>NC_092730.1:21513565-21683286 GCF_047496885.1 Scyliorhinus torazame | reverse complement strand
TAGAGTTGGAGGAGGTTACGGAGATGAGGGAGGGTGAGATCTCGGGGGAGAGTAGGCAGTGGTGTAGGGTTGGGGGAGGTTACGGAGATGGGGGAGATTGAGATCTCGGGGAGAGTAGGCAGTGGTGTAGGGTTGGGGGAGGTTACGGAGATGGGGGAGAGTGAGATCTCGGGGAGAGTAGGCAGTGGTGTAGGGTTGGGGGAGGTTACGGAGATGGGGGAGAGTGAGATCTCGGGGAGAGTAGGCAGTGGTGTCGGGTTTTGGGAGGTTACAGAGATGGGGGTGGGTGAGATCTCGGGGAGAGTAGGCAGTGGTGTCGGGTTGGGGGAGGTTACAGAGATGGGGAGGGTGAGATCTCGGGGAGAGTAGGCAGTGGTGTAGAGTTGGAGGAGGTTACAGAGATGGAGAAGGGTGAGATCTCGGGGAGAGTAGGCAGTGGTGTAGAGTTGGGGGAGGTTACAGAGATGGAGGAGGGTGAGATCTCGGGGGAGAGTAGGCAGTGGTGTAGAGTTGGAGGAGGTTATAGAGATGGAGAAGGGTGAGATCTCGGGGAGAGTAGGCAGTGGTGTAGAGTTGGGGGAGGTTACAGAGATGGAGGAGGGTGAGATCTCGGGGAGAGTAGGCAGTGGTGTAGAGTTGGGGGAGGTTACAGAGATGGGGGAGAGTGAGATCTCGGGGAGAGTAGGCAGTGGTGTAGGGTTGGGGAGGTTACAGAGATGGGGGAGGGGGAGATCTCGGGGAGAGTAGACAGTGGTGGAGGGTTGGGGAGGTACAGAGATGGAGAGAGTGAGATCTCGGGGAGAGTAGACAGTGGTGGAGGGTTGGGGGAGGTTACAGAGATGGGGAGGGTGAGATCTCGGGGAGAGTAGGCAGTGGTGTAGGGTTGGGGGAGGTTACGGAGATGGGGGAGAGTGAGATCTCGGGGAGAGTAGGCAGTGGTGTAGGGTTGGGGAGGTTACGGAGATGGGGGAGAGTGAGATCTCGGGGAGAGTAGGCAGTGGTGTAGAGTTGGAGGAGGTTACGGAGATGAGGGAGGGTGAGATCTCGGGGGAGAGTAGGCAGTGGTGTAGGGTTGGGGGAGGTTACGGAGATGGGGGAGATTGAGATCTCGGGGAGAGTAGGCAGTGGTGTAGGGTTGGGGGAGGTTACGGAGATGGGGGAGAGTGAGATCTCGGGGAGAGTAGGCAGTGGTGTAGGGTTGGGGGAGGTTACGGAGATGGGGGAGAGTGAGATCTCGGGGAGAGTAGGCAGTGGTGTCGGGTTTTGGGAGGTTACAGAGATGGGGGTGGGTGAGATCTCGGGGAGAGTAGGCAGTGGTGTAGGGTTGGGGGAGGTTACAGAGATGGGGGAGGGTGAGATCTCGGGGAGAGTAGGCAGTGGTGTAGGGATGGGGGAGGTTACAGAGATGGGGGAGGGTGAGATCTCGGGGAGAGTAGGCAGTGGTGTCGGGTTGGGGGAGGTTACAGAGATGGGGGAGGGGGAGGTCTCGGGGAGAGTAGACAGTGGTGTCGGGTTGGGGGAGGTTACAGAGATGGGGGAGGGTGAGATCTCGGGGAGAGTAGGCAGTGGTGTAGGGTTGGGGGAGGTTACAGAGATGGGGGAGGGGGAGGTCTCGGGGAGAGTAGGCAGTGGTGTAGGGTTGGGGGAGGTTACAGAGATGGGGGAGGGTGAGATCTCGGGGAGAGTAGGCAGTGGTGTAGGGTTGGGGGAGGTTACAGAGATGGGGAAGGGTGAGGTCTCGGGGAGAGTAGGCAGTGGTGTAGAGTTGGGGGAGGTTACGGAGATGGGGGAGGGTGAGATCTCGGGGAGAGTAGGCAGTGGTGTAGGGTTGGGGGAGGTTACAGAGATGGGGAAGGGTGAGGTCTCGGGGAGAGTAGGCAGTGGTGTAGGGTTGGGGGAGGTTACGGAGATGGGGGAGAGTGAGATCTCGGGGAGAGTAGGCAGTGGTGTAGGGTTGGGGGAGGTTACAGAGATGGGGGAGGGTGAGATCTCGGGGAGAGTAGGCAGTGGTGTAGGGTTGGGGGAGGTTACGGAGATGGGGGAGGGTGAGGTCTCGGGGAGAGTAGGCAGTGGTGTCGGGTTGGGGGAGGTTACAGAGATGGGGGAGGGTGAGATCTCGGGGAGAGTAGGCAGTGGTGTCGGGTTGGGGGAGGTTACAGAGATGGGGGTGGGTGATGTCTCGGGGAGAGTAGGCAGTGGTGTAGGGTTTGGGGAGGTTTCAGAGATGGGGGAGGGTGAGGTCTCGGGGAGAGTAGGCAGTGGTGTCGGGTTGGGGGAGGTTACAGAGATGGGGGAGGGTGAGGTCTCGGGGAGAGTAGGCAGTGGTGTCGGGTTGGAGGAGGTTACAGAGATGGGGAAGGGTGAGATCTCGGGGAGAGTAGGCAGTGGTGTCGGGTTGGGGGAGGTTACAGAGATGGGGGAGGGTGAGGTCTCGGGGAGAGTAGGCAGTGGTGTAGGGTTGGAGGAGGTTACAGAGATGGGGAAGGGTGAGATCTCGGGGAGAGTAGGCAGTGGTGTCGGGTTGGGGGAGGTTACGGAGATGGGGGAGGGTGAGGTCTCGGGGAGAGTAGGCAGTGGTGTAGGGTTGGGGGAGGTTACAGAGATGGGGGAGGGTGAGATCTCGGGGAGAGTAGACAGTGGTGTAGGGTTGGGGGAGGTTACGGAGATGGGGGAGGGTGAGGTCTCGGGGAGAGTAGGCAGTGGTGTCGGGTTGGGGGAGGTTACAGAGATGGGGGAGGGTGAGATCTCGGGGAGAGTAGGCAATGGAGTCGGGTTGGGGGAGGTTACAGAGATGGGGGTGAGTGAGGTCTCGGGGAGAGTAGGCAGTGGTGTAGGGTTGGGGGAGGTTACAGAGATGGGGGAGGGTGAGGTCTCGGGGAGAGTAGGCAGTGGTGTAGGGTTGGGGGAGGTTACAGAGATGGGGGAGGGTGAGATCTCGGGGAGAGTAGGCAGTGGTGTAGGGTTGGGGGAGGTTACAGAGATGGGGGAGGGTGAGGTCTCGGGGAGAGTAGGCAGTGGTGTAGGGTTGGGGGAGGTTACAGAGATGGGGGAGGGTGAGATCTCGTGGAGAGTAGGCAGTGGTGTAGGGTTTGGGAGGTTACAGAGATGGGGGAGGGTGAGGTCTCGGGGAGAGTAGGCAGTGGTGTAGGGTTGGGGGGGTTACGGAGATGGGGGAGGGTGAGATCTCGGGGAGAGTAGGCAGTGGTGTAGGGTTGGGGGAGGTTACAGAGATGGGGAAGGGTGAGGTCTCGGGGAGAGTAGGCAGTGGTGTAGGGTTGGGGGAGGTTACAGAGATGGGGGAGAGTGAGGTCTCGGGGAGAGTAGGCAGTGGTGTAGGGTTGGGGGAGGTTACAGAGATGGGGGATGGGGAGATCCTGGGGAGGGTAGGCAGTGGTGTAGGGTTGGGGAGGTTACAGAGATGGGGGAGGGTGAGATCTCGGGGGAGAGTAGGCAGTGGTGTAGGGTTGGGGGAGGTTACAGAGATGGGGGAGGGTGAGGTCTCGGGGAGAGTAGGCAGTGGTGTAGGGTTGGGGGAGGTTACAGAGATGGGGAAGGGTGAGATCTCGGGGAGAGTAGACAGTGGTGTTGGGTTGGGGGAGGTTACAGAGATGGGGAGGGTGAGATCTCGGGGAGAGTAGGCAGTGGTGTAGGGTTGGGGGAGGTTACGGAGATGGGGGAGAGTGAGATCTCGGGGAGAGTAGGCAGTGGTGTAGGGTTGGGGGAGGTTACAGAGATGGGGGAGAGTGCGATCTCGGGGAGAGTAGGCAGTGGTGTAGGGTTGGGGGAGGTTACAGAGATGGAGGATGGTGAGATCGCGGGGAGAGTAGGCAGTGGTGTAGAGTTGGAGGAGGTTATAGAGATGGGGAAAGGTGAGATCTCGGGAAGAGTAGGCAGTGGTGTAGGGTTTAGGGAGGTTACGGAGATGGGGGAGGGTGAGATCTCGGGGGAGAGTAGGCAGCGGTGTAGAGTTGGGGGAGGTTACAGAGATGGAGGAGGGTGAGATCTCGGGGAGAGTAGGCAGTGATGTAGGGTTGGGGGAGGTTACGGAGATGGGGGAGGGTGAGATCTCGGGGGAGAGTAGGCAGTAGTGTCGGGTTGGGGGAGGTTACAGAGATGGAGGAGGGTGAGATCTCGGGGAGAGTAGGCAGTGGTGTAGGGTTGGGGGAGGTTACAGAGATGGAGGAGGGTGAGATCGCGGGGAGAGTAGGCAGTGGTGTAGAGTTGGAGGAGGTTATAGAGATGGGGAAAGGTGAGATCTCGGGAAGAGTAGGCAGTGGTGTAGGGTTTAGGGAGGTTACGGAGATGGGGGAGGGTGAGATCTCGGGGGAGAGTAGGCAGCGGTGTAGAGTTGGGGGAGGTTACAGAGATGGAGGAGGGTGAGATCTCGGGGAGAGTAGGCAGTGATGTAGGGTTGGGGGAGGTTACGGAGATGGGGGAGGGTGAGATCTCGGGGGAGAGTAGGCAGTAGTGTCGGGTTGGGGGAGGTTACAGAGATGGAGGAGGGTGAGATCTCGGGGAGAGTAGGCAGTGGTGTCGGGTTGGGGGAGGTTACAGAGATGGTGGAGAGTGAGATCTCGGGGAGAGTAGGCAGTGGTGTAGAGTTGGGGGAGGTTACAGAGATGGGGGAGAGTGAGATGTCGGGGAGAGTAGGCAGTTGTGTAGGGTTGGGGGAGGTTACAGAGATGGGGGAGGGTGAGATCTCGGGGAGAGTAGGCAGTGGTTCGGGTTTTGGGAGGTTACAGAGATGGGGGAGGGTGAGGTCTCGGGGGGAGTAGGCAGTGGTGTAGGGTTGGGGGAGGTGATAGAGATGGGGGAGGGGGAGATCCCGGGGGAGGGTAGGCAGTGGTGTAGAGTTGGGGCAGGTTACAGAGATGGGGAGGGTGAGATCTCGGGGAGAGTAGGCAGTGGTGTCGGGTTGGAGGAGGTTACAGAGATGGAGAAGGGTGAGATCTCGGAGGAGAGTAGGCAGTGGTGTCGGGTTGGAGGAGGTTACAGAGATGGGGAAGGGTGAGATCTCGGGGGAGAGTAGGCAGTGGTGTAGGGTTGGGGGAGGTTACAGAGATGGGGGAGGGTGAGGTCTCGGGGAGAGTAGGCAGTGGTGTAGGGTTGGGGGAGGTTACAGAGATGGAGGAGGTGAGATCTCGGGGAGAGTAGGCAGTGGTGTCGGGTTGGGGGAGGTTACAGAGATGGGGGAGAGTGAGATCTCGGGGAGAGTAGGCAGTGGTGTAGAGTTGGGGGAGGTTGCAGAGATGGGGGAGAGTGAGATCTCGGGGAGAGTAGGCAGTGGTGTAGGGTTGGGGGAGGTTACAGAGATGGGGGAGGGTGAGATCTCGGGGAGAGTAGGCAGTGGTGTAGAGTTGGGAGAGGTTACAGAGATGGAGGAGGGTGAGATCTCGGGGAGAGTAGACAGTGGTGTAGGGTTGGGGGAGGTTACAGAGATGGGGGAGGGTGAGATCTCGGGGAGAGTAGGCAGTGGTGTAGGGTTGGGGAGGTTACAGAGATGGGGGAGTGTGAGGTCTCGGGGGAGAGTAGGCAGTGGTGTAGGGTTGGAGGAGGTTACAGAGATGGGGAAGGGTGAGGTCTCGGGGAGAGTAGGCAGTGGTGTCGGGTTTTGGGAGGTTACAGAGATGGGGGTGGGTGAGATCTCGGGGAGAGTAGGCAGTGGTGCAGGGTTGGGGGAGGTTACAGAGATGGGGGAGAGTGAGATCTCGGGGAGAGTAGGCAGTGGTGTAGGGTTGGGGGAGGTTACGGAGATGGGGGAGAGTGAGATCTCGGGGAGAGTAGGCAGTGGTGTAGGGTTGGGGGAGGTTACAGAGATGGGGAGGGTGAGATCTTGGGGAGAGTAGGCAGTGGTGTCGGGTTGGAGGAGGTTACAGAGATGGGGAAGGGTGAGATCCCGGGGAGAGTAGGCAGTGGTGTAGGGTTGGGGGAGGTTACAGAGATGGGGGAGGGTGAGATCTCGGGGGAGAGTAGGCAGTGGTGTAGGGTTGGGGGAGGTTACGGAGATGGGGGAGAGTGAGATCTCGGGGAGAGTAGGCAGTGGTGTCGGGTTTTGGGAGGTTACAGAGATGGGGGTGGGTGAGATCTCTGGGAGAGTAGGCAGTGGTGCAGTGTTGGGGCAGGTTACAGAGATGGGGGAGAGTGAGATCTCGGGGAGAGTAGGCAGTGGTGTAGGGTTGGGGGAGGTTACGGAGATGGGGGAGAGTGAGATCTCGGGGAGAGTAGGCTGTGGTGTAGGGTTGGGGGAGGTTACAGAGATGGGGAGGGTGAGGTCTTGGGGAGAGTAGGCAGTGGTGTCGGGTTGGAGGAGGTTACAGAGATGGGGAAGGGTGAGATCTCGGGGGAGAGTAGGCAGTGGTGTCGGGTTGGGGGAGGTTACAGAGAAGGGGGTGAGTGAGGTCTCGGGGAGAGTAGGCAGTGGTGTAGGGTTGGGGGAGGTTACAGAGATGGGGGAGGGTGAGATCTCGGGGAGAGTAGGCAGTGGTGTAGGGTTGGGGGAGGTTACAGAGATGGGGGAGAGTGAGATCTCGGGGAGAGTAGGCAGTGGTGTAGGGTTGGGGGAGGTTACAGAGATGGGGGAGGGTGAGATCTCGGGGAGAGTAGGCAGTGGTGTAGGGTTGGGGAGGTTACAGAGATGGGGGAGGGGGAGATCTCGGGGAGAGTAGGCAGTGGTGTAGGGTTGGGGAGGTTACAGAGATGGGGGAGGGTGAGGTCTCGGGGAGAGTAGGCAGTGGTGTAGGGTTGGGGGAGGTTACAGAGATGGGGGAGGGTGAGGTCTCGGGGAGAGTAGGCAGTGGTGTAGGGTTGGGGGAGGTTACGGAGATGGGGGAGGGTGAGATCTCCGGGAGAGTAGGCAGTGGTGTAGGGTTGGGGGAGGTTACGGAGACCTTCGGAGAGACCTCGTTCCTAACCAGGGACTCTAACACGATGAGGAAACTGTCCCTCCCCCTCCTCCCTTGGCCATGACCCGGGAAGCAGGGGAGTGACGTGTTTCCCTCATTAACCGATTCTCTCTCTCCTTCTCTCTCTCGCTCTCTCACTCTCTCCTTCTCCTCAGGGCTTCCAACAGCAAGCGACGACTCTGATGGGGGGGGGCAGACCGCCTGGTGCCATGTCCACCGCCAATGCCATTGGTGACCACCTGCGGGCGCTGTGGTCGGGGACACAGGAGGTACGTTGCCTTGGGGGGGTCGGAGTCGGTCACACTGGGCGGGGGTCCTGGGAATGGGGGTAGCGGTGGGGTCGGAGGTCACTGAGCAGAATGCTCTCTCCTATTGGCCGTTTTAGGGTGCATTGGTCGGGTAGCGACCCGGGCGGAGGGGTCAAAGTGTCGCAATTGGGTCTGGTGGGAGCTGAGGAGGCCGGGGTAGGAATGAATGGGGTTGGAGGGCGTCCCGATCCTTATCTCCAATGCTCACTCACTATCTCACCCACGCTCACTCACTATCTCACCCACGCTCACTCACTATCTCACCCACGCTCACTCACTATTTCACCCACGCTCACTCACTATCTCACCCACGCTCACTCACTATTTCACCCACGCTCACTCACTATTTCACCCACGCTCACTCACTATTTCACCCACGCTCACTCACTATTTCACCCACGCTCACTCACTATCTCACCCAAGCTCACTCATTATCTCACCCACGCTCACTCACTATTTCACCCACGCTCACTCACTATTTCACCCACACTCACTCACTATTTCACCCATGCTCACTCACTATCTCACCCACGCTCACTCACTATTTGACCCACGCTCACTCACTATTTCACCCACGCTCACTCACTATTTCACCCACGCTCACTCACTATTTGACCCACGCTCACTCACTATTTGACCCACGCTCACTCACTATTTGACCCACGCTCACTCACTATTTGACACACGCTCACTCACTATTTGACCCACGCTCACTCACTATTTGACACACGCTCACTCTCTATTTCACCCACGGTCACTCACTATCTCACCCACGCTCACTCACTATCTCACCCACGCTCACTCACTATCTCACCCACGCTCACTCACTATCTCACCCACGTTCACTCACTATCTCACCCACGCTCACTCACTATCTCACCCATGCTCACACACTATCTCACCCACGCTCACTCACTATCTCACCCACGCTCACTCACTATCTCACCCACGCTCACTCACTATTTCACCCACGCTCACTCACTATTTCACCCACGCTCACTCACTATCTCACCCACGCTCACTCACTATCTCACCCACGCTCACTCACTATCTCACCCACGCTCACTCACTATTTCACCCACGCTCACTCACTATTTCACCCACACTCACTCACTATTTCACCCATGCTCACTCACTATCTCACCCACGCTCACTCACTATTTGACCCACGCTCACTCACTATTTGACCCACGCTCACTCACTATTTGACCCACGCTCACTCACTATTTGACCCACGCTCACTCACTATTTGACCCACGCTCACTCACTATTTGACCCACGCTCACTCACTATTTGACCCACGCTCACTCACTATTTGACCCACGCTCACTCACTATTTGACACACGCTCACTCTCTATTTCACCCACGCTCACTCACTATCTCACCCACGCTCACTCACTATCTCACCCACGCTCACTCACTATCTCACCCACGTTCACTCACTATCTCACCCACGCTCACTCACTATCTCACCCATGCTCACACACTATCTCACCCACGCTCACTCACTATCTCACCCACGCTCACTCACTATCTCACCCACGCTCACTCACTATCTCACCCACGCTCACTCACTATCTCACCCATGCTCACACACTATCTCACCCACGCTCACTCACTATTTCACCCACGCTCACTCACTATCTCACCCATGCTCACACACTATCTCACCCACGCTCACTCACTATCTCACCCACGCTCACTCACTATCTCACCCACGCTCACTCACTATCTCACCCACGTTCACTCACTATCTCACCCACGCTCACTCACTATCTCACCCATGCTCACACACTATCTCACCCACGCTCACTCACTATTTCACCCACGCTCACTCACTATTTCACCCACGCTCACTCACTATCTCACCCACGCTCACTCACTATCTCACCCACGCTCACTCACTATCTCACCCACGCTCACTCACTATTTCACCCACGCTCACTCACTATTTCACCCACACTCACTCACTATTTCACCCACGCTCACTCACTATCTCACCCACGCTCACTCACTATCTCACCCACGCTCACTCACTATCTCACCCACGCTCACTCACTATTTCACTCACGCTCACTCACTATCTCACCCACGCTCACTCACTATTTGACCCACGCTCACTCACTATCTCACCCACGCTCACTCACTATTTGACCCACGCTCACTCTCTATTTCACCCACGCTCACTCACTATTTGGCTCACTCGCTCACAATTGGCCCACACTCGCTCTTGTTTTTTTCACTGTTCGCCGCTGATTTGCTGCTGTTCTTCGCAGGGTGACTATGTGTCAATGGGAGTTCTCTCCAATGGGAATAGCTATGGAGTTCCGGACCAGCTCATTTACGCCTTCCCAGTGACTGTACAGGTACATTGAACTCGAGCCTCTGATTGGGTGGATATCCCTCCGTGATAATACCTCATCGGAAGGTACCAAGGTTACCAGTCCGACACTCTCAATAGTAATTGGTGGCAGTGCTGCACTGTCAGACGGTCAGTACTGAGGGGGCGCCGCACAGTCAGAGGGTCAGTACTGAGGGAGTGCTGCACTGTCAGAGGGTCAGTACTGAGGGAGTGCTGCACTGTCAGACGGTCAGTACTGAGGGAGTGCTGCACTGTCAGAGGGTCAGTACTGAGGGAGTGCTGCACTGTCAGAGGGCCAGTACTGAGGGAGTGCCGCACTGTCAGAGGGTCAGTACTGAGGGAGTGCTGCACTGTCAGAGGGTCAGTACTGAGGGAGTGCCGCACTGTCACAGGGTCAGTACTGAGGGAGTGCTGCACTGTCAGAGGGTCAGTACTGAGGGAGTGCCGCACTGTCAGAGGGTCAGTACTGAGGGAGCGCTGCACTGACAGAGGGTCAGTACTGAGTGAGTGATGCACTGTCAGAGGGTCAGTACTGAGGGAGTGCTGCACTGTCAGAGGGTCAGTACTGAGGGAGTGCCGCACTGTCAGAGAGTCAGTACTGAGGGAGTGCCGCACTGTCAGAGGGTCAGTACTGAGGGAGTGCTGCACTGTCAGAGGGTCAGTACTGAGGGAGTGCCGCACTGTCGGAGGGTCAGTACTGAGGGAGTGCCGCACTGTCAGAGAGTCAGTACTGAGAGAGAGCCGCACTGTCAGAGGGTCAGTACTGAGGGAGTGCCGCACTGTCAGACGGTCAGTACTGAGGGAGTGCCGCACTGTCGGAGGGTCAGTACTGAGGGAATGCTGCACTGTCAGAGGGTCAGTACTGAGGGAGTGCCGCACTGTCGGAGGGTCAGTACTGAGGGAGTGCCGCACTGTCAGAGAGTCAGTACTGAGAGAGAGCCGCACTGTCAGAGGGTCAGTACTGAGAGAGTGCCGCACTGTCAGAGGGTCAGTACTGAGGGAATGCCGCACTGTCAGAGAGTCAGTACTGAGGGAGTGCTGCACTGTCAGAGGGTAAGTACTGAGGGAGTGCTGCACTGTCAGACGGTCAGTACTGAGGGAGTGCCGCACTGTCGGAGGGTCAGTACTGAGGGAGTGCTGCACTGTCAGAGGGTCAGTACTGAGGGAGTGCCGCACTGTCGGAGGGTCAGTACTGAGGGAGTGCCGCACTGTCAGAGAGTCAGTACTGAGAGAGAGCCGCACTGTCAGAGGGTCAGTACTGAGAGAGTGCCGCACTGTCAGAGGGTCAGTACTGAGGGAATGCCGCACTGTCAGAGAGTCAGTACTGAGGGAGTGCTGCACTGTCAGAGGGTAAGTACTGAGGGAGTGCTGCACTGTCAGAGGGTCAGTACTGAGAGAGTGCCGCACTGTCAGAGGGTCAGTACTGAGGGAATGCCGCACTGTCAGAGAGTCAGTACTGAGGGAGTGCTGCACTGTCAGAGGGTCAGTACTGAGGGAGTGCCGCACTGTCAGAGGGTCAGTACTGAGAGAGTGCCGCACTGTCAGAGAGTCAGTACTGAGGGAGTGCTGCACTGTCAGAGGGTCAGTGCTGAGGGAGTGCAGCACTGTCAGAGGGTCAGTACTGAGGGAGTGCCGCACTGTCACAGGGTCAGTACTGAGGGAGCGCTGCACTGTCAGAGGGTCAGTACTGAGCAAGTGTTGCACTGTCAGAGGGTCAGTACTGAGGGAGTGCTGCACTGTCAGAGGGTCAGTACTGAGTGAGTGCCGCACTATCAGAGGGTCAGTACTGAGGGAGTGCCGCACTGTCGGAGGGTCAGTACTGAGGGAGTGCCGCACTGTCGGAGGGTCAGTACTGAGAGCTGCACTGTCAGAGGGTCAGTACTGAGGGAGTGCTGCACTGTCAGAGGGTCAGTACTGAGGGAGTGCTGCACTGTCAGAGAGTCAGTACTGAGGGAGTGCCGCACTGTCAGAGGGTCAGTACTGAGGGAGTGCTGCACTGTCAGAGGGTCAGTACTGAGGGAGTGCCGCACTGTCGGAGGGTCAGTACTGAGGGAGTGCCGCACTGTCAGAGAGTCAGTACTGAGGGAGTGCCGCACTGTCAGACGGTCAGTACTGAGGGAGTGCCGCACTGTCGGAGGGTCAGTACTGAGGGAATGCTGCACTGTCAGAGGGTCAGTACTGAGGGAGTGCCGCACTGTCGGAGGGTCAGTACTGAGGGAGTGCCGCACTGTCAGAGAGTCAGTACTGAGAGAGAGCCGCACTGTCAGAGGGTCAGTACTGAGAGAGTGCCGCACTGTCAGAGGGTCAGTACTGAGGGAATGCCGCACTGTCAGAGAGTCAGTACTGAGGGAGTGCTGCACTGTCAGAGGGTAAGTACTGAGGGAGTGCTGCACTGTCAGACGGTCAGTACTGAGGGAGTGCCGCACTGTCGGAGGGTCAGTACTGAGGGAGTGCTGCACTGTCAGAGGGTCAGTACTGAGGGAGTGCCGCACTGTCGGAGGGTCAGTACTGAGGGAGTGCCGCACTGTCAGAGAGTCAGTACTGAGAGAGAGCCGCACTGTCAGAGGGTCAGTACTGAGAGAGTGCCGCACTGTCAGAGGGTCAGTACTGAGGGAATGCCGCACTGTCAGAGAGTCAGTACTGAGGGAGTGCTGCACTGTCAGAGGGTAAGTACTGAGGGAGTGCTGCACTGTCAGAGGGTCAGTACTGAGAGAGTGCCGCACTGTCAGAGGGTCAGTACTGAGGGAATGCCGCACTGTCAGAGAGTCAGTACTGAGGGAGTGCTGCACTGTCAGAGGGTCAGTACTGAGGGAGTGCCGCACTGTCAGAGGGTCAGTACTGAGAGAGTGCCGCACTGTCAGAGAGTCAGTACTGAGGGAGTGCTGCACTGTCAGAGGGTCAGTGCTGAGGGAGTGCAGCACTGTCAGAGGGTCAGTACTGAGGGAGTGCCGCACTGTCACAGGGTCAGTACTGAGGGAGCGCTGCACTGTCAGAGGGTCAGTACTGAGCAAGTGTTGCACTGTCAGAGGGTCAGTACTGAGGGAGTGCTGCACTGTCAGAGGGTCAGTACTGAGTGAGTGCCGCACTATCAGAGGGTCAGTACTGAGGGAGTGCCGCACTGTCGGAGGGTCAGTACTGAGGGAGTGCCGCACTGTCGGAGGGTCAGTACTGAGAGCTGCACTGTCAGAGGGTCAGTACTGAGGGAGTGCTGCACTGTCAGAGGGTCAGTACTGAGGGAGTGCTGCACTGTCAGAGGGTCAGTACTGAGGGAGTGCTGCACTGTCAGAGGGTCAGTACTGAGGGAGTGCCGCACTGTCGGAGGGTCAGTACTGAGGGAGCGCTGCACTGTCAGAGGGTCAGTACTGAGGGAGCGCTGCACTGTCAGAGGGTCAGTACTGAGGGAGCGCCGCACTGTCAGAGGTTCAGTACTGAGGGAGTGCCGCACTGTCAGAGGGTCAGTACTGAGGGACTGCTGCACTGTCAGAGGGTCAGTACTGAGGGAGTGCTGCACTGTCAGAGGGTCAGTACTGAGGGAGCGCCGCACTGTCAGAGGGTCAGTACTGAGGGAGCGCTGCACTGTCAGAGGGTCAGTACTGAGGGAGCGCCGCACTGTCAGAGGTTCAGTACTGAGGGAGTGCTGCACTGTCAGAGGGTCAGTACTGAGGGACTGCTGCACTGTCAGAGGGTCAGTACTGAGGGAGTGCTGCACTGTCAGAGGGTCAGTACTGAGGGAGCGCCGCACTGTCAGAGGGTCAGTACTGAGGGAGCGCCGCACTGTCAGAGGTTCAGTACTGAGGGAGTGCTGCACTGTCAGAGGGTCAGTACTGAGTGAGTGCTGCACTGTCAGTGGTCAGTACTGAGGGAGTGCCGCCCTGTCAGAGGGTCAGTACTGAGGGAGTGCTGCACTGTCAGAGGGTCAGTACTGAGGGAGTGCCGCACTGTCAGAGGGTCAGTACTGAGGGACTGCTGCACTGTCAGAGGGTCAGTACTGAGGGAGTGCTGCACTGTCAGAGGGTCAGTACTGAGGGAGTGCTGCACTGTCAGAGGGTCAGTACTGAGGGAGTGCTGCACTGTCAGAGGGTCAGTACTGAGGGAGTGCTGCACTGTCAGAGGGTCAGTACTGAGGGAGTGCTGCACTGTCAGGGGGTCAGTACTGAGGGAGTGCTGCGCTGTCTCTCTCTCTCTCTCTCTGTCTGACTGAGCATTTGGTAATCGGTCCCTGATCTGACTCAATGATATTTTCCTCGATAACGCTCCAGCGATGCAGCTTTGGGAAACGATAGAAGTACAAGTTGTTATTGCGTTGTATTCGAGCTCCGGGAATTTCCTCTAAATCCCCTCCTGTGTCCGAGGTGCGATCGAAATCTCCGTCGCCTCCTGGTCGTCAGGCCTGCCTGCAACGACACCCGCCCGGTTGAATAGCCAGCCCGGCTTGGCACTGGAACGTGTGCTGGATGAGTCGATGGGTAGGGGGGCGGGGGGGGGAGCGGACGGTCTGGGCGAAACCAGCACCTCGTCCAAAGATGCCGACCTCGCCGGGGTCCTGAACTACGCCCTCACAGATTGGTCTCTGATTCCAGGAGAGACGCTGGAAGATGGTGCGCGGCCTGAGTGTGTCCGAGGTCTCCCGGCGGAGGATGGCCCAGTCTGCCTGGGAGCTCCACGGAGAGCGGGAGAGAGCACTGAGAGGGCTGGCCAAGAGTAAGTACCGCTTTCCCTGACCCCCGTGTTGTACCTGTCCTGGGAGTGTTTGATGGGGACAGTGTAGAGGGAGCTTTACTCTGTATCTACCCCCGTGCTGTACCTGTCCTGGGAGTGTTTGATGGGGACAGTGTAGAGGGAGCTTTACTCTGTATCTAACCCCGTGCTGTACCTGTCCTGGGAATGTTTGATGGGGACAGTGTAGAGGGAGCTTTACTCTGTATCTAACCCCGTGCTGTACCTGTCCCGGGAGTGTTTGATGGGGACAGTGTAGAGGGAGCTTTACTCTGTATCTAACCCCGTGCTGTACCTGTCCTGGGAGTGTTTGATGGGGACAGTGTAGAGGGAGCTTTACTCTGTATCTAACCCCGTGCTGTACCTGTCCCGGGAGTGTTTGATGGGGACAGTGTAGAGGGACCTTTACTCTGTATCTAATCCCGTGCTGTACCTGTCCTGGGAGTGTTTGATGGGGACAGTGTAGAGGGACCTTTACTCTGTATCTAACTCCGTGCTGTACCTGTCCTGGGAGTGTTTGATGGAGACAGTGGAGAGGGAGCTTTACTCTGTATCTAGCCCCGTGCTGTACCTGTCCTGGGAGTGTTTGATGGGGAGAGTGTAGAGGGAGCTTTACTCTGTATCTAACCCCGTGCTGTACCTGTCCTGGGAGTGTTTGATGCGGACAGTGTAGAGGGAGCTTTACTCTGTATCTACCCCCGTGCTGTACATGTCCTTGGAGTGTTTGATGGGGGACAGTGTAGAGGGAGCTTTACTCTGTATCTAACCCCGTGCTGTACCTGTCCTGGGAGTGTTTGATGGGGACAGTGTAGAGGGAGCTTTACTCTGTATCTAACTCCGTGCTGTACCTGTCCTGGGAGTGTTTGATGGGGACAGTGTAGAGGGAGCTTTACTCTGTATCTAACCCCGTGCTGTACCTGTCCTGGGAGTGTTTGATGGGGACAGTGTAGCGGGAGCTTTACTCTGTATCTAACCCCGTGCTGTACCTGTCCTGGGAATGTTTGATGGGGACAGTGTAAGGGAGCTTTACTCTGTATCTAACCCCGTGCTGTACCTGTCCTGGGAGTGTTTGATGGGGACAGTGTAGAGGGAGCTTTACTCTGTATCTAACTCCGTGCTGTACCTGTCCTGGGAGTGTTTGATGGGGACAGTGTAGCGGGAGCTTTACTCTGTATCTAACCCCGTGCTGTACCTGTCCTGGGAATGTTTGATGGGGACAGTGTAGAGGGAGCTTTACTCTGTATCTAACCCCGTGCTGTACCTGTCCTGGGAGTGTTTGAAGGGGACAGTGTAGAGGGAGCTTTACTCTGTATCTAACCCCGTGCTGTACCTGTCCTGGGAGTGTTTGAAGGGGACAGTGTAGAGGGAGCTTTACTCTGTATCTAACCCCGTGCTGTACCTGTCCTGGGAGTGTTTGAAGGGGACAGTGTAGAGGGAGCTTTACTCTGTATCTAACCCCGTGCTGTACCTGTCCTGGGAGTGTTTGATGGGGACAGTGTAGAGGGAGCTTTACTCTGTATCTAACCCCGTGCTGTACCTGTCCTGGGAGTGTTTGACGGGGACAGTGTGGAGGGAGATTCATTCGGTGTCTAACTTGTGTCTGTAATTGGAGGTAATCAGTTCTCCAGCACTGGCAACTACAGGAATATGATCAAAAGGTGGACACAGCCTTGAGGTAAATTTTTCTCAAACACATGAATTAGGGAGCAGGAGTGAGGCCACTCGGCCCCTCCATCCCGCCCCGCCATTCGATACGATCGCGGCCGATCTGATTGGAACCTCGACCCCCAACATTCCCGCCGACCCCTCGATAACCCCCCCCCCCCCCCCCCGGGCCCTCATCAATCGAGAATCTCTCCACCTTGACATTAAAAACATTCGCAGTCTCCGCTTCCGCCGCCTCTCGAGGGAGAGAGTTCCAGAGACTCGCACCCCCCCGCCCCCCCCGCTCCGAGAGAAAACATTTCTCCCCCGTCTCCGTTTTAAACGGGGCCCCCACCCTTATTTTTAAACAGTGACCCCCCCTCCCCTCTCGTTCTCGATTCTCCCACAAGAGGAAACGTCCTCTCCACATCCCACCCTGTCAAGACCCCCCCCCCCCTCAGGATCTGAAAGGTTTCGATCGAGTCGCCTCTCACTCTTCTCTCTCTCCCTCTCTCTGTGCAGGTAACCTCTGATGGCTCTCTGCTGGGACCAGCTGGGTTCGAGCAGGGGACGCAGAAGATGCAGTGGACCGGCGCGGAGTGACGATGGGACAAGTGGGACCCGCCGCCTTTCTGCTCAAAGCCCCGCGCCCCCCTTTTATTCCTGACGGTGTGGGACCCCGTGTGAGTTAGCCCGCTCCCGGCCCCCTCCAGAGGAGCGCTCCTGAGCTCACAGGCAATCCCCACTGCCCCCCCCCCACCCCCCCTGCCACTCTCACCACCCCAGGAGCCGACCACGGGATCATTGACCCTGGGAAGGAGCCGCCATGTCGACCAGTCCCGGAGCGCGGGAGAGCTGGGATCGAGACACCGAAGAGGTGCGGTCACATCCGGGTCTCTTCCTGCCACCCTCCATAACCTGGACCCCCCCCCCGGCAGCATCGCACCCGGGTCCCCTGGGAGCAGCCATTTCTCGATTTAGGGAGCTTGGCGGCCAAGGCACGCAGTCAGCACGCGGTCACTGTGGGTCAACAGTGACCCCCCCCAACCCCCCCTCCCTCCCCGCCCGTCCCGACCAGCTTGAAACCTGCCGCCATTTCCTTCCGAAAGCAATAACGGCCGAACGCCCCCTGCCCCCCCCCCCCCCCCCCCCGGCCCCGGGACGTGCCCGAACTCATTCCGGCCAAAGTGCCCAAGGCGAGCTCCCGCAAACCTTTTCCTCCTCCCGCTCCGGCGCGGCGGTGAGCAGCGCTGCCTCACGCTGCCAGGGACCCGGGTTCGATTCCCGGCTGGGGTCACTGTCTGTGCGGAGTTCTCCCCCCGTGTGTGCGTGGGGTTTCCTCCGGGCGCTCCGGTTTCCTCCCGCAAGGCCCCGAAAGACGTGCTTGTCGGGTGAATTGGACATTCTGATTTCTCCCTCCGTGTCCCCGAACAGGCGCCGGAATGTGGCGACGAGGGGATTTTCACAGTAACTTCATTGCGGCGTTAATGTAAGCCTACTTGTGACAATAACGATTATGATTATTAAATTGCCCCTAAGTGTCAAGCGGTTAGGTGGGGTTACGGGGAAAGAGTGGGGGAGTGGGCCTGGGTTAGGGGGCTCTATCGGAGGGTCGGTACAGACTCGATGGGCCGAATGGCACTGTGGGGGATTCTATGGACGCCATTTTTTTTTAAAGTATGTTTGTTAAAGTTTTAACCATGAACAAACAATCAATAAAAACACCAGAATGTAAATGTTGTAAATAAATAAAAAGCAGCGATGTCGAACACTACACACCCCGAGCAGCTCGCGGGGCCTCTCGATCTTTGCAAAAGGGGGTAAACGGCTGCCATCTCTGGCCGAATCTCTCCACTGAGCCCCCGGTGGTGAATTTGACTTCCTCCACCATGTTGCCCGGGGGCCGGAGCGGAGGCGGCCGGGCGGCGCGCATGCGCGGATCGTTTAGGGCCGGCCTTCGGGCGCCGGAGCAGCGCACAGCACCCCGGCGCCGTTCTAGCCCCCGAAGTAGAGGAGAATGACTGGGCCCGGAGGCCCCGTTGACGCCGGCGTCGCTCGCGCCGGCTTTGACGCGATATCGGCGAATCCCGGCCTCGTGGTCCCCCCCCCCCACCCCCGGCCAGCCAGGGGCACCTCCCACCAGCCCCTCAACTCCAACTTGGTCGTTTCCAGCCAAAGGAAGTCGTACGGGTCCCCCAGCCGGCCGGGCACCCCCCTCGCCGATCGCCAATCGGGGCAATAAGAGAGGCGAAGGCCATGACGCCGGCATCCGCCCCTCCATCAGCTCCGACGCTTCGGTACTCCAGTCGCCATAGGGTTCAGCCTAACCTCTCTACCCCCACGATCTTCGATAGCGTCCCGAATACCACCTCCCAGAATCTTTCCAACTTCCCGCAGCCCCGGAACATATGTGCGGGATGCGTTGGCCCTTTCCCACTCATCTGCCACTCCCTGGGAGAACCCACTCACCCGAGTCACGTGCAACCTGTGTACCTCGAATCAACTCATCCTCGCGCACGGGGAGGGCGAATTTACCCTACGCAGTGCCTTCCCCCACACTCCCCATCCTATCTCTTCCCCGCCCCCCCCAATCCTCAGCTCTTCCCATTTATTCTTAATCCTCAACACCCGCGCTTCTCCCAGCCACCCGTATCTCTCGCCAATCCTGCTCTCCCCTTTCACATCCAGGAACAGCGACCGCTCCAGCAGCTCCTCTCTCCATTCCCTCCGCGCAAAACCCCTCGCTTGCGTACACCTGAACCCGCTTCCCTTCCCGAGCTCTACCCTCTCCCCCGCAGCTCTTCCATGACCTGCGGACATCTCCTCCAGATCCGAATCCGTCGCCCTTTTCAGCTCCATCTCTCTCTCCACCTCCTATACACGCTATCCGTCTCCTCCCGGCTTAAACCCGCGATTTCCACACAACAGTGTCAGCACCGACCCCCCACCCCCTCCCCCCACCCCACCCTCCGTCTTTAAAGTGTCTCCTCAACTGCTTCCACGCCCTTACCATGGACTGCGTCAGATTTTGTCCGGAGGCAGGTTCCAAGCTTTCCCTGTCTCCCTCTACGGGAACTACAGGACAAGGGGATGTCTAAAACAGGGGTGGGGGAGGGGGAACGGTCTCGGAAAATATATGAGGAGCTGATGGAGTGGGAAGGGGTTCCAATAGGGGAGGTGAAGAGGAAATGGGAGGACGGGTTGGGAGGGGTGTTGGAAGTCGGGCCCTGAGGAGAGTCAGTGCATCCTCGTCGTGCCTGATCCAGTTTAAGGTGGTCCACAGGGCTCGTGCGACCGTGGCCCGGATGAGCAGGTTCTTCGAGGAGGTGGAGGACGGGTGCAGGGGTAGTTCGGAGAGTCGTGTCCATATGTTTTGGGCGATTCTGAAGCCGGAGGGATTTTCAGATGTCATGCCGGAGGTCTGGAAGGGAGGGTAAACGGCCAATCCACCTAACCTGCACATCTTTGGACACTAAGGGACAATTTAGCACGGCCAATCCACCTAACCTGCACATCTTTGGACACTAAGGGGCAATTTAGCACGGCCAATCCACCTAACCTGCACATCTTTGGACACTAAGGGGCAATTTAGCACGGCCTATCCACCTAACCTGCACATCTTTGGACACTAAGGGGCAATTTAGCACGGCCAATCCACCTAACCTGCACATCTTTGGACACTAAGGGGCAATTTAGCACGGCCAATCCACCTAACCTGCACGTCTTTGGACACTAAGGGGCAATTTAGCACGGCCAATCCACCTAACCTGCACATCTTTGGACACTAAGGGACAATTTAGCACGGCCAATCCACCTAACCTGCACATCTTTGGACACTAAGGGGACAATTTAGCACGGCCAATCCACCTAACCTGCACATCTTTGGACACTAAGGGACAATTTAGCACGGCCAATCCACCTAACCTGTGCAGCCATCTCATAGGCAGAGTAAAGATTCTGGGAAGATGTGAGTTTGGGTTTCGCTGGCCAAGATGATCCGATAGCTGGGATCGCGTCTGATCGAGGAGAAGGAACAATGGGAAACGAGCATTGAAACTTGCTCAGGGGATGATACACGTCAGTGCACAGGAAGTGG
Source organism: Scyliorhinus torazame (assembly GCF_047496885.1). Lineage (NCBI taxonomy): Eukaryota > Metazoa > Chordata > Chondrichthyes > Carcharhiniformes > Scyliorhinidae > Scyliorhinus > Scyliorhinus torazame. The sequence goes on along the minus strand of NC_092730.1, from coordinate 21,663,257 downwards.
TAAAGTGTTTCACAGGCCCTGGGCCTGAGGGAGCATCAGATACAGAGGAAAGCTCCCTCTACACTGTCCCCATCAAACACTCCCAGGACAGGTACAGCACGGGGTTAGATACAGAGGAAAGCTCCCTCTACGCTGTCCCCATCAAACACTCCCAGGACAGGTACAGCACGGGGTTAGATACAGAGTAAAGCTCCCTCTACACTGTCCCCATCAAACACTCCCAGGACAGGTACAGCACGGGGTTAGATACAGAGTAAAGCTCCCTCTACACTGTCCCCATCAAACACTCCCAGGACAGGTACAGCACGGGGTTAGATACAGAGTAAAGCTCCCTCTACACTGTCCCCATCAAACACTCCCAGGACAGGTACAGCACGGGGTTAGATACAGAGTAAAGCTCCCTCTACACCGTCCCCATCAAACACTCCCAGGACAGGTACAGCACGGGGCTAGATACAGAGTAAAGCTCCCTCTACACCGTCCCTGTAGCTATTATCCAAGCTCAGCCTCTGTGGCCCAGTGACGTACTCTCCAGCGTTGCAAATCCAAGCTGCCCTATTATTCCAAAAGGAAATGACAGGCTGCGGCCACCAGGTGGCGGTCTGACTCTGTCCGGCTGCTGCTGGATTGTCCCTTCACCAGAGGTGTGTCTGGAGCAGATTTCGCACGAGGATTCTCCACCCTGCCCCACCGGATCGCTTGTCCTCCTCCAACCTGCTCCCGAGTCTCTCCTCATCCGCCCTCTGTCCGTCGCCGAGGTCAGCGACGGCAAAGTTCCCCCCGTTTGGACACACACTCGGGACGGGAGACCAAAATTTCGGTCCTAGGGGCCGGGCTTCAGGAGCGTCTCAACAGGAGGCGAGAGAGGCGGAGAGAGAGAGAGAGAGAGAGAGGGAGTTCCAGAGATCGGGGCCCTCTCCCACTCCAGGCAGCTGACGGCACGGCCGCCAATTGTGGAGCGTTTGAAATCAGAGGTGCTTCGGGATCTTTGGAATCTCCACAGCGCAGGGAGGAGGGCATTCGGCCCATCGTGTCAGCACCCACGCTCCGAAAGCCCCTAGTCGCCACATTCCGCCGCCTGTTCGGGGAGGCCGTTACGGGAATTGAACCCGCGTTGCTGGCCTGCCTTGGTCTGCTTTCAAAGCCAGCGATTTAGCCCAGCGTGCTGAACCAGCCCCTTTGGACAGTGGGAGAAAATCCTGGCCGCCACACTACCAGGAGGACGTGGAGGCGTTAGAGAGGGTGCAGAAGAGATTTACCAGAATGTTGCCTGGTATGGAGGGCATTAGCTATGAGGAACGGTCGAATAAACTCGGTTTGTTCTCACTGGAACGAAGGAGGTTGAGGGGCGACCTGATAGAGGTATACAAAATTATGAGGGGCATAGACAGAGTGGATAGTCAGAGGCTTTTCCCCAGGGTAGAGGGGTCAATTACTAGGGGGCATAGGTTTAAGGTGAGAGGGGCAAAGTTTAGAGTAGATGTACGAGGCAAGTTTTTTACGCAGAGGGTAGTGGGTGCCTGGAACTCGCTACCGGAGGAGGTGGTGGAAGCAGGGACGATAGTGACATTTAAGGGGCATCTTGACAAATACATGAATAGGATGGGAATAGAGGGATACGGACCCAGGAAGTGTAGAAGATTGTAGTTTAGTCGGGCAGCATGGTCGGCTTGGAGGGCCGAAGGGCCTGTTCCTGTGCTGTACATTTCTTTGTTCTTTGAAACCGGAGAGGGAAACCCACGCAGACACAGAAGGGAACGTTCAAACGCCACACAGTCACCCAAGGGCGGAATCGAACCCGGCTCCCTGGTGCCGTGGGGCAGCGGTGCTAACCACTGTGCCGCCCCAAATGAAACAAACTGAGGCACCAATCAAGAGAGCCGCCTCTGTAAAGGCTCACAGCAGCGGACAGAACCAATTGCCAAAGGAAACGTAAACCACTCAACCAAAATGTGACAGAGGGGTTCGATCAAACGCCCCTTCCCCCCGCGGTGCCCACTGGGCCCCGAGGGCGTCGCTGGGCACCGTAGGCTCCCCCTGCAGGGGCTCCCAGCAGAGAACGTGGCCACGGAAGAGGGCCGGACAAGGCCCCCACCCCTCTCACTGCCTGGGACCCGTTATTGACCACTTCAGCCAGCCACAGGAGCAGGGTCAAGAGGCGACCGAGGACAGGGGAGAGGGGCAGCGGGTGAACAGGGCTTGGCGCGGGGCTGAACGAGGGCAGCAGAGATTCGGAGCTTGGGGCAGGGTGCGGTGCGGCTGCCCGTTCCGAGAGGTGACAAAGCCACAGAATGACAAGGGCATCGGCATCTGATCAGACGCAACCGGGCGACCTTCGGAGGTGGAAATGGGCGGCTACGTAACTTGCTTCATACCGATGAGGAGCGAATGGCGGAGGGGGAGGCCGTTCAGCCCTTCGCTCCCTCTCCTCCAGTTGATCTGAATTTGGTCCCAACATTCATATCCGCCCCCTTTATCCAGCAAGAATCTAATCAATGACCATTCAATGACCCAATTACCAATCCTTTCTCATAATTCCTCATCTCCGTCTCCAATCGGAGATCCCTTATCAGAAACTGTGCCCCCCCCCCCCCCCCCCCCCGAGTTATAGATTCTCCCACAAGGTGGGAAACATCCTCTCAGAATCCAGCCTGTCAAACCGCCCCCCCCCCCCCCTTCATAATCCAATATTTCAATGCAAATACCTCACGTTCTTCGAAACTGCACCTGGGTACATGGCTGAGCAAGATCCCGTCAATGTCCAAGATAAATGTTGGCGGGAATGGACGGGGCTCCATAAGTGGAACTTAACGAAGCTGGTGGAGGAGGCTAGGGGGGATCTTAAGAGGTGGGATACACTGCACTTAACGTTGGCGGGGAGGGTCCAAGTGGTGAAAATGGATATTCTGCCAAGGTTCTTGTTTATCTTCCAGGCTCTCCCGATCTTTATACCAAAGGCCTTTTTTCGGAAAGTGGACACAATCATCTCTGACTTTGTATGGGCGGGGAAGGTGCCGAGGGTGGGGAGGACCCTGCTACAGAGGCAGCAGGGGGGGGGTTGGCGTTGCCAAACTTGCTTCATTATTATTGGGCGGCGAATGTGGACAAGGTGCTGCGGTGGTGGGAAGGAGAAGGGGTAGAGGGGGTTCGGATGGAGGAGGAATCTTGTGAGGGGTCTAGTTTGAGGGCTGTGGTGACGGCAGCGTTGCCAATGGCTCCGAGTAGGTATTCAGGGAGCCCGGTGGTGCAGTCCACGGTGAAGATATGGAATCAGCTGAGGAGGCATTTTAGGGTGGAAGGGATGTCGGTGTTAACGCCGCTGTGCGAGAATTATGGGTTTGAGCCGGGGGCAATGGATAGTGTATACAGGAGGTGGAGGGAAGTGGGGCTGGTCAAGGTGAGGGATTTGTATTTGGAGGAAGGGTTCGCCAGTCTGGAGGAGCTAAGGGAGAGGGGAGAGCTGCCGAGGGGGAGTGAGTTCAGGTATCTACAAGTTAGGGACTTTGCACGAAAGGTCTGGAAGGGGTTCCCCAGATTGCCGGGATACACCCTGCTGGAGCGACTGCTGCTTCCGTATGTGGAAGGGGAGGGAAGAATTGGGGATGTATATAAGTGGCTGGGGGAGCAGGGAGGTGAAGATCAAGGAGAAATGGGAAGCGGAGTTGGGAATGGAGGTCAATTGGGGAGTATGGAGTGAGGCACTGCGCAGGGTAGACGGGACTTCCTCTTGTGCGAGGATGAGCCTGATGCAGTTTAAGGCGGTGCACAGGGTGCATTTGACTCGGGCGAGAATGAGTGGGTTCTTTCAGGGGGTAGCAGATGAGTGTGGGCAGGGGCCAGCGAATCACGCGCACATGTTTTGGGGTTGTGAAAAATTGGGAACATTCGGGGCGGGAGTGTTCGCGGTCTTAGCCAGGATAGTGGAGGAGGGAGTGGACCCGGACCCTTTGGTGGCGATATTTGGGGTTTCAGAGAAGCCGGAGCTCACGGAGAGGAGGAAGGCCGATGTCGTGGCCTTCGCCTCTTTGACCGCACGGCGGCGAATTTTACTGGAGTGGCGGTCGGCATGGCCACCGGGGGTAGCGGCTCGGTTGGGTGACCTGTACCACTTCCTGCGGTTAGAGAAGATGAAGTATGAGTTAAGGGGCTCAGCAGGGGAGTTTGTGGAAAGATGGGGGATGTTTGTGACCGTGTTTGAGGAGCTGCGCGTCGCCGGGGGGGGGGCGGGCTGAAAATGGAGAAAATTCTGTACAAACTGAATAGTTGATTGTTGGGAAGAATGTTTCCCGGGGTGTTTACTTGCTGTAACCTACTTTGATACAAGTTTCAATAAAATGCGTTTTTTAAAAAGATAAATGATCCCTCAGTACAGACCCTCTGACAGTGCGGCACTCCCTCAGTACTGACCCTCTGACAGTGCAGCACTCCCTCAGTACTGACCCTCTGACAGTGCGGCACTCCCTCAATACTGACCCTCTGACAGTGCGGCACTCCCTCAGTACTGACCCTCTGACAGTGCGGCTCTCCCTCAGTACTGACTCTCTGACAGTGCAGCACTCCCTCAGTACTGACCCTCTGACAGTGCGGCGGTCCCTCAGTACTGACCCTCTGACAGTGCGGCGCTCCCTCAGTACTGACTCTCTGACAGTGCAGCACTCCCTCAGTACTGACCCTCTGACAGTGCGGCGGTCCCTCAGTACTGACCCTCTGACAGTGCGGCGCTCCCTCAGTACTGACTCTCTGACAGTGCAGCACTCCCTCAGTACTGACCCTCTGACAGTGCAGCAGTCCCTCAGTACTGACCCTCTGACAGTGCAGCGCTCCCTCAGTACTGACCCTCTGACAGTGCAGCACTCCCTGAGTACTGACCCTCTGACAGTGCAGCGCTCCCTCAGTACTGACCTTCTGACGGTGCAGCACTCCCTCAGTACTGACCCTCTGACAGTGCAGCGCTCCCTCAGTACTGACCCTCTGACAGTGCAGCACTCCCTCAGTACTGACCTTCTGACAGTGCAGCACTCCCTGAGTACTGACCCTCTGACAGTGCAGCGCTCCCTCAGTACTGACCTTCTGACAGTGCAGCACTCCCTCAGTACTGACCCTCTGACAGTGCAGCGCTCCCTCAGTACTGACCCTCTGACAGAGCAGCACTCCCTCAGTACTGACCCTCTGACAGTGCAGCACTCCCTCAGTACTGACCTTCTGACAGTGCAGCACTCCCTCAGTACTGACCCTCTGACAGTGCAGCGCTCCCTCAGTACTGACCCTCTGACAGTGCAGCACTCCCTCAGTACTGACCGTCTGACAGTGCAGCACTCCCTCAGTACTGACCCTCTGACAGTGCAGCACTCCCTCAGTACTGACCCTCTGACAGTGCGGCGCTCCCTCAGTACTGACCCTCTGACAGTGCAGCACTCCCTCAGTACTGACCCTCTGACAGAGCGGCGCTCCCTCAGTAGTGACCCTCTGACTGTGCAGCACTCCCTCAGTACTGACCCTCTGACAGTGCAGCGCTCCCTCAGTACTGACCCTGCGACAGTGCAGCACTCCCCCAGTACTGACCCTCTGACAGTGCAGCGCTCCCTCAGAACTGACCCTCTGACAGTGCAGCACTCCCTCAGTACTGACCCTCTGACAGTGCAGCGCTCCCTCAGTACTGACCCTGCGACAGTGCAGCACTTCCTCAGTACTGACCCTCTGACAGTGCAGCACTCCCTCAGTACTGACCCTCTGACACTGAGGCACTCCCTCAGTACTGAGTCTCCAACAGTGCAGCACTCCCTCAGTACTGACCCTCTGACAGTGCAGCACTCCCTCAGTACTGACCCTCTGACAGTGCGGCACACCCTCAGTACTGACTCTCTGACAGTGCAGCACTCCCTGAGTACTGACCCTCTGACAGTGCAGCACTCCCTCAGTACTGACTCTCTGACAGTGCAGCACTCCCTCAGTACTGACCCTCTGACAGTGCAGCACTCCCTCAGTACTGACCCTCTGACAGAGCGGCGCTCCCTCAGTAGTGACCCTCTGACTGTGCAGCACTCCCTCAGTACTGACCCTCTGACAGTGCAGCACTCCCTCAGTACTGACCCTCTGACAGTGCAGCACTCCCTCAGTACTGACACTCTGACAGAGCGGCGCTCCCTCAGTAGTGACCCTCTGACTGTGCAGCACTCCCTCAGTACTGACCCTCTGACAGTGCGGCACTCCCTCAGTACTCACCCTCTGACAGTGTAGCACTCCCTCAGTACTGACCCTCTGACAGTGCAGCACTCCCTCAGTACTGACCCTCTGACAGTGCAGCACTCCCTCAGTACTGACCCTCTGACAGTGCAGCACTCCCTCAGTACTGAGTCTCCAACAGTGCAGCACTCCCTCAGTACTGACCCTCTGACAGTGCAGCGCTCCCTCAGTACTGACCCTCTGACAGTGCAGCACTCCCTCAGTACTGACCCTCTGACAGTGCAGCACTCCCTCAGTACTGACCCTCTGACAGTGCAGCACTCCCCCAGTACTGACCCTCTGACAGTGCAGCGCTCCCTCAGTACTGACCCTCTGACAGTGCAGCACTCCCTCAGTACTGACCCTCTGACAGTGCAGCGCTCCCTCAGTACTGACCCTCTGACAGTGCAGCACTCCCTCAGTACTGAGTCTCCAACAGTGCAGCACTCCCTCAGTACTGACCCTCTGACAGTGCAGCACTTCCTCAGTACTGACCCTCTGACAGTGCAGCACTCCCTCAGTACTGACCCTCTGACACTGTGGCACTCCCTCAGTACTGTGTCTCCAACAGTGCAGCACTCCCTCAGTATTGACCCTCTGACAGTGCAGCACTCCCTCAGTACTGACCCTCTGACAGTGCGGCACTCCCTCAGTACTGAGTCTCCAACAGTGCAGCACTCCCTCAGTACTGACCCTCTGACAGTGCAGCACTCCCTCAGTACTGACCCTCTGACAGTGCAGCACTCCCTCAGTACTGACCCTCTGACTGTGCAGCACTCCCTCAGTACTGACCCTCTGACAGTGCGGCACTCCCTCAGTACTCACCCTCTGACAGTGTAGCACTCCCTCAGTACTGACCCTCTGACAGTGCGTCACTCCCTCAGTACTCACCCTCTGACAGTGCAGCACTCGCTCAGTACTGACCCTCTGACAGTGCAGCACTCCCTCAGTACTGACCCTCTGACAGTGCAGTACTCCCTCAGTAGTGACCCTCTGACTGTGCAGCACTCCCTCAGTACTGACCCTCTGACAGTGCGGCACTCCCTCAGTACTCACCCTCTGACAGTGCAGCACTCGCTCAGTACTGACCCTCTGACAGTGCAGCACTCCCTCAGTACTGACCCTCTGACAGTGCGGCACTCCCTCAGTACTGACCCTCTGACAGTGCAGCACTCCCTCAGTACTGACCCTCTGACAGAGCGGCGCTCCCTCAGTAGTGACCCTCTGACTGTGCAGCACTCCCTCAGTACTGACCATCTGACAGTGCGGCACTCCCTCAGTACTCACCCTCTGACAGTGTAGCGCTCCCTCAATACTGACCCTCTGACAGTGCAGCACTCCCTCAGTACTGACCCTCTGACAGTGCAGCACTCCCTCAGTACTGACCCTCTGACAGTGCAGCACTCCCTCAGTACTGAGTCTCCAACACTGCAGCACTCCCTCAGTACTGACCCTCTGACAGTGCAGCGCTCCCTCAGTACTGACCCTCTGACAGTGCAGCACTCCCTCAGTACTGAGTCTCCAACAGTGCAGCACTCCCTCAGTACTGACCCTCTGACAGTGCAGCGCTCCCTCAGTACTGACCCTCTGACAGTGCAGCACTCCCTCAGTACTGACCCTCTGACAGTGCAGCGCTCCCTCAGTACTGACCCTGCGACAGTGCAGCACTCCCTCAGTACTGACCCTCTGACAGTGTAGCACTCCCTCAGTACTGAGTCTCCAACAGTGCAGCACTCCCTCAGTACTGACCCTCTGACAGTGCAGCACTCCCTCAGTACTGAGTCTCCAACAGTGCAGCACTCCCTCAGTACTGACCCTCTGACAGTGCAGCACTCCCTCAGTACTGACCCTCTGACAGTGCAGCACTCCCTCAGTATTGACCCTCTGACAGTGCAGCACTCCCTCAGTACTGACCCCCTGACAGTGAGGCACTCCCTCAGTACTGACCCTCTGACAGTGCAGCACTCCCTCAGTACTGACCCTCTGACAGTGCAGCACTCCCTCAGTACTGACCCCCTGACAGTGCGGCACTCCCTCAGTACTGACCCTCTGACAGTGCAGCATTCCCTCAGTACTGAGTCTCCAACAGTGCAGCACTCCCTCAGTACTGACCCTCTGACAGTGCAGCACTCCCTCAGTACTGACCCTCTGACAGTGCCGCACTCCCTCAGTACTGACCCTCTGACAGTGCGGAACTCCCTCAGTACTGACCCTCTGACAGTGCAGCACTCCCTGAGTACTGACCCTCTGACAGTGCAGCACTCCCTCAGTACTGACCCTCTGACAGTGCGGCACTCCCTCAGTACTGACCCTCTGACAGTGCAGCACTCCCTGAGTACTGACCCTCTGACAGTGCAGCACTCCGTCAGTACTGAGCCGCTGACAGTGCGGCACTCCCTCAGTACTGACCCTCTGACAGTGCAGCCCTCGCTCAGTACTGACCCTCTGACAGTGCGGCACTCCCTCAGTACTGACCCTCTGACAGTGCGGCACTCCCTCAGTAGTGACCCTCTGACTGTGCAGCACTCCCTCAGTACTGACCCTCTGACAGTGCGGCACTCCCTCAGTACTCACCCTCTGACAGTGTAGCACTCCCTCAGTACTGACCCTCTGACAGTGCGGCACTCCCTCAGTACTCACCCTCTGACAGTGCAGCACTCGCTCAGTACTGACCCTCTGACAGTGCAGCACTCCCTCAGTACTGACCCTCTGACAGTGCAGCACTCCCTCAGTAGTGACCCTCTGACTGTGCAGCACTCCCTCAGTACTGACCCTCTGACAGTGCGGCACTCCCTCAGTACTCACCCTCTGACAGTGCAGCACTCGCTCAGTACTGACCCTCTGACAGTGCAGCACTCCCTCAGTACTGACCCTCTGACAGTGCGGCGCTCCCTCAGTAGTGACCCTCTGACCGTGCAGCACTCCCTCAGTACTGATCCTCTGACAGTGCGGCACTCCCTCAGTACTCACCCTCTGACAGTGTAGCACTCCCTCAGTACTGACCCTCTGACAGTGCGGCACTCCCTCATTACTGACCCTCTGACAGTGCGGCACTCCCTCAGTACTGACCCGCTGACAGTGCGGCACTCCCTCAGTACTGACCCGCTGACAGTGCGGCACTCCCTCAGTACTGACCCTCTGACAGTACAGCACTCCCTCAGTACTGACCCTCTGACAGTGCAGCACACCCTCAGTACTGACCTCAGACAGTGCAGCACTCCCTCAGTACTGACCCTCTGACAGTGCAGCACTCCCTCAGTACTGACCTTCTGACAGTGCAGCACTCCCTCAGTACTGACCTCTGACAGTGCGGCACTCCCTCAGTACTGACCCTCTGACAGTGCGGCACTCCCTCAGTACTGACCCTCTGACAGTGTGGCACTCCCTCAGTACTGACCCTCTGACAGTGCAGCACTCCCTCAGTACTGACCCTCTGACAGTGCAGCACGCCCTCAGTACTGACCGTCTGACAGTGCGGCACTCCCTCAGTACTGACACTCTGACAGTGCGGCACTCCCTCAGTACTGACCCTCTGACAGTGCAGCACTCCCTCAGTACTGACTCTCTGACAGTGCAGCGCTCCCTCAGTACTGACCCTCTGATATTGCGGCACTCCCTCAGTACTGACCCGCTGACAGTGCGGCACTCCCTCAGTACTGACCCTCTGACAGTACAGCACTCCCTCAGTACAGACCCTCTGACAGTGCAGCACTCCCTGAGTACTGACCCTCTGACAGTGCGGCACTCCCTCAGTACTGACCCTCTGACAGTGCAGCACTCCCTCAGTACTGACCCCCTGACAGTGCGGCACTCCCTCAGTACTGACCCTCTGACAGTGCAGCACTCCCTCAGTACTGACCCTCTGACAGTGCAGCACTCCCTCAGTACTGACCCCCTGACAGTGCGGCACTCCCTCAGTACTGACCCTCTGACAGTGCAGCACTCCCTCAGTACTGACTCACTGACAGTGCGGCACTCCCTCAGTACTGACCCTCTGACAGTGCAGCATTCCCTCAGTACTGAGTCTCCAACAGTGCAGCACTCCCTCAGTACTGACCCTCTGACAGTGCAGCACTCCCTCAGTACTGACCCTCTGACAGTGCCGCACTCCCTCAGTACTGACCCTCTGACAGTGCGGAACTCCCTCAGTACTGACCCTCTGACAGTGCAGCACTCCCTGAGTACTGACCCTCTGACAGTGCAGCACTCCCTCAGTACTGACCCTCTGACAGTGCGGCACTCCCTCAGTACTGACCCTCTGACAGTGCAGCACTCCCTGAGTACTGACCCTCTGACAGTGCAGCACTCCCTCAGTACTGACCCTCTGACAGTGCGGCGCTCCCTCAGTACTGACCCTCTGACAGTGCAGCCCTCGCTCAGTACTGACCCTCTGACAGTGCGGCACTCCCTCAGTACTGACCCTCTGACAGTGCGGCACTCCCTCAGTAGTGACCCTCTGACTGTGCAGCACTCCCTCAGTACTGACCCTCTGACAGTGCGGCACTCCCTCAGTACTCACCCTCTGACAGTGTAGCACTCCCTCAGTACTGACCCTCTGACAGTGCGGCACTCCCTCAGTACTCACCCTCTGACAGTGCAGCACTCGCTCAGTACTGACCCTCTGACAGTGCAGCACTCCCTCAGTACTGACCCTCTGACAGTGCAGCACTCTCTCAGGAGTGACCCTCTGACTGTGCAGCACTCCCTCAGTACTGACCCTCTGACAGTGCGGCACTCCCTCAGTACTCACCCTCTGACAGTGCAGCACTCGCTCAGTATTGACCCTCTGACAGTGCAGCACTCCCTCAGTACTGACCATCTGATAGTGCAGCACTCCCTCAATACTGACCCTCTGACAGTGCAGCACACCCTCAGTACTGACCTCAGACAGTGCAGCACTCCCTCAGTACTGACCCTCTGACAGTGCAGCACTCCCTCAGTACTGACCTTCTGACAGTGCAGCACTCCCTCAGTACTGACCTCTGACAGTGCGGCACTCCCTCAGTACTGACCCTCTGACAGTGCGGCACTCCCTCAGTACTGACCCTCTGACAGTGCGGCACTCCCTCAGTACTGACCCTCTGACAGTGCGGCGCTCCCTCAGTACTGACCCTCTGACAGTGCAGCACTCCCTCAGTACTGACCCTCTGACAGTGCAGCACGCCCTCAGTACTGACCCTCTGACAGTGCGGCACTCCCTCAGTACTGACCCTCTGACAGTGCGGCACTCCCTCAGTACTGACCCTCTGACAGTGCAGCACTCCCTCAGTACTCACTCTCTGACAGTGCAGCGGAGTACTGACCCTCTGACATTGCGGCACTCCCTCAGTACTCACCCTCTGACAGTGCGGCACTCCCTCAGTACTGACCCTCTGACAGTGCAGCACTCCCTGAGTACTGACCCTCTGACAGTGCAGCACTCCCTCAGTACTGACCCTCTGACAGTGCAGCACTCCCTCAGTACTGACCCTCTGACAGTGCAGCACTCCCTCAGTACTGACCCTCTGACAGTGCGGCACTCCCTCAGTACTCACCCTCTGACAGTGCAGCACTCGCTCAGTACTGACCCTCTAACAGTGCAGCACTCCCTCAGTACTGACCCTCTGACAGTGCAGCACTCCCTCAGTACTGACCCTCTGACAGTGCGGCACTCGCTCAGTACTGACCCTCTGACAGTGCGGAGCTCCCTCAGTAGTGACCCTCTGACTGTGCAGCACTCCCTCAGTACTGACCCTCTGACAGTGCGGCACTCCCTCAGTACTCACCCTCTGACAGTGTAGCACTCCCTCAGTACTGACCCTCTGACAGTGCAGCACTCCCTCAGTACTGACCCTCTGACAGTGCAGCACTCCCTCAGTACTGACCCTCTGACAGTGCAGCACTCCCTCAGTACTGACCCTCTGACAGTGCAGCACTCCCTCAGTACTGACCCTCTGACAGTGCGGCACTCCCTCAGTACTGACCCTCTGACAGTGCAGCACTCCCTCAGTACTGACCCTCTGACAGTGCGGCACTCCCTCAGTACTGACCCTCTGACAGTACAGCACTCCCTCAGTACTGACCCTCTGACAGTGCAGCACGCCCTCAGTACTGACCTCAGACAGTGCAGCACTCCCTCAGTACTGACCCTCTGACAGTGCAGCACTCCCTCAGTACTGACCTTCTGACAGTGGAGCACTCCCTCAGTACTGACCTCTGACAGTGCGGCACTCCCTCAGTACTGACCCTCTGACAGTGCGGCACTCCCTCAGTACTGGCCCTCTGACAGTGCGGCACTCCCTCAGTACTGACCCTCTGACAGTGTGGCACTCCCTCAGTACTGACCCTCTGACAGTGCAGCACTCCCTCAGTACTGACCCTCTGACAGTGCAGCACGCCCTCAGTACTGACCCTCTGACAGTGCGGCACTCCCTCAGTACTGACCCTCTGACAGTGCGGCACTCCCTCAGTACTGACCCTCTGACAGTGCAGCACTCCCTCAGTACTGACTCTCTGACAGTGCAGCGCTCCCTCAGTACTGACCCTCTAACATTGCGGCACTCCCTCAGTACTGACCCGCTGACAGTGCGGCACTCCCTCAGTACTGACCCTCTGACAGTACAGCACTCCCTCAGTACAGACCCTCTGACAGTGCAGCACTCCATGAGTACTGACCCTCTGACAGTGCGGCACTCCCTCAGTACTGACCCTTTGACAGTGCAGCACTCCCTCAGTACTGACCCCCTGACAGTGCGGCACTCCCTCAGTACTGACCCTCTGACAGTGCAGCACTCCCTCAGTACTGACCCTCTGACAGTGCAGCACTCCCTCAGTACTGACCCCCTGACAGTGTGGCACTCCCTCAGTACTGACCCTCTGACAGTGCAGCACTCCCTCAGTACTGACCCTCTGACAGTGCAGCACTCCCTCAGTACTGACTCACTGACAGTGCGGCACTCCCTCAGTACTGACCCTCTGACAGTGCAGCATTCCCTCAGTACTGAGTCTCCAGCAGTGCAGCGCTCCCTCAGTACTGACCCTCTGACATTGCGGCACTCCCTCAGTACTGACCCGCTGACAGTGCGGCACTCCCTCAGTACTGACCCTCTGACAGTGCAGCACTCCCTCAGTACTGACTCTCTGACAGTGCAGCGCTCCCTCAGTACTGACCCTCTGACATTGCGGCACTCCCTCAGTACTGACCCGCTGACAGTGCGGCACTCCCTCAGTACTGACCCTCTGACAGTACAGCACTCCCTCAGTACAGACCCTCTGACAGTGCAGCACTCCCTCAGTACTGACCCTCTGACAGTGCAGCACTCCCTCAGTACTGACCCCCTGACAGTGCGGCACTCCCTCAGGACTGACCCTCTGACAGTGCAGCACTCCCTCAGTACTGACCCTCTGACAGTGCAGCACTCCCTCAGTACTTACCCCCTGACAGTGCGGCACTCCCTCAGTACTGACCCTCTGACAGTGCAGCACTCCCTCAGTACTGACCCTCTGACAGTGCGGCACTCCCTCAGCACTGACCCTCTGACAGTGCAGCACTCCCTCAGTACTGACCCCCTGACAGTGCGGCACTCCCTCAGGACTGACCCTCTGACAGTGCAGCACTCCCTCAGTACTGACCCTCTGACAGTGCAGCACTCCCTCAGTACTTACCCCCTGACAGTGCGGCACTCCCTCAGTACTGACCCTCTGACAGTGCAGCACTCCCTCAGTACTGACCCTCTGAAATTGCAGCACTCCCTCAGTACTGACTCACTGACAGTGCGGCACTCCCTCAGTACTGACCCTCTGACGGTGCAGCACTCCCTCAGTACTGACCCTCTGCCAGTGCCGCACTCCCTCAGTACTGACCCTCTGACAGTGCGGAACTCCCTCAGTACTGACCCTCTGACAGTGCAGCACTCCCTGAGTACTGACCCTCTGACAGTGCAGCACTCCCTCAGTACTGACCCTCTGACAGTGCGGCACTCCCTCAGTACTGACCCTCTGACAGTGCAGCACTCCCTCAGTACTGACCCTCTGACAGTGCGGCACTCCCTCAGTACTGACCCTCTGACAGTGCAGCACTCCCTGAGTACTGACCCTCTGACAGTGCAGCACTCCCTCAGTACTGACCCTCTGACAGTGCGGAACTCCCTAAGTACTGACCCTCTGACAGTGCAGCACTCCCTGAGTACTGACCCTCTGACAGTGCAGCACTCCCTCAGTACTGACCCTCTGACAGTGCAGCACTCCCTGAGTACTGACCCTCTGACAGTGTAGCACTCCCTCAGTACTGACCCTCTGACAGTGCGGCACTCCCTCAGTACTCACCCTCTGACAGTGCAGCACTCGCTCAGTACTGACCCTCTGACAGTGCAGCACTCCCTCAGTACTGACCCTCTGACAGTGCAGCACTCTCTCAGGAGTGACCCTCTGACTGTGCAGCACTCCCTCAGTACTGACCCTCTGACAGTGCGGCACTCCCTCAGTACTCACCCTCTGACAGTGCAGCACTCGCTCAGTATTGACCCTCTGACAGTGCAGCACTCCCTCAGTACTGACCATCTGATAGTGCAGCACTCCCTCAGTACTGACCCTCTGATAGTGCAGCACACCCTCAGTACTGACCTCAGACAGTGCAGCACTCCCTCAGTACTGACCCTCTGACAGTGCAGCACTCCCTCAGTACTGACCTTCTGACAGTGCAGCACTCCCTCAGTACTGACCTCTGACAGTGCGGCACTCCCTCAGTACTGACCCTCTGACAGTGCGGCACTCCCTCAGTACTGACCCTCTGACAGTGCGGCACTCCCTCAGTACTGACCCTCTGACAGTGCGGCGCTCCCTCAGTACTGACCCTCTGACAGTGCAGCACTCCCTCAGTACTGACCCTCTGACAGTGCAGCACGCCCTCAGTACTGACCCTCTGACAGTGCGGCACTCCCTCAGTACTGACCCTCTGACAGTGCGGCACTCCCTCAGTACTGACCCTCTGACAGTGCAGCACTCCCTCAGTACTCACTCTCTGACAGTGCAGCGGAGTACTGACCCTCTGACATTGCGGCACTCCCTCAGTACTCACCCTCTGACAGTGCGGCACTCCCTCAGTACTGACCCTCTGACAGTGCAGCACTCCCTGAGTACTGACCCTCTGACAGTGCAGCACTCCCTCAGTACTGACCCTCTGACAGTGCAGCACTCCCTCAGTACTGACCCTCTGACAGTGCAGCACTCCCTCAGTACTGACCCTCTGACAGTGCGGCACTCCCTCAGTACTCACCCTCTGACAGTGCAGCACTCGCTCAGTACTGACCCTCTAACAGTGCAGCACTCCCTCAGTACTGACCCTCTGACAGTGCAGCACTCCCTCAGTACTGACCCTCTGACAGTGCGGCACTCGCTCAGTACTGACCCTCTGACAGTGCGGAGCTCCCTCAGTAGTGACCCTCTGACTGTGCAGCACTCCCTCAGTACTGACCCTCTGACAGTGCGGCACTCCCTCAGTACTCACCCTCTGACAGTGTAGCACTCCCTCAGTACTGACCCTCTGACAGTGCAGCACTCCCTCAGTACTGACCCTCTGACAGTGCAGCACTCCCTCAGTACTGACCCTCTGACAGTGCAGCACTCCCTCAGTACTGACCCTCTGACAGTGCAGCACTCCCTCAGTACTGACCCTCTGACAGTGCGGCACTCCCTCAGTACTGACCCTCTGACAGTGCAGCACTCCCTCAGTACTGACCCTCTGACAGTGCGGCACTCCCTCAGTACTGACCCTCTGACAGTACAGCACTCCCTCAGTACTGACCCTCTGACAGTGCAGCACGCCCTCAGTACTGACCTCAGACAGTGCAGCACTCCCTCAGTACTGACCCTCTGACAGTGCAGCACTCCCTCAGTACTGACCTTCTGACAGTGGAGCACTCCCTCAGTACTGACCTCTGACAGTGCGGCACTCCCTCAGTACTGACCCTCTGACAGTGCGGCACTCCCTCAGTACTGGCCCTCTGACAGTGCGGCACTCCCTCAGTACTGACCCTCTGACAGTGTGGCACTCCCTCAGTACTGACCCTCTGACAGTGCAGCACTCCCTCAGTACTGACCCTCTGACAGTGCAGCACGCCCTCAGTACTGACCCTCTGACAGTGCGGCACTCCCTCAGTACTGACCCTCTGACAGTGCGGCACTCCCTCAGTACTGACCCTCTGACAGTGCAGCACTCCCTCAGTACTGACTCTCTGACAGTGCAGCGCTCCCTCAGTACTGACCCTCTAACATTGCGGCACTCCCTCAGTACTGACCCGCTGACAGTGCGGCACTCCCTCAGTACTGACCCTCTGACAGTACAGCACTCCCTCAGTACAGACCCTCTGACAGTGCAGCACTCCATGAGTACTGACCCTCTGACAGTGCGGCACTCCCTCAGTACTGACCCTTTGACAGTGCAGCACTCCCTCAGTACTGACCCCCTGACAGTGCGGCACTCCCTCAGTACTGACCCTCTGACAGTGCAGCACTCCCTCAGTACTGACCCTCTGACAGTGCAGCACTCCCTCAGTACTGACCCCCTGACAGTGTGGCACTCCCTCAGTACTGACCCTCTGACAGTGCAGCACTCCCTCAGTACTGACCCTCTGACAGTGCAGCACTCCCTCAGTACTGACTCACTGACAGTGCGGCACTCCCTCAGTACTGACCCTCTGACAGTGCAGCATTCCCTCAGTACTGAGTCTCCAGCAGTGCAGCGCTCCCTCAGTACTGACCCTCTGACATTGCGGCACTCCCTCAGTACTGACCCGCTGACAGTGCGGCACTCCCTCAGTACTGACCCTCTGACAGTGCAGCACTCCCTCAGTACTGACTCTCTGACAGTGCAGCGCTCCCTCAGTACTGACCCTCTGACATTGCGGCACTCCCTCAGTACTGACCCGCTGACAGTGCGGCACTCCCTCAGTACTGACCCTCTGACAGTACAGCACTCCCTCAGTACAGACCCTCTGACAGTGCAGCACTCCCTCAGTACTGACCCTCTGACAGTGCAGCACTCCCTCAGTACTGACCCCCTGACAGTGCGGCACTCCCTCAGGACTGACCCTCTGACAGTGCAGCACTCCCTCAGTACTGACCCTCTGACAGTGCAGCACTCCCTCAGTACTTACCCCCTGACAGTGCGGCACTCCCTCAGTACTGACCCTCTGACAGTGCAGCACTCCCTCAGTACTGACCCTCTGACAGTGCGGCACTCCCTCAGTACTGACCCTCTGACAGTGCAGCACTCCCTCAGTACTGACCCCCTGACAGTGCGGCACTCCCTCAGGACTGACCCTCTGACAGTGCAGCACTCCCTCAGTACTGACCCTCTGACAGTGCAGCACTCCCTCAGTACTTACCCCCTGACAGTGCGGCACTCCCTCAGTACTGACCCTCTGACAGTGCAGCACTCCCTCAGTACTGACCCTCTGAAATTGCAGCACTCCCTCAGTACTGACTCACTGACAGTGCGGCACTCCCTCAGTACTGACCCTCTGACGGTGCAGCACTCCCTCAGTACTGACCCTCTGCCAGTGCCGCACTCCCTCAGTACTGACCCTCTGACAGTGCGGAACTCCCTCAGTACTGACCCTCTGACAGTGCAGCACTCCCTGAGTACTGACCCTCTGACAGTGCAGCACTCCCTCAGTACTGACCCTCTGACAGTGCGGCACTCCCTCAGTACTGACCCTCTGACAGTGCAGCACTCCCTCAGTACTGACCCTCTGACAGTGCGGCACTCCCTCAGTACTGACCCTCTGACAGTGCAGCACTCCCTGAGTACTGACCCTCTGACAGTGCAGCACTCCCTCAGTACTGACCCTCTGACAGTGCGGAACTCCCTAAGTACTGACCCTCTGACAGTGCAGCACTCCCTGAGTACTGACCCTCTGACAGTGCAGCACTCCCTCAGTACTGACCCTCTGACAGTGCAGCACTCCCTGAGTACTGACCCTCTGACAGTGCAGCACTCACTCAGTACTGACCCGCTGACAGTGCGGCACTCCCTCAGTACTGACCCTCTGACAGTGCAGCCCTCGCTCAGTACTGACCCTCTGACAGTGCGGCACACCCTCAGTACTGACCCTCTGACAGTGCGGCACTCCCTCAGTAGTGACCCTCTGACTGTGCAGCACTCCCTCAGTACTGACCCTCTGACAGTGCGGCACTCCCTCAGTACTCACCCTCTGACAGTGTAGCACTCCCTCAGTACTGACCCTCTGACAGTGCGGCACTCACTCAGTACTCACCCTCTGACAGTGCAGCACTCGCTCAGTACTGACCCTCTGACAGTGCTCCCTCAGTACTGACCCTCTGACAGTGCAGCACTCCCTCAGTAGTGACCCTCTGACTGTGCAGCACTCCCTCAGTACTGACCCTCTGACAGTGCGGCACTCCCTCAGTACTCACCCTCTGACAGTGCAGCACTCGCTCAGTACTGACCCTCTGACAGTGCAGCACTCCCTCAGTACTGACCCTCTGACAGTGCGGCGCTCCCTCAGTAGTGACCCTCTGACTGTGCAGCACTCCCTCAGTACTGACCCTCTGACAGTGCGGCACTCCCTCAGTACTCACCCTCTGACAGTGTAGCACTCCCTCAGTACTGACCCTCTGACAGTGCAGCACTCCCTCAGTACTGACCCTCTGACAGTGCAGCACTCCCTCAGTACTGACCTCAGACAGTGCAGCACTCCCTCAGTACTTACCCTCTGACAGTGCAGCACTCCCTCAGTACTGACCTTCTGACAGTGCAGCACTCCCTCAGTACTGACCTCTGACAGTGCGGCACTCCCTCAGTACTGACCCTCTGACAGTGCGGCACTCCCTCAGTACTGACCCTCTGACAGTGTGGCACTCCCTCAGTACTGACCCTCTGACAGTGCAGCACTCCCTCAGTACTGACCCTCTGACAGTGCAGCACGCCCTCAATACTGACCCTCTGACAGTGCGGCACTCCCTCAGTACTGACCCTCTGACAGTGCGGCACTCCCTCAGTACTGACCCTCTGACAGTGCAGCACTCCCTCAGTACTGACTCTCTGACAGTGCAGCGGAGTACTGACCCTCTGACATTGCGGCACTCCCTCAGTACTGACCCGCTGACAGTGCGGCACTCCCTCAGTACTGACCCTCTGACAGTACAGCACTCCCTCAGTACAGACCCTCTGACAGTGCAGCACTCCCTGAGTACTGACCCTCTGACAGTGCGGCACTCCCTCAGTACTGACCCTCTGACAGTGCAGCACTCCCTGAGTACTGACCCTCTGACAGTGCAGCACTCCCTCAGTACTGACTCACTGACAGTGCGGCACTCCCTCAGTACTGACTCTCTGACAGTGCAGCATTCCCTCAGTACTGAGTCTCCAGCAGTGCAGCACTTCCTCAGTACTGACCCTCTGACGGTGCAGCACTCCCTCAGTACTGACCCTCTGACTGTGCCGCACTCCCTCAGTACTGACCCTCTGACAGTGCGGAACTCCCTCAGTACTGACCCTCTGACAGTGCAGCACTCCCTGAGTACTGACCCTCTGACAGTGCAGCACTCCCTCAGTACTGACCCTCTGACAGTGCGGCACTCCCTCAGTACTGACCCTCTGATAGTGCAGCACTCCCTCAGTACTGACCCTCTGACAGTGCGGCACTCCCTCAGTACTGACCCTCTGACAGTGCAGCACTCCCTGAGTACTGACCCTCTGACAGTGCAGCACTCCCTCAGTACTGACCCTCTGACAGTGCGGAACTCCCTCAGTACTGACCCTCTGACAGTGCAGCACTCCCTGAGTACTGACCCTCTGACAGTGCAGCACTCCCTCAGTACTGACCCTCTGACAGTGCAGCACTCCCTGAGTACTGACCCTCTGACAGTGCAGCACTCCCTCAGTACTGACCCGCTGACAGTGCGGCACTCCCTCAGTACTGACCCTCTGACAGTGCAGCCCTCGCTCAGTACTGACCCTCTGACAGTGCGGCACTCCCTCAGTAGTGACCCTCTGACTGTGCAGCACTCCCTCAGTACTGACCCTCTGACAGTGCGGCACTCCCTCAGTACTCACCCTCTGACAGTGTAGCACTCCCTCAGTACTGACCCTCTGACAGTGCGGCACTCCCTCAGTACTCACCCTCTGACAGTGCAGCACTCGCTCAGTACTGACCCTCTGACAGTGCTCCCTCAGTACTGACCCTCTGACAGTGCAGCACTCCCTCAGTAGTGACCCTCTGACTGTGCAGCACTCCCTCAGTACTGACCCTCTGACAGTGCGGCACTCCCTCAGTACTCACCCTCTGACAGTGCAGCACTCGCTCAGTACTGACCCTCTGACAGTGCAGCACTCCCTCAGTACTGACCCTCTGACAGTGCGGCGCTCCATCAGTAGTGACCCTCTGACTGTGCAGCACTCCCTCATTACTGACCCTCTGACAGTGCGGCACTCCCTCAGTACTCACCCTCTGACAGTGTAGCACTCCCTCAGTACTGACCCTCTGACAGTGCAGCACTCCCTCAGTACTGACCCTCTGACAGTGCAGCACTCCCTCAGTCCTGACCCTCTGACAGTGCAGCACTCCCTCAGTACTGACCCTCTGACAGTGCGGCACTCCCTCATTACTGACCCTCTGACAGTGCGGCACTCCCTCAGTACTGACCCGCTGACAGTGCGGCACTCCCTCAGTACTGACCCTCTGACAGTACAGCACTCCCTCAGTACTGACCCTCTGACAGTGCAGCACTCCCTCAGTACTGACCTCAGACAGTGCAGCACTCCCTCAGTACTGACCCTCTGACAGTGCAGCACTCCCTCAGTACTGACCTTCTGACAGTGCAGCACTCCCTCAGTACTGACCTCTGACAATGCGGCACTCCCTCAGTACTGACCCTCTGACAGTGCGGCACTCCCTCAGTACTGACCCTCTGACAGTGTGGCACTCCCTCAGTACTGACCCTCTGACAGTGCAGCACTCCCTCAGTACTGACCCTCTGACAGTGCAGCACGCCCTCAGTACTGACCCTCTGACAGTGCGGCACTCCCTCAGTACTGACCCTCTGACAGTGCGGCACTCCCTCAGTACTGACCCTCTGACAGTGCAGCACTCCCTCAGTACTGACTCTCTGACAGTGCAGCGGAGTACTGACCCTCTGACATTGCGGCACTCCCTCAGTACTGACCCGCTGACAGTGCGGCACTCCCTCAGTACTGACCCTCTGACAGTACAGCACTCCCTCAGTACAGGCCCTCTGACAGTGCAGCACTCCCTGAGTACTGACCCTCTGACAGTGCGGCACTCCCTCAGTACTGACCCTCTGACAGTGCAGCACTCCCTGAGTACTGACCCTCTGAAAGTGCAGCACTCCCTCAGTACTGACCCTCTGACAGTGCGGCACTCCCTCAGTAGTGACCCTCTGACTGTGCAGCACTCCCTCAGTACTGACCCTCTGACAGTGCGGCACTCCCTCAGTACTCACCCTCTGACAGTGTAGCACTCCCTCAGTACTGACCCTCTGACAGTGCGGCACTCGCTCAGTACTCACCCTCTGACAGTGCAGCACTCGCTCAGTACTGACCCTCTGACAGTGCTCCCTCAGTACTGACCCTCTGACAGTGCAGCACTCCCTCAGTAGGGACCCTCTGACTGTGCAGCACTCCCTCAGTACTGACCCTCTGACAGTGCGGCACTCCCTCAGTACTCACCCTCTGACAGTGCATCACTCGCTCAGTACTGACCCTCTGACAGTGCAGCACTCCCTCAGTACTCACCCTCTGACAGTGCAGCACTCCCTCAGTCCTGACCCTCTGACAGTGCAGCACTCCCTCAGTACTGACCCTCTGACAGTGCGGCACTCCCTCATTACTCACCCTCTGACAGTGCGGCACTCCCTCAGTACTGACCCGCTGACAGTGCGGCACTCCCTCAGTACTGACCCTCTGACAGTACAGCACTCCCTCAGTACTGACCCTCTGACAGTGCAGCACTCCCTCAGTACTGACCTCAGACAGTGCAGCACTCCCTCAGTACTGACCCTCTGACAGTGCAGCACTCCCTCAGTACTGACCTTCTGACAGTGCAGCACTCCCTCAGTACTGACCTCTGACAGTGCGGCACTCCCTCAGTACTGACCCTCTGACAGTGCGGCACTCCCTCAGTACTGACCCTCTGACAGTGTGGCACTCCCTCAGTACTGACCCTCTGACAGTGCAGCACTCCCTCAGTACTGACCCTCTGACAGTGCAGCACGCCCTCAGTACTGACCCTCTGACAGTGCGGCACTCCCTCAGTACTGACCCTCTGACAGTGCGGCACTCCCTCAGTACTGACCCTCTGACAGTGCAGCACTCCCTCAGTACTGACTCTCTGACAGTGCAGCGGAGTACTGACCCTCTGACATTGCGGCACTCCCTCAGTACTGACCCGCTGACAGTGCGGCACTCCCTCAGTACTGACCCTCTGACAGTACAGCACTCCCTCAGTACAGGCCCTCTGACAGTGCAGCACTCCCTGAGTACTGACCCTCTGACAGTGCGGCACTCCCTCAGTACTGACCCTCTGACAGTGCAGCACTCCCTGAGTACTGACCCTCTGAAAGTGCAGCACTCCCTCAGTACTGACCCGCTGACAGTGCGGCACTCCCTCAGTACTCACCCTCTGACAGTGTAGCACTCCCTCAGTACTGACCCTCTGACAGTGCAGCACTCCGTCAGTACTGACCCTCTGACAGTGCAGCACTCCCTCAGTACTGACCCTCTGACAGTGCAGCACTCCCTCAGTACTGACCCTCTGACAGTGCGGCACTCCCTCATTACTGACCCTCTGACAGTGCGGCACTCCCTCAGTACTGACCCGCTGACAGTGCGACACTCCCTCAGTACTGACCCTCTGACAGTACGGCACTCCCTCAGTACTGGCCCTCTGACAGTGCAGCACTCCCTCAGTACTGACTCTCTGACAGTGCAACACACCCTCAGTACTGACCTTCTGACAGTGCAACACTCCCTCAGTACTGACCTTCTGACAGTGCAGCACTCCCTCAGTACTGACCTTCTGACAGTGCAGCACTCCCTCAGTACTGACCTTCTGACAGTGCAGCACTCCCTCAGTACTGACCTGTTACAGTGCGGCACTCCCTCAGTACTGACCCTCTGACAGTGCGGCACTCCCTCAGTACTGACCCTCTGACAGTGCGGCACTCCCTCAGTACTGACCCTCTGACAGTGTGGCACTCCCTCAGTACTGACCCTCTGACAGTGCAGCACTCCCTCAGTACTGACCCTCTGACAGTGCAGCACGCCCTCAGTACTGACCCTCTGGAAGTGCGGCACTCCCTCAGTACTGACCCTCTGACATTGCGACACTCCCTCAGTACTGACCCTCTGACAGTGCAGCACTCCCTCAGTACTGACTCTCTGACAGTGCAGCGCTCCCTCAGTACTGACCCTCTGACATTGCGGCACTCCCTCAGTACTGACCCGCTGACAGTGCAGCACTCCCTCAGTACTGACCCTCTGACAGTGCAGCACTCCCTCAGTACTGACCCTCTGACAGTGCAGCACTCCCTGAGTACTGACCCTCTGACAGTGCGGCACTCCCTCAGTACTGACCCTCTGACAGTGCAGCACGCCCTCAGTACTGACCCTCTGACAGTGCGGCACTCCCTCAGTACTGACCCTCTGACAGTGCGGCACTCCCTCAGTACTGACCCTCTGACAGTGCAGCACTACCTCAGTACTGACCCTCTGACAGTGCAGCACTCCCTCAGTACTGACCCTCTGACAGTGCGGCACTCCCTCAGTACTGACCCTCTGAGAGTGCAGCACTCCCTCAGTACTGACGCTCTGACAGTGCAGCACTCCCTCAGTACTGACCCTCTGACAGTGCAGCACTCCCTCAGTACTGACCCTCTGACAGTGCAGCACTCCCTCAGTACTGAGCCTCTGACAGTGCGGCACTCCCTCAATACAGACCCTCTGACAGTGCAGCACTCCCTCAGTACTGACCCTCTGACAGTGCAGCACTCCCTCAGTACTGACCCTCTGACAGTGCAGCACTCCCTCAGTACTGTCCTCAGACAGTGCAGCACTCCCTCAGTACTAACCCTCTGACAGTGCAGCACTCCCACAGTACTGACCTTCTGACAGTGCAGCACTCCCTCAGTACTGACCCTCTGACAGTGCAGCACTCTCTCAGTACTGACCCTCTGACAGTGCAGCACTCCCTCAGTACTGACCCTCTGAAAGTGCGGCACCCCCTCATTACTGACCCTCAGACAGTGCGGCACTCCCTCAGTACTGACCCTCTGACAGTGCAACACACCCTCAGTACTGACCTCAGACAGTGCAGCACTCCCTCAGTACTGACCCTCTGACAGTGCAGCACTCCCTCAGTACTGACCTTCTGACAGTGCAGCACTCTCTCAGTACTGACCTCTGAAAGTGCGGCATACCCTCAGTACTGACCCTCTGACAGTGCGGCACTCCCTCAGTACTGACCCTCTGACAGTGCGGCACTCCCTCAGTACTGACCCTCTGTCAGTGCGGCACTCCCTCAGTACTGACCCTCTGACAGTGCAGCACTCCCTCAGTACTGACCCTCTGACAGTGCAGCACTCCCTCAGTACTGACCCTCTGACAGTGCGGCACTCCCTCAGTACTGACCCTCTGACCGTGCGGCACTCCCTCAGTACTGACCCTCTGACAGTGCAGCACTCCCTCAGTACTGACTCTCTGACAGTGCAGCGCTCCCTCAGTACTGACCCTCTGACAGTGCGGCACTCCCTCAGGACTGACCCTCTGACAGTACTGCACTCCCTCAGTACTGACCCTCTGACAGTGCAGCACTCCCTCAGTACTGACCCTCTGACAGTGCAGCACTCCCTCAGTACTGACCCTCTGACAGTGCGGCACTCCTTCAGTACTGGCCCTCTGACAGTCCGGAACTCCCTCAGTACTGACCCTCTGACAGTGCAGTGCTCCCTCAGTACTGACCCTCTGACAGTGCGGCACTCCCTCAGTACTGACCCTCTGACAGTGCAGCACTCCCTCAGTACTGACCCTCTGACAGTGTGGCGCTCCCTCACTACTGACCCTCTGACAGTGCAGCGCTGCCTCAGTACTGACCCTCTGACAGTGCGGCACTCCCTCAGTACTGACCCTCTGACAGTGCAGCGCTCCCTCAGTACTGACCCTCTGACAGTGCAGCACTCCCTCAGTACTGACCTTCTGACAGTGTAGCACATCCTCAGTACTGACCCTCTAACAGTGCGGCGCTCCCTCAGTACTGACACTCTGTCAGTGCAGCGCTCCCTCAGTACTGACCCTCTGACAGTGAGGCACTTCCTCAGTACTGACCCTCTGACAGTGCAGCACTCCCTCAGTCCTGACCCTCTGACAGTGCAGCACTCCCTCAGCACTGACCCTCTGACAGTGCAGCACTCCCTCAGTACTGACCCTCTGACAGTGCGGCACTCCCTCAGTACTGACCCTCCGACAGTGCGGCACTCCCTCAGTACTGACCATCTGACAGTGAGGCACTCCCTCAGTACTGACCTTCTGACAGTGCAGCACTCCCTCAGTACTGACCTTCTGACAGTGCAGCACTCCCTCAGTACTGACCCTCTGACAGTGCAGCACTCCCTCAGTACTGACCCTCTGACAGTGCAGCACTCCCTCAGTACTGACCCTCTGACAGTGCAGCACTCCCTCAGTACTGATCCTCTGACAGTGCAGCACTCCCTCAGTACTGACCCTCTGACAGTGCGGCACTCCCTCAGTACTGACCTTCTGACAGTGCAGCACTCCCTCAGTACTGACCCTCTGTCAGTGCAGCGCTCCCTCAGTACTGACCCTCTGACAGTGAGGCACTCCCTCAGTACTGACCCTCTGACAGTGCAGCGCTCCCTCAGTACAGACCCTCTGACAGTGGAGCACTCCCTCAGTACTGACCCTCTGACAGTGTAGCGCTCCCTCAGTACTGACCCTCTGACAGTGCAGCACTCCCTCAGTACTGACCCTCTGACAGTGCAGCACTCCTTCAGTACTGACTCTCTGACAGTGCAGCGGAGTACTGACCCTCTGACATTGCGGCACTCCCTCAGTACTGACCCTCTGACAGTGCAGCACTCCCTGAGTACTGACACTCTGACAGTGCAGCACTCCCTCAGTACTGACCCTCTGACAGTGCAGCACTCCCTCAGTACTGACCCTCTGACAGTGCAGCACTCCCTCAGTACTGACCCGCTGACAGTGCGGCACTCCCTCAGTACTGACCCTCTGACAGTGCGGCCCTCGCTCAGTACTGACCCTCTGACAGTGCGGCACTCCCTCAGTACTGACCCTCTGACAGTGCGGCACTCCCTCAGTCGTGACTCTCTGACTGTGCAGCACTCCCTCAGTACTGACCCTCTGACAGTGCCGCACTCCCTCAGTACTCACCCTCTGACAGTGTAGCACTCCCTCAGTACTGACCCTCTGACAGTGCGGCACTCCCTCAGTACTCACCCTCTGACAGTGCAGCACTCCCTCAGTACTGACCCCTCTGACAGTGCAGCACTCCCTCAGTACTGACCCCTCTGACAGTGCAGCACTCCCTCAGTACTGACCCCTCTGACAGTGCAGCACTCCCTCAGTAGTGACCCTCTGACTGTCTGGCACTCCCTCAGTACTGACCCTCTGACAGTGCGGCACTCCCTCAGTACTCACCCTCTGACAGTGCAGCACTCGCTCAGTACTGACCCTCTGACAGTGCAGCACTCCCTCAGTACTGACCCTCTGACAGTGTGGCAATCCCTCAGTACTGACCCTCTGACAGTGCAGCACTCCCTCAGTACTGACCCTCTGACAGTGCAGCACTCCCTCAGTACTGACCCTCTGACAGTGCAGCACTCCCTCAGTACTGAGCCTCTGACAGTGCGGCACTCCCTCAATACAGACCCTCTGACAGTGCAGCACTCCCTCAGTACTGACCCTCTGACAGTGCAGCACTCCCTCAGTACTGACCCTCTGACAGTGCAGCACTCCCTCAGTACTGTCCTCAGACAGTGCAGCACTCCCTCAGTACTAACCCTCTGACAGTGCAGCACTCCCACAGTACTGACCTTCTGACAGTGCAGCACTCCCTCAGTACTGACCCTCTGACAGTGCAGCACTCTCTCAGTACTGACCCTCTGACAGTGCAGCACTCCCTCAGTACTGACCCTCTGAAAGTGCGGCACCCCCTCATTACTGACCCTCAGACAGTGCGGCACTCCCTCAGTACTGACCCTCTGACAGTGCAACACACCCTCAGTACTGACCTCAGACAGTGCAGCACTCCCTCAGTACTGACCCTCTGACAGTGCAGCACTCCCTCAGTACTGACCTTCTGACAGTGCAGCACTCTCTCAGTACTGACCTCTGAAAGTGCGGCATACCCTCAGTACTGACCCTCTGACAGTGCGGCACTCCCTCAGTACTGACCCTCTGACAGTGCGGCACTCCCTCAGTACTGACCCTCTGTCAGTGCGGCACTCCCTCAGTACTGACCCTCTGACAGTGCAGCACTCCCTCAGTACTGACCCTCTGACAGTGCAGCACTCCCTCAGTACTGACCCTCTGACAGTGCGGCACTCCCTCAGTACTGACCCTCTGACCGTGCGGCACTCCCTCAGTACTGACCCTCTGACAGTGCAGCACTCCCTCAGTACTGACTCTCTGACAGTGCAGCGCTCCCTCAGTACTGACCCTCTGACAGTGCGGCACTCCCTCAGGACTGACCCTCTGACAGTACTGCACTCCCTCAGTACTGACCCTCTGACAGTGCAGCACTCCCTCAGTACTGACCCTCTGACAGTGCAGCACTCCCTCAGTACTGACCCTCTGACAGTGCGGCACTCCTTCAGTACTGGCCCTCTGACAGTCCGGAACTCCCTCAGTACTGACCCTCTGACAGTGCAGTGCTCCCTCAGTACTGACCCTCTGACAGTGCGGCACTCCCTCAGTACTGACCCTCTGACAGTGCAGCACTCCCTCAGTACTGACCCTCTGACAGTGTGGCGCTCCCTCACTACTGACCCTCTGACAGTGCAGCGCTGCCTCAGTACTGACCCTCTGACAGTGCGGCACTCCCTCAGTACTGACCCTCTGACAGTGCAGCGCTCCCTCAGTACTGACCCTCTGACAGTGCAGCACTCCCTCAGTACTGACCTTCTGACAGTGTAGCACATCCTCAGTACTGACCCTCTAACAGTGCGGCGCTCCCTCAGTACTGACACTCTGTCAGTGCAGCGCTCCCTCAGTACTGACCCTCTGACAGTGAGGCACTTCCTCAGTACTGACCCTCTGACAGTGCAGCACTCCCTCAGTCCTGACCCTCTGACAGTGCAGCACTCCCTCAGCACTGACCCTCTGACAGTGCAGCACTCCCTCAGTACTGACCCTCTGACAGTGCGGCACTCCCTCAGTACTGACCCTCCGACAGTGCGGCACTCCCTCAGTACTGACCATCTGACAGTGAGGCACTCCCTCAGTACTGACCTTCTGACAGTGCAGCACTCCCTCAGTACTGACCTTCTGACAGTGCAGCACTCCCTCAGTACTGACCCTCTGACAGTGCAGCACTCCCTCAGTACTGACCCTCTGACAGTGCAGCACTCCCTCAGTACTGACCCTCTGACAGTGCAGCACTCCCTCAGTACTGATCCTCTGACAGTGCAGCACTCCCTCAGTACTGACCCTCTGACAGTGCGGCACTCCCTCAGTACTGACCTTCTGACAGTGCAGCACTCCCTCAGTACTGACCCTCTGTCAGTGCAGCGCTCCCTCAGTACTGACCCTCTGACAGTGAGGCACTCCCTCAGTACTGACCCTCTGACAGTGCAGCGCTCCCTCAGTACAGACCCTCTGACAGTGGAGCACTCCCTCAGTACTGACCCTCTGACAGTGTAGCGCTCCCTCAGTACTGACCCTCTGACAGTGCAGCACTCCCTCAGTACTGACCCTCTGACAGTGCAGCACTCCTTCAGTACTGACTCTCTGACAGTGCAGCGGAGTACTGACCCTCTGACATTGCGGCACTCCCTCAGTACTGACCCTCTGACAGTGCAGCACTCCCTGAGTACTGACACTCTGACAGTGCAGCACTCCCTCAGTACTGACCCTCTGACAGTGCAGCACTCCCTCAGTACTGACCCTCTGACAGTGCAGCACTCCCTCAGTACTGACCCGCTGACAGTGCAGCACTCCCTCAGCACTGACCCTCTGACAGTGCGGCACTCCTTCAGTACTGGCCCTCTGACAGTCCGGAACTCCCTCAGTACTGACCCTCTGACAGTGCAGTGCTCCCTCAGTACTGACCCTCTGACAGTGCGGCACTCCCTCAGTACTGACCCTCTGACAGTGCAGCACTCCCTCAGTACTGACCCTCTGACAGTGTGGCGCTCCCTCACTACTGACCCTCTGACAGTGCAGCGCTGCCTCAGTACTGACCCTCTGACAGTGCGGCACTCCCTCAGTACTGACCCTCTGACAGTGCAGCGCTCCCTCAGTACTGACCCTCTGACAGTGCAGCACTCCCTCAGTACTGACCTTCTGACAGTGTAGCACATCCTCAGTACTGACCCTCTAACAGTGCGGCGCTCCCTCAGTACTGACACTCTGTCAGTGCAGCGCTCCCTCAGTACTGACCCTCTGACAGTGAGGCACTTCCTCAGTACTGACCCTCTGACAGTGCAGCACTCCCTCAGTCCTGACCCTCTGACAGTGCAGCACTCCCTCAGCACTGACCCTCTGACAGTGCAGCACTCCCTCAGTACTGACCCTCTGACAGTGCGGCACTCCCTCAGTACTGACCCTCCGACAGTGCGGCACTCCCTCAGTACTGACCATCTGACAGTGAGGCACTCCCTCAGTACTGACCTTCTGACAGTGCAGCACTCCCTCAGTACTGACCTTCTGACAGTGCAGCACTCCCTCAGTACTGACCCTCTGACAGTGCAGCACTCCCTCAGTACTGACCCTCTGACAGTGCAGCACTCCCTCAGTACTGACCCTCTGACAGTGCAGCACTCCCTCAGTACTGATCCTCTGACAGTGCAGCACTCCCTCAGTACTGACCCTCTGACAGTGCGGCACTCCCTCAGTACTGACCTTCTGACAGTGCAGCACTCCCTCAGTACTGACCCTCTGTCAGTGCAGCGCTCCCTCAGTACTGACCCTCTGACAGTGAGGCACTCCCTCAGTACTGACCCTCTGACAGTGCAGCGCTCCCTCAGTACAGACCCTCTGACAGTGGAGCACTCCCTCAGTACTGACCCTCTGACAGTGTAGCGCTCCCTCAGTACTGACCCTCTGACAGTGCAGCACTCCCTCAGTACTGACCCTCTGACAGTGCAGCACTCCCTCAGTCCTGACCCTCTGACATTGCGGCACTCCCTCAGTACTGACCCTCTGACAGTGCAGCACTCCCTGAGTACTGACACTCTGACAGTGCAGCACTCCCTCAGTACTGACCCTCTGACAGTGCAGCACTCCCTCAGTACTGACCCTCTGACAGTGCAGCACTCCCTCAGTCCTGACCCTCTGACAGTGCAGCACTCCCTCAGCACTGACCCTCTGACAGTGCAGCACTCCCTCAGTACTGACCCTCTGACAGTGCGGCACTCCCTCAGTACTGACCCTCCGACAGTGCGGCACTCCCTCAGTACTGACCATCTGACAGTGAGGCACTCCCTCAGTACTGACCTTCTGACAGTGCAGCACTCCCTCAGTACTGACCTTCTGACAGTGCAGCACTCCCTCAGTACTGACCCTCTGACAGTGCAGCACTCCCTCAGTACTGACCCTCTGACAGTGCAGCACTCCCTCAGTACTGACCCTCTGACAGTGCAGCACTCCCTCAGTACTGATCCTCTGACAGTGCAGCACTCCCTCAGTACTGACCCTCTGACAGTGCGGCACTCCCTCAGTACTGACCTTCTGACAGTGCAGCACTCCCTCAGTACTGACCCTCTGTCAGTGCAGCGCTCCCTCAGTACTGACCCTCTGACAGTGAGGCACTCCCTCAGTACTGACCCTCTGACAGTGCAGCGCTCCCTCAGTACAGACCCTCTGACAGTGGAGCACTCCCTCAGTACTGACCCTCTGACAGTGTAGCGCTCCCTCAGTACTGACCCTCTGACAGTGCAGCACTCCCTCAGTACTGACCCTCTGACAGTGCAGCACTCCTTCAGTACTGACTCTCTGACAGTGCAGCGGAGTACTGACCCTCTGACATTGCGGCACTCCCTCAGTACTGACCCTCTGACAGTGCAGCACTCCCTGAGTACTGACACTCTGACAGTGCAGCACTCCCTCAGTACTGACCCTCTGACAGTGCAGCACTCCCTCAGTACTGACCCTCTGACAGTGCAGCACTCCCTCAGTACTGACCCGCTGACAGTGCGGCACTCCCTCAGTACTGACCCTCTGACAGTGCGGCCCTCGCTCAGTACTGACCCTCTGACAGTGCGGCACTCCCTCAGTACTGACCCTCTGACAGTGCGGCACTCCCTCAGTCGTGACTCTCTGACTGTGCAGCACTCCCTCAGTACTGACCCTCTGACAGTGCCGCACTCCCTCAGTACTCACCCTCTGACAGTGTAGCACTCCCTCAGTACTGACCCTCTGACAGTGCGGCACTCCCTCAGTACTCACCCTCTGACAGTGCAGCACTCCCTCAGTACTGACCCCTCTGACAGTGCAGCACTCCCTCAGTACTGACCCCTCTGACAGTGCAGCACTCCCTCAGTACTGACCCCTCTGACAGTGCAGCACTCCCTCAGTAGTGACCCTCTGACTGTCTGGCACTCCCTCAGTACTGACCCTCTGACAGTGCGGCACTCCCTCAGTACTCACCCTCTGACAGTGCAGCACTCGCTCAGTACTGACCCTCTGACAGTGCAGCACTCCCTCAGTACTGACCCTCTGACAGTGTGGCAATCCCTCAGTACTGACCCTCTGACAGTGCAGCACTCCCTCAGTACTGACCCTCTGACAGTGCAGCACTCCCTCAGTACTGACCCTCTGACAGTGCAGCACTCCCTCAGTACTGAGCCTCTGACAGTGCGGCACTCCCTCAATACAGACCCTCTGACAGTGCAGCACTCCCTCAGTACTGACCCTCTGACAGTGCAGCACTCCCTCAGTACTGACCCTCTGACAGTGCAGCACTCCCTCAGTACTGTCCTCAGACAGTGCAGCACTCCCTCAGTACTAACCCTCTGACAGTGCAGCACTCCCACAGTACTGACCTTCTGACAGTGCAGCACTCCCTCAGTACTGACCCTCTGACAGTGCAGCACTCTCTCAGTACTGACCCTCTGACAGTGCAGCACTCCCTCAGTACTGACCCTCTGAAAGTGCGGCACCCCCTCATTACTGACCCTCAGACAGTGCGGCACTCCCTCAGTACTGACCCTCTGACAGTGCAACACACCCTCAGTACTGACCTCAGACAGTGCAGCACTCCCTCAGTACTGACCCTCTGACAGTGCAGCACTCCCTCAGTACTGACCTTCTGACAGTGCAGCACTCTCTCAGTACTGACCTCTGAAAGTGCGGCATACCCTCAGTACTGACCCTCTGACAGTGCGGCACTCCCTCAGTACTGACCCTCTGACAGTGCGGCACTCCCTCAGTACTGACCCTCTGACAGTGCAGCACTCCCTCAGTACTGACCCTCTGACAGTGTGGCGCTCCCTCACTACTGACCCTCTGACAGTGCAGCGCTGCCTCAGTACTGACCCTCTGACAGTGCGGCACTCCCACAGTACTGACCTTCTGACAGTGCAGCACTCCCTCAGTACTGACCCTCTGACAGTGCAGCACTCTCTCAGTACTGACCCTCTGACAGTGCAGCACTCCCTCAGTACTGACCCTCTGAAAGTGCGGCACCCCCTCATTACTGACCCTCAGACAGTGCGGCACTCCCTCAGTACTGACCCTCTGACAGTGCAACACACCCTCAGTACTGACCTCAGACAGTGCAGCACTCCCTCAGTACTGACCCTCTGACAGTGCAGCACTCCCTCAGTACTGACCTTCTGACAGTGCAGCACTCTCTCAGTACTGACCTCTGAAAGTGCGGCATACCCTCAGTACTGACCCTCTGACAGTGCGGCACTCCCTCAGTACTGACCCTCTGACAGTGCGGCACTCCCTCAGTACTGACCCTCTGTCAGTGCGGCACTCCCTCAGTACTGACCCTCTGACAGTGCAGCACTCCCTCAGTACTGACCCTCTGACAGTGCAGCACTCCCTCAGTACTGACCCTCTGACAGTGCGGCACTCCCTCAGTACTGACCCTCTGACCGTGCGGCACTCCCTCAGTACTGACCCTCTGACAGTGCAGCACTCCCTCAGTACTGACTCTCTGACAGTGCAGCGCTCCCTCAGTACTGACCCTCTGACAGTGCGGCACTCCCTCAGGACTGACCCTCTGACAGTACTGCACTCCCTCAGTACTGACCCTCTGACAGTGCAGCACTCCCTCAGTACTGACCCTCTGACAGTGCAGCACTCCCTCAGTACTGACCCTCTGACAGTGCGGCACTCCTTCAGTACTGGCCCTCTGACAGTCCGGAACTCCCTCAGTACTGACCCTCTGACAGTGCAGTGCTCCCTCAGTACTGACCCTCTGACAGTGCGGCACTCCCTCAGTACTGACCCTCTGACAGTGCAGCACTCCCTCAGTACTGACCCTCTGACAGTGTGGCGCTCCCTCACTACTGACCCTCTGACAGTGCAGCGCTGCCTCAGTACTGACCCTCTGACAGTGCGGCACTCCCTCAGTACTGACCCTCTGACAGTGCAGCGCTCCCTCAGTACTGACCCTCTGACAGTGCAGCACTCCCTCAGTACTGACCTTCTGACAGTGTAGCACATCCTCAGTACTGACCCTCTAACAGTGCGGCGCTCCCTCAGTACTGACACTCTGTCAGTGCAGCGCTCCCTCAGTACTGACCCTCTGACAGTGAGGCACTTCCTCAGTACTGACCCTCTGACAGTGCAGCACTCCCTCAGTCCTGACCCTCTGACAGTGCAGCACTCCCTCAGCACTGACCCTCTGACAGTGCAGCACTCCCTCAGTACTGACCCTCTGACAGTGCGGCACTCCCTCAGTACTGACCCTCCGACAGTGCGGCACTCCCTCAGTACTGACCATCTGACAGTGAGGCACTCCCTCAGTACTGACCTTCTGACAGTGCAGCACTCCCTCAGTACTGACCTTCTGACAGTGCAGCACTCCCTCAGTACTGACCCTCTGACAGTGCAGCACTCCCTCAGTACTGACCCTCTGACAGTGCAGCACTCCCTCAGTACTGACCCTCTGACAGTGCAGCACTCCCTCAGTACTGATCCTCTGACAGTGCAGCACTCCCTCAGTACTGACCCTCTGACAGTGCGGCACTCCCTCAGTACTGACCTTCTGACAGTGCAGCACTCCCTCAGTACTGACCCTCTGTCAGTGCAGCGCTCCCTCAGTACTGACCCTCTGACAGTGAGGCACTCCCTCAGTACTGACCCTCTGACAGTGCAGCGCTCCCTCAGTACAGACCCTCTGACAGTGGAGCACTCCCTCAGTACTGACCCTCTGACAGTGTAGCGCTCCCTCAGTACTGACCCTCTGACAGTGCAGCACTCCCTCAGTACTGACCCTCTGACAGTGCAGCACTCCTTCAGTACTGACTCTCTGACAGTGCAGCGGAGTACTGACCCTCTGACATTGCGGCACTCCCTCAGTACTGACCCTCTGACAGTGCAGCACTCCCTGAGTACTGACACTCTGACAGTGCAGCACTCCCTCAGTACTGACCCTCTGACAGTGCAGCACTCCCTCAGTACTGACCCTCTGACAGTGCAGCACTCCCTCAGTACTGACCCGCTGACAGTGCGGCACTCCCTCAGTACTGACCCTCTGACAGTGCGGCACTCCTTCAGTACTGACCCTCTGACAGTGCGGCACTCCCTCAGTACTGACCCTCTGACAGTGCGGCACTCCCTCAGTCGTGACTCTCTGACTGTGCAGCACTCCCTCAGTACTGACCCTCTGACAGTGCCGCACTCCCTCAGTACTCACCCTCTGACAGTGTAGCACTCCCTCAGTACTGACCCTCTGACAGTGCGGCACTCCCTCAGTACTCACCCTCTGACAGTGCAGCACTCCCTCAGTACTGACCCCTCTGACAGTGCAGCACTCCCTCAGTACTGACCCCTCTGACAGTGCAGCACTCCCTCAGTACTGACCCCTCTGACAGTGCAGCACTCCCTCAGTAGTGACCCTCTGACTGTCTGGCACTCCCTCAGTACTGACCCTCTGACAGTGCGGCACTCCCTCAGTACTCACCCTCTGACAGTGCAGCACTCGCTCAGTACTGACCCTCTGACAGTGCAGCACTCCCTCAGTACTGACCCTCTGACAGTGCGGCGCTCCCTCAGTAGTGACCCTCTGACTGTGCAGCACTCCCTCAGTACTGACCCTCTGACAGTGCGGCACTCCCTCAGTACTCACCCTCTGACAGTGTAGCACTCCCTCAGTACTGACCCTCTGACAGTGCAGCACTCCCTCAGTACTGACCCTCTGACAGTGCAGCACTCCCTCAGTACTGACCCTCTGACAGTGCAGCACTCCCTCAGTCCTCACCCTCTGACAGTGCAGCACTCCCTCAGTACTGACCCTCTGACAGTGCGGCACTCCCTCATTACTGACCCTCTGACAGTGCGGCACTCCCTCATTACTGACCCTCTGACAGTGCTGCACTCCCTCAGTACTGACCCTCTGACAGTACAGCACTCCCTCAGTACTGACCCTCTGACAGTGCAGCACACCCTCAGTACTGACCCTCTGACAGTGCAGCACTCCCTCAGTACTGACCTTCTGACAGTGCAGCACTCCCTCAGTACTGACCTCTGACAGTGCGGCACTCCCTCAGTACTGACCCTCTGACAGTGCGGCACTCCCTCAGTACTGACCCTCTGACAGTGCGGCACTCCCTCAGTACTGACCCTCTGACAGTGTGGCACTCCCTCAGTACTGACCCTCTGGCAGTGCGGCACTCCCTCAGTACTGACCCTCTGACAGTGCAGCACTCCCTCAGTACTGACCCCCTGACAGTGCGGCACTCCCTCAGTACTGACCCTCTGACAGTGCAGCACTCCCTCAGTACTGACCCTCTGACAGTGCAGCACTCCCTCAGTACTGACCCTCTGACAGTGTAGCACTCCCTCAGCACTGACCCTCTGACAGTGCAGCACTCCCTCAGTACTGACCCTCTGACAGTGGAGCACTCCCTCAGTACTGACCCTCTGACAGTGCGGCACTCCCTCAGTACTGACCCTCTGACAGTGCGGCACTCCCTCAGTACTGACCCTCTGACAGTGCAGCACTCCCTCAGTACTGGCCCTCTGACAGTGCAGCACTCCCTCAGTACTGACCCTCTGACAGTGTAGCACTCCCTCAGCACTGACCCTCTGACAGTGCAGCACCCCCTCAGTACTGACCCTCTGACAGTGCAGCACTTCCTCAGTACTGACCCTCTGACAGTGCAGCACTCCCTCAGTACTGACCCTCTGACAGTGCAGCATTCCCTCAGTTCTGGCCCTCTGACAGTGCAGCGCTCCCTCAGTACTGACACTCTGACTGTGGAGCGCTCCCTCAGTACTGACCCTCTGACAGTGCAGCACACCCTCAGTACTGACCCTCCGACAGTGCAGCGCTCCCTCAGGTCTGACCGACTGACAGTGCGGTACTCCCTCAGTACTGTCCCTCTGACAGTACAGCGCTCCCTCAGAACTGACCCTCTGACAGCGCGGTACTCCCTCAGTACTGTCCCTCTGACAGTGCAGCGCTCCCTCAGTACTGACTCTCTGACAGTGCAGCACTCCCTCAGGAATGACCCTCTGACAGTGCAGAACACGTTCAGTTCTGACCCTCTGACAGTGCAGCACTCCCTCAGTACTGACCTTCTAAAAGTGCAGAGCTCCCTCAGAACTGCCCCTCTGACAGTGCAGCACTCCCTCAGTACTGACCCTCTGACAGTGCGGTACTCCCTCAGTACTGACCCTCTGACAGTGCGGTACTCCCTCAGTACTGTCCCTCTGACAGTACAGCGCTCCCTCCGAACTGACCCTCTGACAGTGCGGTACTCCCTCAGTACTGTCCCTCTGACAGTGCAGCGCTCCCTCAGTACTGACCCTCTGACAGTGCAGCACTCCCTCAGGACTGACCCTCTGACAGTGCAGAACACGTT
This sequence comes from Scyliorhinus torazame, assembly GCF_047496885.1. Lineage (NCBI taxonomy): Eukaryota > Metazoa > Chordata > Chondrichthyes > Carcharhiniformes > Scyliorhinidae > Scyliorhinus > Scyliorhinus torazame. The sequence goes on along the minus strand of NC_092730.1, from coordinate 21,625,784 downwards.
CAGTTCTGACCCTCTGACAGTGCAGCACTCCCTCAGTACTGACCCTGACAGTGCAGCACTGCCTCAGTATTGACTCTCTGACAGTGCGGCACTCCCTCAGTACTGACACTCTGACAGTGCGGCACTCCCTCAGTACTGACCCTCTGACTGTGCAGCACTCCCTCACTCCTGACCCTCTGACAGTGCGGCACTCCCTCAGTACTGACCCTCTGACAGTGCAGCACTCCCTCAGTACTGACCCTCTGACAGTGCAGCACTCCCTCAGTACTGACCCTCTGACAGTGCAGCACCCTCAGTACTGACCCTCTGACAGTGCAGCACTCCCTCAGTACTGACCCTCTGACAGTGCAGCACTCCCTCAGTACTGACCCTCTGACAGTGCAGCACTCCCTCAGTACTGACCCTCTGACAGTGCAGCACCCTCAGTACTGACCCTCTGACAGTGCAGCACTCCCTCAGTACTGACCCTCTGACAGTGCAGCGCTCCCTCAGTACTGACCCTCTGACAGTGCAGCGCTCCCTCAGTACTGACCCTCTGACAGTGCAGCACTCCCTCAGTACTGAACCTCTGACAGTGCAGCACTCCCTCAGTCCTGACCCTCTGACAGTGTAGCACTCCCTCAGTACTGACCCTCTGACAGTGCAGCACTCCCTCAGTACTGACCCTCTGACAGTGCAGCACTCCCTGAGTACTGACCCTCTGACAGCGCAGCACTCCCTCAGTACTGACCCTCTGACAATGTAGCACTCCCTCAGTACTGACCCTCTGACAGTGCAGCACCCTCAGTACTGACCTTCTGACAGTGCAGCACTCCCTCAGTACTGACCCTCTGACAGTGCAGCACTCCCTCAGTACCGACCCTCTGACAGTGCAGCACTCCCTCGGTGCAGACCCTCTGACAGAGCAGCGCTCGCTCAGTACAGACCCTCTGACAGTGCAGCACTCCCTCAATACAGACCCTCTGACAGTGCAGCACTCCCTCAGTACTGACCCTCCGACAATGCAGCATTCCCTCGGTGCAGACCCTCTGACAGAGTAGCGCTCGCTCAGTACTGACCCTCTGACAGTGCGGCGCTCCCTCAGCACTGACACTCTGACAGTGCAGCACTCCCTCAGTACTGACCCTCTGACAGTGCAGCACTCCCTCAGGACTGACCCTCTGAAAGTGCAGCACTCCCTCAGTGCCGACCCTCTGACAGTGCAGCACTCCCTCAGTACTGACCCTCTGACAGTGCAGCACCCTCAGTACTGACCCTCTGACAGTGCAGCACTCCCTCAGGACTGACCCTCTGACAGTGCAGCACTCCCTCAGTACTGACCCTCTGACAGTGCGGCACTCCCTCAGTACTGACCTTCTGACAGTGCAGCACTCCCTCAGTACTGACCCTCTGTCAGTGCAGCGCTCCTTCAGTACTGACCCTCTGACAGTGAGGCACTCCCTCAGTACTGACCCCCTGACAGTGCAGCGCTCCCTCAGTACAGACCCTCTGACAGTGGAGCACTCCCTCAGTACTGACCCTCTGACAGTGTAGCGCTCCCTCAGTACTGATCCTCTGACAGTGCAGCACTCCCTCAGTACTGACCCTCTGACAGTGCAGCACTCCCTCAGTACTGACTCTCTGACAGTGCAGCGGAGTACTGACCCTCTGACATTGCGGCACTCCCTCAGTACTGACCCTCTGACAGTGCGGCACTCCCTCAGTACTGACCCTCTGACAGTGCAGCACTCCCTCAGTACTGACCCTCTGACAGTGCAGCGCTCCCTCAGTACTGACCCTCTGACAGTGCAGCACTCCCTCAGTACTGAACCTCTGACAGTGCAGCACTCCCTCAGTCCTGACCCTCTGACAGTGTAGCACTCCCTCAGTACTGACCCTCTGACAGTGCAGCACTCCCTCAGTACTGACCCTCTGACAGTGCAGCACTCCCTGAGTACTGACCCTCTGACAGCGCAGCACTCCCTCAGTACTGACCCTCTGACAATGTAGCACTCCCTCAGTACTGACCCTCTGACAGTGCAGCACCCTCAGTACTGACCATCTGACAGTGCAGCACTCCCTCAGTACTGACCCTCTGACAGTGCAGCACTCCCTCAGTACCGACCCTCTGACAGTGCAGCACTCCCTCGGTGCAGACCCTCTGACAGAGCAGCGCTCGCTCAGTACAGACCCTCTGACAGTGCAGCACTCCCTCAATACAGACCCTCTGACAGTGCAGCATTCCCTCGGTGCAGACCCTCTGACAGAGTAGCGCTCGCTCAGTACTGACCCTCTGACAGTGCGGCGCTCCCCCAGCACTGACACTCTGACAGTGCAGCACTCCCTCAGGACTGACCCTCTGAAAGTGCAGCACTCCCTCAGTGCCGACCCTCTCACAGTGCAGCACTCCCTCAGTACTGACCCTCTGACAGTGCAGCACCCTCAGTACTGACCCTCTGACAGTGCAGCACTCCCTCAGGACTGACCCTCTGACAGTGCAGCACTCCCTCAGTACTGACCCTCTGACAGTGAGGCACTCCCTCAGTACTGACCCCCTGACAGTGCAGCGCTCCCTCAGTACAGACTCTCTGACAGTGGAGCACTCCCTCAGTACTGACCCTCTGACAGTGTAGCGCTCCCTCAGTACTGATCCTCTGACAGTGCAGCACTCCCTCAGTACTGACCCTCTGACAGTGCAGCACTCCCTCAGTACTGACTCTCTGACAGTGCAGCGGAGTACTGACCCTCTGACATTGCGGCACTCCCTCAGTACTGACCCTCTGACAGTGCGGCACTCCCTCAGTACTGACCCTCTGACAGTGCAGCACTCCCTGAGTACTGACCCTCTGACAGTGCAGCACTCCCTCAGTACTGACCCTCTGACAGTGCAGCACTCCCTCAGTACTGACCGTCTGACAGTGCAGCACTCCCGCAGTACTGACCCGCTGACAGTGCGGCACTCCCTCAGTACTGACCCTCTGACAGTGCAGCCCTCGCTCAGTATTGACCCTCTGACAGTGCGGCACTCCCTCAGTACTGACCCTCTGACAGTGCGGCACTCCCTCAGTAGTGACCCTCTGACTGTGCAGCACTCCCTCAGTACTGACCCTCTGACAGTGCCGCACTCCCTCAGTACTCACCCTCTGACAGTGTAGCACTCCCTCAGTACTGACCCTCTGACAGTGCGGCACTCCCTCAGTACTCACCCTCTGACAGTGCAGCACTCGCTCAGTACTGACCCTCTGACAGTGCAGCACTCCCTCAGTACTGACCCCTCTGACAGTGCAGCACTCCCTCAGTAGTGACCCTCTGACTGTGCAGCACTCCCTCAGTACTGACCCTCTGACAGTGCGGCACTCCCTCAGTACTCACCCACTGACAGTGCAGCACTCGCTCAGTACTGACCCTCTGACAGTGCAGCACTCCCTCAGTACTGACCCTCTGACAGTGCGGCGCTCCCTCAGTAGTGACCCTCTGACAGTGCAGCACTCACTCAGTACTGACCCTCTGACAGTGCCGCACACCCTCAGTCCTGACCCTCTGACAGTGCAGCATTCCCTCAGTTCTGACCCTCTGACAGTGCAGCGCTCCCTCAGTACTGACACTCTGACTGTGGAGCGCTCCCTCAGTACTGACCCTCTGACAGTGCAACACACCCTCAGTACTGACCCTCCGACAGTGCAGCGCTCCCTCAGGTCTGACCGACTGACAGTGCGGTACTCCCTCAGTACTGTCCCTCTGACAGTACAGCGCTCCCTCAGAACTGACCCTCTGACAGTGCGGTACTCCCTCAGTACTGTCCCTCTGACAGTGCAGCGCTCCCTCAGTACTGACTCTCTGACAGTGCAGCACTCCCTCAGGACTGACCCTCTGACAGTGCAGAACACGTTCAGTTCTGACCCTCTGACAGTGCAGCACTCCCTCAGTACTGACCTTCTAAAAGTGCAGAGCTCCCTCAGAACTGCCCCTCTGACAGTGCAGCACTCCCTCAGTACTGACCCTCTGACAGTGCGGTACTCCCTCAGTACTGACCCTCTGACAGTGCGGTACTCCCTCAGTACTGTCCCTCTGACAGTACAGCGCTCCCTCCGAACTGACCCTCTGACAGTGCGGTACTCCCTCAGTACTGTCCCTCTGACAGTGCAGCGCTCCCTCAGTACTGACCCTCTGACAGTGCAGCACTCCCTCAGGACTGACCCTCTGACAGTGCAGAACACGTTCAGTTCTGACCCTCTGACAGTGCAGCACTCCCTCAGTACTGACCCTGACAGTGCAGCACTCCCTCACTCCTGACCCTCTGACAGTGCGGCACTCCCTCAGTACTGACCCTCTGACAGTGCAGCACTCCCTCAGTACTGACCCTCTGACAGTGCAGCACTCCCTCAGTACTGACCCTCTGACAGTGCAGCACCCTCAGTACTGACCCTCTGACAGTGCAGCACTCCCTCAGTACTGACCCTCTGACAGTGCAGCACTCCCTCAGTACTGACCCTCTGACAGTGCAGCACTCCCTCAGTACTGACCCTCTGACAGTGCAGCACCCTCAGTACTGACCCTCTGACAGTGCAGCGCTCCCTCAGTACTGACCCTCTGACAGTGCAGCGCTCCCTCAGTACTGACCCTCTGACAGTGCAGCACTCCCTCAGTACTGACCCTCTGACAGTGCAGCGCTCCCTCAGTACTGACCCTCTGACAGTGCAGCACTCCCTCAGTACTGACCCTCTGACAGTGCAGCGCTCCCTCAGTACTGACCCTCTGACAGTGCAGCGCTCCCTCAATACTGACCCTCTGACAGTGCAGCACTCCCTCAGTACTGACCCTCTGACAGTGCAGCGCTCCCTCAGTACTGACCCTCTGACAGTGCAGCACTCCCTCAGTACTGAACCTCTGACAGTGCAGCACTCCCTCAGTCCTGACCCTCTGACAGTGTAGCACTCCCTCAGTACTGACCCTCTGACAGTGCAGCACTCCCTCAGTACTGACCCTCTGACAGTGCAGCACTCCCTCAGTACTGACCCTCTGACAGCGCAGCACTCCCTCAGTACTGACCCTCTGACAATGTAGCACTCCCTCAGTACTGACCCTCTGACAGTGCAGCACCTTCAGTACTGACCATCTGACAGTGCAGCACTCCCTCAGTACTGACCCTCTGACAGTGCAGCACTCCCTCAGTACCGACCCTCTGACAGTGCAGCACTCCCTCGGTGCAGACCCTCTGACAGAGCAGCGCTCGCTCAGTACAGACCCTCTGACAGTGCAGCACTCCCTCAATACAGACCCTCTGACAGTGCAGCACACCCTCAGTACTGACCCTCCGACAGTGCAGCATTCCCTCGGTGCAGACCCTCTGACAGAGTAGCGCTCGCTCAGTACTGACCCTCTGACAGTGCGGCGCTCCCTCAGCACTGACCCTCTGACAGTGCAGCACTCCCTCAGTACTGACCCTCTGACAGTGCAGCACTCCCTCAGTACTGACTCTCTGACAGTGCGGCACTCCCTCAGGACTGACCCTCTGAAAGTGCAGCACTCCCTCAGTGCCGACCCTCTGACAGTGCAGCACTCCCTCAGTACTGACCCTCTGACAGTGCAGCACCCTCAGTACTGACCCTCTGACAGTGCAGCACTCCCTCAGGACTGACCCTCTGACAGTGCAGCACTCCCTCAGTACTGACCCTCTGACAGTGCGGCACTCCCTCAGTACTGACCTTCTGACAGTGCAGCACTCCCTCAGTACTGACCCTCTGTCAGTGCAGCGCTCCTTCAGTACTGACCCTCTGACAGTGAGGCACTCCCTCAGTACTGACCCCCTGACAGTGCAGCGCTCCCTCAGTACAGACCCTCTGACAGTGGAGCACTCCCTCAGTACTGACCCTCTGACAGTGTAGCGCTCCCTCAGTACTGACCCTCTGACAGTGCAGCACTCCCTCAGTACTGACCCTCTGACAGTGCAGCGCTCCCTCAGTACTGACTCTCTGACAGTGCAGCGGAGTACTGACCCTCTGACATTGCGGCACTCCCTCAGTACTGACCCTCTGACAGTGCGGCACTCCCTCAGTACTGACCCTCTGACAGTGCAGCACTCCCTGAGTACTGACCCTCTGACAGTGCAGCACTCCCTCAGTACTGACCCTCTGACAGTGCAGCACTCCCTCAGTACTGACCCTCTGACAGTGCAGCACTCCCGCAGTACTGACCCGCTGACAGTGCGGCACTCCCTCAGTACTGACCCTCTGACAGTGCAGCCCTCGCTCAGTATTGACCCTCTGACAGTGCGGCACTCCCTCAGTACTGACCCTCTGACAGTGCGGCACTCCCTCAGTAGTGACCCTCTGACTGTGCAGCACTCCCTCAGTACTGACCCTCTGACAGTGCCGCACTCCCTCAGTACTCACCCTCTGACAGTGTAGCACTCCCTCAGTACTGACCCTCTGACAGTGCGGCACTCCCTCAGTACTCACCCTCTGACAGTGCAGCACTCGCTCAGTACTGACCCTCTGACAGTGCAGCACTCCCTCAGTACTGACCCCTCTGACAGTGCAGCACTCCCTCAGTAGTGACCCTCTGACAGTGCAGCACGCGCTCAGTACTGACCCTCTGACAGTGCAGCACTCCCTCAGTACTGACCCTCTGACAGTGCGGCGCTCCCTCAGTAGTGACCCTCTGACTGTGCAGCACTCCCTCAGTACTGACCCTCTGACAGTGCGGCACTCCCTCAGTACTCACCCTCTGACAGTGTAGCACTCCCTCAGTACTGACCCTCTGACAGTGCAGCACTCCCTCAGTACTGACCCTCTGACAGTGCAGCACTCCCTCAGTACTGACCCTCTGACAGTGCAGCACTCCCTCAGTACTGACCCTCTGACAGTGCGGCACTCCCTCATTACTGACCCTCTGACAGTGCGGCACTCCCTCATTACTGACCCTCTGACAGTGCGGCACTCCCTCAGTACTGACCCTCTGACAGTACAGCACTCCCTCAGTACTGACCCTCTGACAGTGCAGCACACCCTCAGTACTGACCTCAGACAGTGCAGCACTCCCTCAGTACTGACCCTCTGACAGTGCAGCACTCCCTCAGTACTGACCTTCTGACAGTGCAGCACTCCCTCAGTACTGACCTCTGACAGTGCGGCACTCCCTCAGTACTGACCCTCTGACAGTGCGGCACTCCCTCATTACTGACCCTCTGACAGTGCGGCACTCCCTCAGTACTGACCCTCTGACAGTGTGGCACTCCCTCAGTACTGACCCTCTGACAGTGCGGCACTCCCTCAGTACTGACCCTCTGACAGTGCAGCACTCCCTCAGTACTGACCCCCTGACAGTGCGGCACTCCCTCAGTACTGACCCTCTGACAGTGCAGCACTCCCTCAGTACTGACCCTCTGACAGTGCAGCACTCCCTCAGTACTGACCCTCTGACAGTGTAGCACTCCCTCAGCACTGACCCTCTGACAGTGCAGCACTCCCTCAGTACTGACCCTCTGACAGTGTAGCACTCCCTCAGTACTGACCCTCTGACAGTGCGGCACTCCCTCAGTACTGACCCTCTGACAGTGCAGCACTCCCTCAGTACTGACCCTCTGACAGTGCAGCACTCCCTCAGTACTGACCCTCTGACAGTGCAGCATTCCCTCAGTACTGACCCTCTGACAGTGCAGCACTCCCTCAGCACTGACCCTCTGACAGTGCAGCACCCCCTCAGTACTGACCCTCTGACAGTGCAGCACTTCCTCAGTACTGACCCTCTGACAGTGCAGCACTCCCTCAGTACTGACCTTCTGACAGTGCAGCACTCCCTCAGTACTGACCTCTGACAGTGCGGCACTCCCTCAGTACTGACCCTCTGACAGTGCGGCACTCCCTCAGTACTGACCCTCTGACAGTGCGGCACTCCCTCAGTACTGACCCTCTGACAGTGTGGCACTCCCTCAGTACTGACCCTCTGACAGTGCGGCACTCCCTCAGTACTGACCCTCTGACAGTGCAGCACTCCCTCAGTACTGACCCCCTGACAGTGCGGCACTCCTTCAGTACTGACCCTCTGACAGTGCAGCAGTCCCTCAGTACTGACCCTCTGACAGTGCAGCACTCCCTCAGTACTGACCCTCTGACAGTGTAGCACTCCCTCAGTACTGACCCTCTGACAGTGCGGCACTCCCTCAGTACTGACCCTCTGACAGTGTGGCACTCCCTCAGTACTGACCCTCTGACAGTGCGGCACTCCCTCAGTACTGACCCTCTGACAGTGCAGCACTCCCTCAGTACTGACCCCCTGACAGTGCGGCACTCCCTCAGTACTGACCCTCTGACAGTGCAGCAGTCCCTCAGTACTGACCCTCTGACAGTGCAGCACTCCCTCAGTACTGACCCTCTGACAGTGTAGCACTCCCTCAGTACTGACCCTCTGACAGTGTAGCACTCCGTCAGTACTGACCCTCTGACAGTGCGGCACTCCCTCAGTACTGACCCTCTGACAGTGCGGCACTCCCTCAGTACTGACCCTCTGACAGTGCAGCACTCCCTGGGTACTGACCCTCTGACAGTGCAGCACTCCCTCAGTACTGACCCTCTGACAGTGCAGCACTCCCTCAGTACTGACCCTCTGACAGTGCAGCACTCCCGCAGTACTGACCCGCTGACAGTGCGGCACTCCCTCAGTACTGACCCTCTGACAGTGCAGCCCTCGCTCAGTATTGACCCTCTGACAGTGCGGCACTCCCTCAGTACTGACCCTCTGACAGTGCGGCACTCCCTCAGTAGTGACCCTCTGACTGTGCAGCACTCCCTCAGTACTGACCCTCTGACAGTGCCGCACTCCCTCAGTACTCACCCTCTGACAGTGTAGCACTCCCTCAGTACTGACCCTCTGACAGTGCGGCACTCCCTCAGTACTCACCCTCTGACAGTGCAGCACTCGCTCAGTACTGACCCTCTGACAGTGCAGCACTCCCTCAGTACTGACCCCTCTGACAGTGCAGCACTCCCTCAGTAGTGACCCTCTGACTGTGCAGCACTCCCTCAGTACTGACCCTCTGACAGTGCGGCACTCCCTCAGTACTCACCCACTGACAGTGCAGCACTCGCTCAGTACTGACCCTCTGACAGTGCAGCACTCCCTCAGTACTGACCCTCTGACAGTGCGGCGCTCCCTCAGTAGTGACCCTCTGACAGTGCAGCACTCACTCAGTACTGACCCTCTGACAGTGCCGCACACCCTCAGTCCTGACCCTCTGACAGTGCAGCATTCCCTCAGTTCTGACCCTCTGACAGTGCAGCGCTCCCTCAGTACTGACACTCTGACTGTGGAGCGCTCCCTCAGTACTGACCCTCTGACAGTGCAACACACCCTCAGTACTGACCCTCCGACAGTGCAGCGCTCCCTCAGGTCTGACCGACTGACAGTGCGGTACTCCCTCAGTACTGTCCCTCTGACAGTACAGCGCTCCCTCAGAACTGACCCTCTGAGAGTGCGGTACTCCCTCAGTACTGTCCCTCTGACAGTGCAGCGCTCCCTCAGTACTGACTCTCTGACAGTGCAGCACTCCCTCAGGACTGACCCTCTGACAGTGCAGAACACGTTCAGTTCTGACCCTCTGACAGTGCAGCACTCCCTCAGTACTGACCTTCTAAAAGTGCAGAGCTCCCTCAGAACTGCCCCTCTGACAGTGCAGCACTCCCTCAGTACTGACCCTCTGACAGTGCGGTACTCCCTCAGTACTGACCCTCTGACAGTGCGGTACTCCCTCAGTACTGTCCCTCTGACAGTACAGCGCTCCCTCCGAACTGACCCTCTGACAGTGCGGTACTCCCTCAGTACTGTCCCTCTGACAGTGCAGCGCTCCCTCAGTACTGACCCTCTGACAGTGCAGCACTCCCTCAGGACTGACCCTCTGACAGTGCAGAACACGTTCAGTTCTGACCCTCTGACAGTGCAGCACTCCCTCAGTACTGACCCTGACAGTGCAGCACTCCCTCACTCCTGACCCTCTGACAGTGCGGCACTCCCTCAGTACTGACCCTCTGACAGTGCAGCACTCCCTCAGTACTGACCCTCTGACAGTGCAGCACTCCCTCAGTACTGACCCTCTGACAGTGCAGCACCCTCAGTACTGACCCTCTGACAGTGCAGCACTCCCTCAGTACTGACCCTCTGACAGTGCAGCACTCCTTCAGTACTGACCCTCTGACAGTGCAGCACTCCCTCAGTACTGACCCTCTGACAGTGCAGCACCCTCAGTACTGACCCTCTGACAGTGCAGCACTCCCTCAGTACTGACCCTCTGACAGTGCAGCGCTCCCTCAATACTGACCCTCTGACAGTGCAGCACTCCCTCAGTACTGACCCTCTGACAGTGCAGCGCTCCCTCAGTACTGAACCTCTGACAGTGCAGCGCTCCCTCAGTCCTGACCCTCTGACAGTGTAGCACTCCCTCAGTACTGACCCTCTGACAGTGCAGCACTCCCTCAGTACTGACCCTCTGACAGTGCAGCACTCCCTGAGTACTGACCCTCTGACAGCGCAGCACTCCCTCAGTACTGACCCTCTGACAATGTAGCACTCCCTCAGTACTGACCCTCTGACAGTGCGGCACTCCCTCGGTGCAGACCCTCTGACAGAGCAGCGCTCGCTCAGTACAGACCCTCTGACAGTGCAGCACTCCCTCAATACAGACCCTCTGACAGTGCAGCACTCCCTCAGTACTGACCCTCTGACAGTGCAGCGCTCCTCAGTACTGACCCTCTGACAGTGCAGCGCTCCCTCAGTACTGACCCTCTGACAGTGCGGCACTCCCTCAGTACTGACCCTCTGACAGTGCAGCACTCCCTCAATACTGACCCTCTGACAGTGCAGCACTCCCTCAGTACTGACCCTCTGACAGTGCAGCACTCCCTCAGTACTGAACCTCTGACAGTGCAGCACTCCCTCAGTCCTGACCCTCTGACAGTGTAGCACTCCCTCAGTACTGACCCTCTGACAGTGCAGCACTCCCTCAGTACTGACCCTCTGACAGTGCAGCACTCCCTGAGTACTGACCCTCTGACAGCGCAGCACTCCCTCAGTACTGACCCTCTGACAATGTAGCACTCCCTCAGTACTGACCCTCTGACAGTGCGGCACTCCCTCGGTGCAGACCCTCTGACAGAGCAGCGCTCGCTCAGTACAGACCCTCTGACAGTGCAGCACTCCCTCAATACAGACCCTCTGACAGTGCAGCACTCCCTCAGTACTGACCCTCCGACAGTGCAGCATTCCCTCGGTGCAGACCCTCTGACAGAGTAGCGCTCGCTCAGTACTGACCCTCTGACAGTGCGGCGCTCCCTCAGCACTGACCCTCTGACAGTGCAGCACTCCCTCAGGACTGACCCTCTGAAAGTGCAGCACTCCCTCAGTGCCGACCCTCTGACAGTGCAGCACTCCCTCAGTACTGACCCTCTGACAGTGCAGCACCCTCAGTACTGACCCTCTGACAGTGCAGCACTCCCTCAGGACTGACCCTCTGACAGTGCAGCACTCCCTCAGTACTGACCCTCTGACAGTGCGGCACTCCCTCAGTACTGACCTTCTGACAGTGCAGCACTCCCTCAGTACTGACCCTCTGTCAGTGCAGCGCTCCTTCAGTACTGACCCTCTGACAGTGCGGCACTCCCTCAGTACTGACCCTCTGACAGTGCAGCACTCCCTGAGTACTGACCCTCTGACAGTGCAGCACTCCCTCAGTACTGACCCTCTGACAGTGCAGCACTCCCTCAGTACTGACCCTCTGACAGTGCAGCACTCCCGCAGTACTGACCATCTGACAGTGCGGCACTCCCTCAGTACTGACCCTCTGACAGTGCAGCCCTCGCTCAGTATTGACCCTCTGACAGTGCGGCACTCCCTCAGTACTGACCCTCTGACAGTGCGGCACTCCCTCAGTAGTGACCCTCTGACTGTGCAGCACTCCCTCAGTACTGACCCTCTGACAGTGCCGCACTCCCTCAGTACTCACCCTCTGACAGTGTAGCACTCCCTCAGTACTGACCCTCTGACAGTGCGGCACTCCCTCAGTACTCACCCTCTGACAGTGCAGCACTCGCTCAGTACTGACCCTCTGACAGTGCAGCACTCCCTCAGTACTGACCCCTCTGACAGTGCAGCACTCCCTCAGTAGTGACCCTCTGACTGTGCAGCACTCCCTCAGTACTGACCCTCTGACAGTGCGGCACTCCCTCAGTACTCACCCACTGACAGTGCAGCACTCGCTCAGTACTGACCCTCTGACAGTGCAGCACTCCCTCAGTACTGACCCTCTGACAGTGCGGCGCTCCCTCAGTAGTGACCCTCTGACTGTGCAGCACTCCCTCAGTACTGACCCTCTGACAGTGCGGCACTCCCTCAGTACTCACCCTCTGACAGTGTAGCACTCCCTCAGTACTGACCCTCTGACAGTGCAGCACTCCCTCAGTACTGACCCTCTGACAGTGCAGCACTCCCTCAGTACTGACCCTCTGACAGTGCAGCACTCCCTCAGTACTGACCCTCTGACAGTGCGGCACTCCCTCATTACTGACCCTCTGACAGTGCGGCACTCCCTCATTACTGACCCTCTGACAGTGCGGCACTCCCTCAGTACTGACCCTCTGACAGTACAGCACTCCCTCAGTACTGACCCTCTGACAGTGCAGCACACCCTCAGTACTGACCTCAGACAGTGCAGCACTCCCTCAGTACTGACCCTCTGACAGTGCAGCACTCCCTCAGTACTGACCTTCTGACAGTGCAGCACTCCCTCAGTACTGACCTCTGACAGTGCGGCACTCCCTCAGTACTGACCCTCTGACAGTGCGGCACTCCCTCATTACTGACCCTCTGACAGTGCGGCACTCCCTCAGTACTGACCCTCTGACAGTGTGGCACTCCCTCAGTACTGACCCTCTGACAGTGCGGCACTCCCTCAGTACTGACCCTCTGACAGTGCAGCACTCCCTCAGTACTGACCCCCTGACAGTGCGGCACTCCCTCAGTACTGACCCTCTGACAGTGCAGCACTCCCTCAGTACTGACCCTCTGACAGTGCAGCACTCCCTCAGTACTGACCCTCTGACAGTGTAGCACTCCCTCAGCACTGACCCTCTGACAGTGCAGCACTCCCTCAGTACTGACCCTCTGACAGTGTAGCACTCCCTCAGTACTGACCCTCTGACAGTGCGGCACTCCCTCAGTACTGACCCTCTGACAGTGCAGCACTCCCTCAGTACTGACCCTCTGACAGTGCAGCACTCCCTCAGTACTGACCCTCTGACAGTGCAGCATTCCCTCAGTACTGACCCTCTGACAGTGCAGCACTCCCTCAGCACTGACCCTCTGACAGTGCAGCACCCCCTCAGTACTGACCCTCTGACAGTGCAGCACTTCCTCAGTACTGACCCTCTGACAGTGCAGCACTCCCTCAGTACTGACCTTCTGACAGTGCAGCACTCCCTCAGTACTGACCTCTGACAGTGCGGCACTCCCTCAGTACTGACCCTCTGACAGTGCGGCACTCCCTCAGTACTGACCCTCTGACAGTGCGGCACTCCCTCAGTACTGACCCTCTGACAGTGTGGCACTCCCTCAGTACTGACCCTCTGACAGTGCGGCACTCCCTCAGTACTGACCCTCTGACAGTGCAGCACTCCCTCAGTACTGACCCCCTGACAGTGCGGCACTCCCTCAGTACTGACCCTCTGACAGTGCAGCAGTCCCTCAGTACTGACCCTCTGACAGTGCAGCACTCCCTCAGTACTGACCCTCTGACAGTGTAGCACTCCCTCAGTACTGACCCTCTGACAGTGCGGCACTCCCTCAGTACTGACCCTCTGACAGTGTGGCACTCCCTCAGTACTGACCCTCTGACAGTGCGGCACTCCCTCAGTACTGACCCTCTGACAGTGCAGCACTCCCTCAGTACTGACCCCCTGACAGTGCGGCACTCCCTCAGTACTGACCCTCTGACAGTGCAGCAGTCCCTCAGTACTGACCCTCTGACAGTGCAGCACTCCCTCAGTACTGACCCTCTGACAGTGTAGCACTCCCTCAGTACTGACCCTCTGACAGTGTAGCACTCCGTCAGTACTGACCCTCTGACAGTGCGGCACTCCCTCAGTACTGACCCTCTGACAGTGCAGCACTCCCTCAGTACTGACCCTCTGACAGTGCAGCACTCCCTCAGTACTGACCCTCTGACAGTGCAGCACTCCCTCAGTACTGACCCTCTGACAGTGCAGCACTCCCTCAGCACTGACCCTCTGACAGTGCAGCACCCCCTCAGTACTGACCCTCTGACAGTGCAGCACTTCCTCAGTACTGACCCTCTGACAGGGCAGCACTCCCTCAGTACTGACCCTCTGACAGTGCAGCATTCCCTCAGTTCTGACGCTTTGACAGTGCAGCGCTCCCTCAGTACTGACCCTCTGACTGTGGAGCACTCCCTCAGTACTGTCCCTCTGACAGTACAGCGCTCCCTCAGAACTGACCCTCTGACAGTGCGGTACTCCCTCAGTACTGTCCCTCTGACAGTGCAGCGCTCCCTCAGTACTGACTCTCTGACAGTCCAGCACTCCCTCAGGACTGACCCTCTGACAGTGCAGAACACGTTCAGTTCTGATCCTCTGACAGTGCAGCACTCCCTCAGTACTGACCTTCTAAAAGTGCAGAGCTCCCTCAGAACTGCCCCTCTGACAGTGCAGCACTCCCTCAGTACTGACCCTCTGACAGTGCGGCATTCCCTCAGTACTGACCCTCTGACAGTGCGGTACTCCCTCAGTACTGTCCCTCTGACAGTGCAGCGCTCCCTCAGTACTGACCCTCTGACAGTGCAGCACTCCCTCAGGACTGACCCTCTGACAGTGCAGAACACGTTCAGTTCTGACCCTCTGACAGTGCAGCACTCCCTCAGTACTGACCCTGACAGTGCAGCACTCCCTCACTCCTGACCCTCTGACAGTGTAGCACTCCCTCAGTACTGACCCTCTGACAGTGCAGCACCCTCAGTACTGACCCTCTGACAGTGCAGCACTCTCTCAGTACTGACCCTCTGACAGTCCAGCACTCCCTCAGTACTGACCCTCTGACAGTGCGGCACTCCCTCAGTACTGACCCTCTGACAGTGCAGCACTCCCTCAGTACTGACTCTCTGACAGTGCAGCACTCCCTCAGTACTGACCCTCTGACAGTGCAGCACTCCCTCAGTACTGACCCTCTGACAGTGCAGCACTCCCTCAGTACTGACCCTCTGACAGTGCAGCACTCCCTCAGTACTGACCCTCTGACAGTGCAGCACTCCCTCAGTACTGACCCTCAGACAGTGCAGCACCCTCAGTACTGACCCTCTGACAGTGCAGCACTCCCTCAGTACTGACCCTCTGACAGTGCAGCGCTCCCTCAGTACTGACCCTCTGACAGTGCAGCACCCTCAGTACTGACCCTCTGACAGTGCAGCGCTCCCTCAGTACTGACCCTCTGACAGTGCAGCACTCCCTCAGTACTGACCCTCTGACAGTGCAGCACTCCCTGAGTACTGACCCTCTGACAGTGCAGCACTCCCTCATTACTGACCCTCTGACAGTGCAGCACTCCCTCAGTACTGACCCTCTGACAGTGCAGCACTCCCTCAGTACTGACCCTCTGTCAGTGCAGCACTCCCTGAGTACTGACCCTCTGACAGTGCGGCACTCCCTCAGTACTGACCCTCTGACAGTGCAGCACTCCCTCAGTACTGACCCTCTGTCAGTGCAGCACTCCCTGAGTACTGACCCTCTGACAGTGCAGCACTCCCTCAGTACTGACCCTCTGACAGTGCAGCACTCCCTCAGTACTGACCCTCTGACAGTGCAGCACTCCCTGAGTACTGACCCTCTGACAGTGCAGCACTCCCTCAGTACTGACCCTCTGACAGTGCAGCACTCCATCAGTACTGACCCTCTGACAGTGCGGCACTCCCTCAGTACTGACCCTCTGACAGTGCAGCACTCCCTCAGTACTGACCCTCTGACAATGCAGCACTCCATCAGTACTGACCCTCTGACAGTGCGGCACTCCCTCAGTACTGACCCTCTGACAGTGCAGCACTCCCTCAGTACTGACCCTCTGACAATGCAGCACTCCATCAGTACTGACCCTCTGACAGTGCAGCACTCCATCAGTACTGACCCTCTGACAGTGCAGCACTCCCTCAGTACTGACCCTCTGACAGTGCAGCGCTCCCTCAGTACCGACCCTCTGATAGTGCGGCACTCCCTCAGTACTGACCCTCTGACAGTGCAGCACTCCCTCAGGACTGACCCTCTGACAGTGCGGCGCTCCCTCAGTACTGACCCTCTGACAGTGCGGCGCTCCCTCAGTTCTGATCCTCTGACAGTGCGGCACACCCTCAGTACTGAACCTCTGACAGTGCGGCGCTCCCTCAGTACTGACCCTCTGACAGTGCGGCGCTCCCTCAGTACTGACCCTGTGACAGTGCGGCGCTCCCTCAGTTCTGATCCTCTGACAGTGCGGCAATCCCTCAGTACTGACCCTATGACAGTGCGGCACTCCCTCAGTACTGACCCTCTGACAGTGCGGCGCTCCCTCAGTACTGACCCTCTGAGAGTGCAGCACTCCCTCAGTACTGACCCTCTGACAGTGCGGCGCTCCCTCAGTACTGACCCTCTGACAGTGCGGCGCTCCCTCAGTATTGACCCTCTGACAGTGCGGCACTCCCTCAGTACTGACCCTCTGACAGTGCAGCACTCCCTCAGTACTGACCCTCTGACAGTGCAGCACTCCCTCAGTACTGACCCTCTGACAGTGCAGCACTCCCTCAGTACTGACCCTCTGACAGTGCAGCACCCTCAGTACTGACCCTCTGACAGTGCAGCACTCCCTCAGTACTGACCCTCTGACAGTGCAGCGCTCCCTCAGTACTGACCCTCTGACAGTGCAGCACCCTCAGTACTGACCCTCTGACAGTGCAGCGCTCCCTCAGTACTGACCCTCTGACAGTGCAGCACTCCCTCAGTACTGACCCTCTGACAGTGCAGCACTCCCTGAGTACTGACCCTCTGACAGTGCAGCACTCCCTCATTACTGACCCTCTGACAGTGCAGCACTCCCTCAGTACTGACCCTCTGACAGTGCAGCACTCCCTCAGTACTGACCCTCTGTCAGTGCAGCACTCCCTCAGTACTGACCCTCTGTCAGTGCAGCACCCACTCAGTACTGACCCTTTGACAGTGCAGCACTCCCTCAGTACTGACCCTCTGACAGTGCGGCACTCCCTCAGTACTGACCCTCTGACAGTGTAGCACTCCCTCAGTACTGACCCTCTGACAGTGCAGCACTCCCTCAGTACTGACCCTCTGACAGTGCAGCACTCCCTGAGTACTGACCCTCTGACAGTGCAGCACTCCCTCAGTACTGACCCTCTGACAGTGCAGCACTCCATCAGTACTGACCCTCTGACAGTGCGGCACTCCCTCAGTACTGACCCTCTGACAGTGCAGCACTCCCTCAGTACTGACCCTCTGACAATGCAGCACTCCATCAGTACTGACCCTCTGACAGTGCGGCACTCCCTCAGTACTGACCCTCTGACAGTGCAGCACTCCCTCAGTACTGACCCTCTGACAATGCAGCACTCCATCAGTACTGACCCTCTGACAGTGCAGCACTCCATCAGTACTGACCCTCTGACAGTGCAGCACTCCCTCAGTACTGACCTTCTAAAAGTGCAGAGCTCCCTCAGAACTGCCCCTCTGACAGTGCAGCACTCCCTCAGTACTGACCCTCTGACAGTGCGGCATTCCCTCAGTACTGACCCTCTGACAGTGCGGTACTCCCTCAGTACTGTCCCTCTGACAGTGCAGCGCTCCCTCAGTACTGACCCTCTGACAGTGCAGCACTCCCTCAGGACTGACCCTCTGACAGTGCAGAACACGTTCAGTTCTGACCCTCTGACAGTGCAGCACTCCCTCAGTACTGACCCTGACAGTGCAGCACTCCCTCACTCCTGACCCTCTGACAGTGTAGCACTCCCTCAGTACTGACCCTCTGACAGTGCAGCACCCTCAGTACTGACCCTCTGACAGTGCAGCACTCTCTCAGTACTGACCCTCTGACAGTCCAGCACTCCCTCAGTACTGACCCTCTGACAGTGCGGCACTCCCTCAGTACTGACCCTCTGACAGTGCAGCACTCCCTCAGTACTGACTCTCTGACAGTGCAGCACTCCCTCAGTACTGACCCTCTGACAGTGCAGCACTCCCTCAGTACTGACCCTCTGACAGTGCAGCACTCCCTCAGTACTGACCCTCTGACAGTGCAGCACTCCCTCAGTACTGACCCTCTGACAGTGCAGCACTCCCTCAGTACTGACCCTCAGACAGTGCAGCACCCTCAGTACTGACCCTCTGACAGTGCAGCACTCCCTCAGTACTGACCCTCTGACAGTGCAGCGCTCCCTCAGTACTGACCCTCTGACAGTGCAGCACCCTCAGTACTGACCCTCTGACAGTGCAGCGCTCCCTCAGTACTGACCCTCTGACAGTGCAGCACTCCCTCAGTACTGACCCTCTGACAGTGCAGCACTCCCTGAGTACTGACCCTCTGACAGTGCAGCACTCCCTCATTACTGACCCTCTGACAGTGCAGCACTCCCTCAGTACTGACCCTCTGACAGTGCAGCACTCCCTCAGTACTGACCCTCTGTCAGTGCAGCACTCCCTGAGTACTGACCCTCTGACAGTGCGGCACTCCCTCAGTACTGACCCTCTGACAGTGCAGCACTCCCTCAGTACTGACCCTCTGTCAGTGCAGCACTCCCTGAGTACTGACCCTCTGACAGTGCAGCACTCCCTCAGTACTGACCCTCTGACAGTGCAGCACTCCCTCAGTACTGACCCTCTGACAGTGCAGCACTCCCTGAGTACTGACCCTCTGACAGTGCAGCACTCCCTCAGTACTGACCCTCTGACAGTGCAGCACTCCATCAGTACTGACCCTCTGACAGTGCGGCACTCCCTCAGTACTGACCCTCTGACAGTGCAGCACTCCCTCAGTACTGACCCTCTGACAATGCAGCACTCCATCAGTACTGACCCTCTGACAGTGCGGCACTCCCTCAGTACTGACCCTCTGACAGTGCAGCACTCCCTCAGTACTGACCCTCTGACAATGCAGCACTCCATCAGTACTGACCCTCTGACAGTGCAGCACTCCATCAGTACTGACCCTCTGACAGTGCAGCACTCCCTCAGTACTGACCCTCTGACAGTGCAGCGCTCCCTCAGTACCGACCCTCTGATAGTGCGGCACTCCCTCAGTACTGACCCTCTGACAGTGCAGCACTCCCTCAGGACTGACCCTCTGACAGTGCGGCGCTCCCTCAGTACTGACCCTCTGACAGTGCGGCGCTCCCTCAGTTCTGATCCTCTGACAGTGCGGCACACCCTCAGTACTGAACCTCTGACAGTGCGGCGCTCCCTCAGTACTGACCCTCTGACAGTGCGGCGCTCCCTCAGTACTGACCCTGTGACAGTGCGGCGCTCCCTCAGTTCTGATCCTCTGACAGTGCGGCAATCCCTCAGTACTGACCCTATGACAGTGCGGCACTCCCTCAGTACTGACCCTCTGACAGTGCGGCGCTCCCTCAGTACTGACCCTCTGAGAGTGCAGCACTCCCTCAGTACTGACCCTCTGACAGTGCGGCGCTCCCTCAGTACTGACCCTCTGACAGTGCGGCGCTCCCTCAGTATTGACCCTCTGACAGTGCGGCACTCCCTCAGTACTGACCCTCTGACAGTGCAGCACTCCCTCAGTACTGACCCTCTGACAGTGCAGCACTCCCTCAGTACTGACCCTCTGACAGTGCAGCACTCCCTCAGTACTGACCCTCTGACAGTGCAGCACCCTCAGTACTGACCCTCTGACAGTGCAGCACTCCCTCAGTACTGACCCTCTGACAGTGCAGCGCTCCCTCAGTACTGACCCTCTGACAGTGCAGCACCCTCAGTACTGACCCTCTGACAGTGCAGCGCTCCCTCAGTACTGACCCTCTGACAGTGCAGCACTCCCTCAGTACTGACCCTCTGACAGTGCAGCACTCCCTGAGTACTGACCCTCTGACAGTGCAGCACTCCCTCATTACTGACCCTCTGACAGTGCAGCACTCCCTCAGTACTGACCCTCTGACAGTGCAGCACTCCCTCAGTACTGACCCTCTGTCAGTGCAGCACTCCCTCAGTACTGACCCTCTGTCAGTGCAGCGCTCCCTCAGTACTGACCCTCTGACAGTGCGGCACTCCCTCAGTACTGACCCTCTGACAGTGTAGCACTCCCTCAGTACTGACCCTCTGACAGTGCAGCACTCCCTCAGTACTGACCCTCTGACAGTGCAGCACTCCCTGAGTACTGACCCTCTGACAGTGCAGCACTCCCTCAGTACTGACCCTCTGACAGTGCAGCACTCCATCAGTACTGACCCTCTGACAGTGTAGCACTCCCTCAGTACTGACCCTCTGACAGTGCAGCACTCCCTCAGTACTGACCCTCTGACAGTGCAGCACTCCCTGAGTACTGACCCTCTGACAGTGCAGCACTCCCTCAGTACTGACCCTCTGACAGTGCAGCACTCCATCAGTACTGACCCTCTGACAGTGCGGCACTCCCTCAGTACTGACCCTCTGACAGTGCAGCACTCCCTCAGTACTGACCCTCTGACAATGCAGCACTCCATCAGTACTGACCCTCTGACAGTGCGGCACTCCCTCAGTACTGACCCTCTGACAGTGTAGCACTCCCTCAGTACTGACCCTCTGACAATGCAGCACTCCATCAGTACTGACCCTCTGACAGTGCAGCACTCCATCAGTACTGACCCTCTGACAGTGCAGCACTCCCTCAGTACTGACCCTCTGACAGTGCGGCACTCCCTCAGTACTGACCCTCTGACAGTGCGGCACTCCCTCAGTACTGACCCTCTGACAGTGTGGCACTCCCTCAGTACTGACCCTCTGACAGTGCGGCACTCCCTCAGTACTGACCCTCTGACAGTGCAGCACTCCCTCAGTACTGACCCCCTGACAGTGCGGCACTCCCTCAGTACTGACCCTCTGACAGTGCAGCAGTCCCTCAGTACTGACCCTCTGACAGTGCAGCACTCCCTCAGTACTGACCCTCTGACAGTGTAGCACTCCCTCAGTACTGACCCTCTGACAGTGCGGCACTCCCTCAGTACTGACCCTCTGACAGTGCGGCACTCCCTCAGTACTGACCCTCTGACAGTGCAGCACTCCCTCAGTACTGACCCCCTGACAGTGCGGCACTCCCTCAGTACTGACCCTCTGACAGTGCAGCAGTCCCTCAGTACTGACCCTCTGACAGTGCAGCACTCCCTCAGTACTGACCCTCTGACAGTGTAGCACTCCCTCAGTACTGACCCTCTGACAGTGTAGCACTCCGTCAGTACTGACCCTCTGACAGTGCGGCACTCCCTCAGTACTGACCCTCTGACAGTGCAGCACTCCCTCAGTACTGACCCTCTGACAGTGCAGCACTCCCTCAGTACTGACCCTCTGACAGTGCAGCACTCCCTCAGTACTGACCCTCTGACAGTGCAGCACTCCCTCAGCACTGACCCTCTGACAGTGCAGCACCCCCTCAGTACTGACCCTCTGACAGTGCAGCACTTCCTCAGTACTGACCCTCTGACAGGGCAGCACTCCCTCAGTACTGACCCTCTGACAGTGCAGCATTCCCTCAGTTCTGACCCTTTGACAGTGCAGCGCTCCCTCAGTACTGACCCTCTGACTGTGGAGCACTCCCTCAGTACTGTCCCTCTGACAGTACAGCGCTCCCTCAGAACTGACCCTCTGACAGTGCGGTACTCCCTCAGTACTGTCCCTCTGACAGTGCAGCGCTCCCTCAGTACTGACTCTCTGACAGTCCAGCACTCCCTCAGGACTGACCCTCTGACAGTGCAGAACACGTTCAGTTCTGATCCTCTGACAGTGCAGCACTCCCTCAGTACTGACCTTCTAAAAGTGCAGAGCTCCCTCAGAACTGCCCCTCTGACAGTGCAGCACTCCCTCAGTACTGACCCTCTGACAGTGCGGCATTCCCTCAGTACTGACCCTCTGACAGTGCGGTACTCCCTCAGTACTGTCCCTCTGACAGTGCAGCGCTCCCTCAGTACTGACCCTCTGACAGTGCAGCACTCCCTCAGGACTGACCCTCTGACAGTGCAGAACACGTTCAGTTCTGACCCTCTGACAGTGCAGCACTCCCTCAGTACTGACCCTGACAGTGCAGCACTCCCTCACTCCTGACCCTCTGACAGTGTAGCACTCCCTCAGTACTGACCCTCTGACAGTGCAGCACCCTCAGTACTGACCCTCTGACAGTGCAGCACTCTCTCAGTACTGACCCTCTGACAGTCCAGCACTCCCTCAGTACTGACCCTCTGACAGTGCGGCACTCCCTCAGTACTGACCCTCTGACAGTGCAGCACTCCCTCAGTACTGACTCTCTGACAGTGCAGCACTCCCTCAGTACTGACCCTCTGACAGTGCAGCACTCCCTCAGTACTGACCCTCTGACAGTGCAGCACTCCCTCAGTACTGACCCTCTGACAGTGCAGCACTCCCTCAGTACTGACCCTCTGACAGTGCAGCACTCCCTCAGTACTGACCCTCTGACAGTGCAGCACCCTCAGTACTGACCCTCTGACAGTGCAGCACTCCCTCAGTACTGACCCTCTGACAGTGCAGCGCTCCCTCAGTACTGACCCTCTGACAGTGCAGCACCCTCAGTACTGACCCTCTGACAGTGCAGCGCTCCCTCAGTACTGACCCTCTGACAGTGCAGCACTCCCTCAGTACTGACCCTCTGACAGTGCAGCACTCCCTGAGTACTGACACTCTGACAGTGCAGCACTCCCTCATTACTGACCCTCTGACAGTGCAGCACTCCCTCAGTACTGACCCTCTGACAGTGCAGCACTCCCTCAGTACTGACCCTCTGTCAGTGCAGCACTCCCTGAGTACTGACCCTCTGACAGTGCGGCACTCCCTCAGTACTGACCCTCTGACAGTGTAGCACTCCCTCAGTACTGACCCTCTGACAGTGCAGCACTCCCTCAGTACTGACCCTCTGACAGTGCAGCACTCCCTGAGTACTGACCCTCTGACAGTGCAGCACTCCCTCAGTACTGACCCTCTGACAGTGCAGCACTCCATCAGTACTGACCCTCTGACAGTGCGGCACTCCCTCAGTACTGACCCTCTGACAGTGCAGCACTCCCTCAGTACTGACCCTCTGACAATGCAGCACTCCATCAGTACTGACCCTCTGACAGTGCGGCACTCCCTCAGTACTGACCCTCTGACAGTGCAGCACTCCCTCAGTACTGACCCTCTGACAATGCAGCACTCCATCAGTACTGACCCTCTGACAGTGCAGCACTCCATCAGTACTGACCCTCTGACAGTGCAGCACTCCCTCAGTACTGACCCTCTGACAGTGCAGCGCTCCCTCAGTACCGACCCTCTGATAGTGCGGCACTCCCTCAGTACTGACCCTCTGACAGTGCAGCACTCCCTCAGGACTGACCCTCTGACAGTGCGGCGCTCCCTCAGTACTGACCCTCTGACAGTGCGGCGCTCCCTCAGTTCTGATCCTCTGACAGTGCGGCACACCCTCAGTACTGAACCTCTGACAGTGCGGCGCTCCCTCAGTACTGACCGTCTGACAGTGCGGCGCTCCCTCAGTACTGACCCTGTGACAGTGCGGCGCTCCCTCAGTTCTGATCCTCTGACAGTGCGGCAATCCCTCAGTACAGACCCTATGACAGTGCGGCACTCCCTCAGTACTGACCCTCTGACAGTGCGGCGCTCCCTCAGTACTGACCCTCTGAGAGTGCAGCACTCCCTCAGTACTGACCCTCTGACAGTGCGGCGCTCCCTCAGTACTGACCCTCTGACAGTGCGGCGCTCCCTCAGTATTGACCCTCTGACAGTGCGGCACTCCCTCAGTACTGACCCTCTGACAGTGCAGCACTCCCTCAGTACTGACCCTCTGACAGTGCAGCACTCCCCCAGTACTGACCCTCTGACAGTGCAGCACTCCCTGAGTACTGACCCTCTGACAGTGCAGCACTCCCTCATTACTGACCCTCTGACAGTGCAGCACTCCCTCAGTACTGACCCTCTGACAGTGCAGCACTCCCTCAGTACTGACCCTCTGTCAGTGCAGCACTCCCTCAGTACTGACCCTCTGTCAGTGCAGCACCCACTCAGTACTGACCCTTTGACAGTGCAGCACTCCCTCAGTACTGACCCTCTGACAGTGCGGCACTCCCTCAGTACTGACCCTCTGACAGTGTAGCACTCCCTCAGTACTGACCCTCTGACAGTGCAGCACTCCCTCAGTACTGACCCTCTGACAGTGCAGCACTCCCTGAGTACTGACCCTCTGACAGTGCAGCACTCCCTCAGTACTGACCCTCTGACAGTGCAGCACTCCATCAGTACTGACCCTCTGACAGTGCGGCACTCCCTCAGTACTGACCCTCTGACAGTGCAGCACTCCCTCAGTACTGACCCTCTGACAATGCAGCACTCCATCAGTACTGACCCTCTGACAGTGCGGCACTCCCTCAGTACTGACCCTCTGACAGTGCAGCACTCCCTCAGTACTGACCCTCTGACAATGCAGCACTCCATCAGTACTGACCCTCTGACAGTGCAGCACTCCATCAGTACTGACCCTCTGACAGTGCAGCACTCCCTCAGTACTGACCCTCTGACAGTGCAGCGCTCCCTCAGTACCGACCCTCTGATAGTGCGGCACTCCCTCAGTACTGACCCTCTGACAGTGCAGCACTCCCTCAGGACTGACCCTCTGACAGTGCGGCGCTCCCTCAGTACTGACCCTCTGACAGTGCGGCGCTCCCTCAGTACTGATCCTCTGACAGTGCGGCACACCCTCAGTACTGAACCTCTGACAGTGCGGCGCTCCCTCAGTACTGACCCTCTGACAGTGCGGCGCTCCCTCAGTACTGACCCTGTGACAGTGCGGCGCTCCCTCAGTTCTGATCCTCTGACAGTGCGGCAATCCCTCAGTACTGACCCTATGACAGTGCGGCACTCCCTCAGTACTGACCCTCTGACAGTGCGGCGCTCCCTCAGTACTGACCCTCTGAGAGTGCAGCACTCCCTCAGTACTGACCCTCTGACAGTGCGGCGCTCCCTCAGTACTGACCCTCTGACAGTGCGGCGCTCCCTCAGTATTGACCCTCTGACAGTGCGGCACTCCCTCAGTACTGACCCTCTGACAGTGCAGCACTCCCTCAGTATTGACCCTCTGACAGTGCGGTACTCCCTCAGTACTGACCCTCTGACACTGCAGCACTCCCTCAGTACTGACCCTCTGACAGTGCGACACTCCCTCAGTACTGACACTCTGACAGCGCGGCACGCCCTCAGTACTTACCCTCTGACAGTGCGACACTCCCTCAGTACTGACACTCTGACAGTGCGGCACGCCCTCAGTACTGACCCTCCGACAGTGCGACACTCCCTCAGTACTGATCCTCTGACAGTGCAGCACTACCTCAGTACTGACCCTCTGACAGTGCAGCACTCCCTCATTACTGACCCCCTGACAGTGCAGCACTCCCTCAGTACTGACCCTCTGACAGTGCAGCACTCCCTCAGTACTTACCCTCTGACAGTGCGGCACTCCCTCAGTACTGACCCTCTGACAGTGCAGCACTCCCTCAGTACTGACCCTCTGACAGTGCGGCACTCCCTCAGTACTGACCCTCTGACAGTGCAGCACTCCCTCAGTACTGACCCTCTGACAATGCAGCACTCCCTCAGTACTGACCCTCTGACAGTGCAGCACTCCCTCAGTACTGACCCTCTGACAGTGCAGCACTCCCTCAGTACTGACCCTCTGACAATGCAGCACTCCCTCAGTACTGACCCTCTGACAGTGCGGCACTCCCTCAGTACTGACCCTCTGACAGTGCAGCACTCCCTCAGTACTGACCCTCTGACAGTGCGGCGCTCCCTCAGCACTGACCCTCTGACAATGCAGCACTCCCTCCGTACTGACCCTCTGACAGTGCAGCACTCCCTCTGTACTGACTCTCTGACAGTGCGGCGCTCCCTCAGTACTGACCCTCTGACAGTGCAGCGCTCCCTCAGTACTGACCCTCTGACAGTGCGGCACTCCCTCAGTACTGACCCTCTGACAGTGCGGCACTCCCTCAGTACTGACCCTCTAACCGTGCGGCACTCCCTCAGTACTGACCCTGCGACAGTGCAGCGCTCCCTCAGTACTGACCCTCTGGCAATGCAGCACTCCCTCAGTACTGACCCTCTGGCAATGCAGCACTCCCTCAGTACTGACCCTGCGACAGTGCGGCACTCCCTCAGTACTGACCATCTGACAGTGCAGCACTCCCTCAGTACTGACCCTCTGACAGAGCGGCACTCCCTCAGTACTGACCCTCTGACAGTGCAGCACTCCCTCAGTACTGACCCTCTGACAGTGCAGCACTCCCTCAGTACTGACCCTCTGACAGTGCAGCATTCCGTCAGTACTGACCCTCTGACAGTGCAGCACTCCCTCAGCACTGACCCTCTGACAGTGCAGCACCCCCTCAGTACTGACCCTCTGACAGTGCAGCACTTCCTCAGTACTGACCCTCTGACAGTGCAGCACTTCCTCAGTACTGACCCTCTGACAATGCAGCACTCCATCAGTACTGACCCTCTGACAGTGCAGCACTCCATCAGTACTGACCCTCTGACAGTGCAGCACTCCCTCAGTACTGACCCTCTGACAGTGCAGCGCTCCCTCAGTACCGACCCTCTGATAGTGCGGCACTCCCTCAGTACTGACCCTCTGACAGTGCAGCACTCCCTCAGGACTGACCCTCTGACAGTGCGGCGCTCCCTCAGTACTGACCCTCTGACAGTGCGGCGCTCCCTCAGTACTGATCCTCTGACAGTGCGGCACACCCTCAGTACTGACCCTCTGACAGTGCGGCGCTCCCTCAGTACTGACCCTCTGAGAGTGCAGCACTCCCTCAGTACTGACCCTCTGACAGTGCGGCGCTCCCTCAGTACTGACCCTCTGACAGTGCGGCGCTCCCTCAGTATTGACCCTCTGACAGTGCGGCACTCCCTCAGTACTGACCCTCTGACAGTGCAGCACTCCCTCAGTATTGACCCTCTGACAGTGCGGTACTCCCTCAGTACTGACCCTCTGACACTGCAGCACTCCCTCAGTACTGACCCTCTGACAGTGCGACACTCCCTCAGTACTGACACTCTGACAGTGCGGCACGCCCTCAGTACTTACCCTCTGACAGTGCGACACTCCCTCAGTACTGACACTCTGACAGTGCGGCACGCCCTCAGTACTGACCCTCCGACAGTGCGACACTCCCTCAGTACTGATCCTCTGACAGTGCAGCACTACCTCAGTACTGACCCTCTGACAGTGCAGCACTCCCTCATTACTGACCCCCTGACAGTGCAGCACTCCCTCAGTACTGACCCTCTGACAGTGCAGCACTCCCTCAGTACTTACCCTCTGACAGTGCGGCACTCCCTCAGTACTGACCCTCTGACAGTGCAGCACTCCCTCAGTACTGACCCTCTGACAGTGCGGCACTCCCTCAGTACTGACCCTCTGACAGTGCAGCACTCCCTCAGTACTGACCCTCTGACAATGCAGCACTCCCTCAGTACTGACCCTCTGACAGTGCAGCACTCCCTCAGTACTGACCCTCTGACAGTGCAGCACTCCCTCAGTACTGACCCTCTGACAATGCAGCACTCCCTCAGTACTGACCCTCTGACAGTGCGGCACTCCCTCAGTACTGACCCTCTGACAGTGCAGCACTCCCTCAGTACTGACCCTCTGACAGTGCGGCGCTCCCTCAGCACTGACCCTCTGACAATGCAGCACTCCCTCCGTACTGACCCTCTGACAGTGCAGCACTCCCTCTGTACTGACTCTCTGACAGTGCGGCGCTCCCTCAGTACTGACCCTCTGACAGTGCAGCGCTCCCTCAGTACTGACCCTCTGAAAGTGCGGCACTCCCTCAGTACTGACCCTCTGACAGTGCGGCACTCCCTCAGTACTGACCCTCTAACCGTGCGGCACTCCCTCAGTACTGACCCTGCGACAGTGCAGCGCTCCCTCAGTACTGACCCTCTGGCAATGCAGCACTCCCTCAGTACTGACCCTCTGGCAATGCAGCACTCCCTCAGTACTGACCCTGCGACAGTGCGGCACTCCCTCAGTACTGACCATCTGACAGTGCAGCACTCCCTCAGTACTGACCCTCTGACAGAGCGGCACTCCCTCAGTACTGACCCTCTGACAGTGCAGCACTCCCTCAGTACTGACCCTCTGACAGTGCAGCACTCCCTCAGTACTGACCCTCTGACAGTGCAGCATTCCCTCAGTACTGACCCTCTGACAGTGCAGCACTCCCTCAGCACTGACCCTCTGACAGTGCAGCACCCCCTCAGTACTGACCCTCTGACAGTGCAGCACTTCCTCAGTACTGACCCTCTGACAGTGCAGCACTCCCTCAGTACTGACCTTCTGACAGTGCAGCACTCCCTCAGTACTGACCTCTGACAGTGCGGCACTCCCTCAGTACTGACCCTCTGACAGTGCGGCACTCCCTCAGTACTGACCCTCTGACAGTGCGGCACTCCCTCAGTACTGACCCTCTGACAGTGTGGCACTCCCTCAGTACTGACCCTCTGACAGTGCGGCACTCCCTCAGTACTGACCCTCTGACAGTGCAGCACTCCCTCAGTACTGACCCCCTGACAGTGCGGCACTCCCTCAGTACTGACCCTCTGACAGTGCAGCAGTCCCTCAGTACTGACCCTCTGACAGTGCAGCACTCCCTCAGTACTGACCCTCTGACAGTGTAGCACTCCCTCAGTACTGACCCTCTGACAGTGCGGCACTCCCTCAGTACTGACCCTCTGACAGTGTGGCACTCCCTCAGTACTGACCCTCTGACAGTGCGGCACTCCCTCAGTACTGACCCTCTGACAGTGCAGCACTCCCTCAGTACTGACCCCCTGACAGTGCGGCACTCCCTCAGTACTGACCCTCTGACAGTGCAGCAGTCCCTCAGTACTGACCCTCTGACAGTGCAGCACTCCCTCAGTACTGACCCTCTGACAGTGTAGCACTCCCTCAGTACTGACCCTCTGACAGTGTAGCACTCCGTCAGTACTGACCCTCTGACAGTGCGGCACTCCCTCAGTACTGACCCTCTGACAGTGCGGCACTCCCTCAGTACTGACCCTCTGACAGTGCAGCACTCCCTCAGTACTGACCCTCTGACAGTGCAGCACTCCCTCAGTACTGACCCTCTGACAGTGCAGCACTCCCTCAGTACTGACCCTCTGACAGTGCAGCACTCCCTCAGCACTGACCCTCTGACAGTGCAGCACCCCCTCAGTACTGACCCTCTGACAGTGCAGCACTTCCTCAGTACTGACCCTCTGACAGGGCAGCACTCCCTCAGTACTGACCCTCTGACAGTGCAGCATTCCCTCAGTTCTGACCCTCTGACAGTGCAGCGCTCCCTCAGTACTGACCCTCTGACTGTGGAGCACTCCCTCAGTACTGTCCCTCTGACAGTACAGCGCTCCCTCAGAACTGACCCTCTGACAGTGCGGTACTCCCTCAGTACTGTCCCTCTGACAGTGCAGCGCTCCCTCAGTACTGACTCTCTGACAGTCCAGCACTCCCTCAGGACTGACCCTCTGACAGTGCAGAACACGTTCAGTTCTGATCCTCTGACAGTGCAGCACTCCCTCAGTACTGACCTTCTAAAAGTGCAGAGCTCCCTCAGAACTGCCCCTCTGACAGTGCAGCACTCCCTCAGTACTGACCCTCTGACAGTGCGGCATTCCCTCAGTACTGACCCTCTGACAGTGCGGTACTCCCTCAGTACTGTCCCTCTGACAGTACAGCGCTCCCTCCGAACTGACCCTCTGACAGTGCGGCACTCCCTCAGTACTGTCCCTCTGACAGTGCAGCGCTCCCTCAGTACTGACCCTCTGACAGTGCAGCACTCCCTCAGGACTGACCCTCTGACAGTGCAGAACACGTTCAGTTCTGACCCTCTGACAGTGCAGCACTCCCTCAGTACTGACCCTGACAGTGCAGCACTCCCTCACTCCTGACCCTCTGACAGTGTAGCACTCCCTCAGTACTGACCCTCTGACAGTGCAGCACCCTCAGTACTGACCCTCTGACAGTGCAGCACTCTCTCAGTACTGACCCTCTGACAGTCCAGCACTCCCTCAGTACTGACCCTCTGACAGTGCGGCACTCCCTCAGTACTGAACCTCTGACAGTGCAGCACTCCCTCAGTACTGACCCTCTGACAGTGCAGCGCTCCCTCAGTACTGACCCTCTGACAGTGCAGCGCTCCCTCAGTACTGACCCTCTGACAGTGCAGCACTCCCTCAGTACTGACCCTCTGACAGTGCAGCACTCCCTCAGTACTGACCCTCTGACAGTGCAGCGCTCCCTCAGTACTGACCCTCTGACAGTGCAGCGCTCCCTCAGTACTGACCCTCTGACAGTGCAGCACTCCCTCAGTACTGACCCTCTGACAGTGCAGCGCTCCCTCAGTACTGACCCTCTGACAGTGCAGCGCTCCCTCAGTACTGACCCTCTGACAGTGCAGCGCTCCCTCAGTACTGACCCTCTGACAGTGCAGCACTCCCTCAGTACTGACCCTCTGACAGTGCAGCACTCCCTGAGTACTGACCCTCTGACAGTGCAGCACTCCCTCAGTACTGACCCTCTGACAGTGCAGCACTCCCTGAGTACTGACCCTCTGACAGTGCAGCACTCCCTCAGTACTGACCCTCTGACAGTGCAGCACTCCCTCAGTACTGACCCTCTGACAGTGCAGCACTCCCTGAGTACTGACCCTCTGACAGTGCAGCACTCCCTCAGTACTGACCCTCTGACAGTGCAGCACTCCCTCAGTACTGACCCTCTGTCAGTGCAGCACTCCCTCAGTACTGACCCTCTGTCAGTGCAGCACCCACTCAGTACTGACCCTTTGATAGTGCAGCACTCCCTCAGTACTGACCCTCTGACAGTGCGGCACTCCCTCAGTACTGACCCTCTGACAGTGTAGCACTCCCTCAGTACTGACCCTCTGACAGTGCAGCACTCCCTCAGTACTGACCCTCTGACAGTGCAGCACTCCCTGAGTACTGACCCTCTGACAGTGCAGCACTCCCTCAGCACTGACCCTCTGACAGTGCAGCACTCCATCAGTACTGACCCTCTGACAGTGCGGCACTCCCTCAGTACTGACCCTCTGACAGTGCAGCACTCCCTCAGTACTGACCCTCTGACAATGCAGCACTCCATCAGTACTGACCCTCTGACAGTGCGGCACTCCCTCAGTACTGACCCTCTGACAGTGCAGCACTCCCTCAGTACTGACCCTCTGACAATGCAGCACTCCATCAGTACTGACCCTCTGACAGTGCAGCACTCCATCAGTACTGACCCTCTGACAGTGCAGCACTCCCTCAGTACTGACCCTCTGACAGTGCAGCGCTCCCTCAGTACCGACCCTCTGATAGTGCGGCACTCCCTCAGTACTGACCCTCTGACAGTGCAGCACTCCCTCAGGACTGACCCTCTGACAGTGCGGCGCTCCCTCAGTACTGACCCTCTGACAGTGCGGCGCTCCCTCAGTACTGATCCTCTGACAGTGCGGCACACCCTCAGTACTGAACCTCTGACAGTGCGGCGCTCCCTCAGTACTGACCCTCTGACAGTGCGGCGCTCCCTCAGTACTGACCCTGTGACAGTGCGGCGCTCCCGCAGTTCTGACCCTCTGACAGTGCGGCAATCCCTCAGTACTGACCCTATGACAGTGCGGCACTCCCTCTGTACTGACCCTCTGACAGTGCGGCGCTCCCTCAGTACTGACCCTCTGAGAGTGCAGCACTCCCTCAGTACTGACCCTCTGACAGTGCGGCGCTCCCTCAGTACTGACCCTCTGACAGTGCGGCGCTCCCTCAGTATTGACCCTCTGACAGTGCGGCACTCCCTCAGTACTGACCCTCTGACAGTGCAGCACTCCCTCAGTATTGACCCTCTGACAGTGCGGTACTCCCTCAGTACTGACCCTCTGACACTGCAGCACTCCCTCAGTACTGACCCTCTGACAGTGCGACACTCCCTCAGTACTGACACTCTGACAGTGCGGCACGCCCTCAGTACTTACCCTCTGACAGTGCGACACTCCCTCAGTACTGACACTCTGACAGTGCGGCACGCCCTCAGTACTGACCCTCCGACAGTGCGACACTCCCTCAGTACTGATCCTCCGACAGTGCAGCACTACCTCAGTACTGACCCTCTGACAGTGCAGCACTCCCTCATTACTGACCCCCTGACAGTGCAGCACTCCCTCAGTACTGACCCTCTGACAGTGCAGCACTCCCTCAGTACTTACCCTCTGACAGTGCGGCACTCCCTCAGTACTGACCCTCTGACAGTGCAGCACTCCCTCAGTACTGACCCTCTGACAGTGCGGCACTCCCTCAGTACTGACCCTCTGACAGTGCAGCACTCCCTCAGTACTGACCCTCTGACAATGCAGCACTCCCTCAGTACTGACCCTCTGACAGTGCAGCACTCCCTCAGTACTGACCCTCTGACAGTGCAGCACTCCCTCAGTACTGACCCTCTGACAATGCAGCACTCCCTCAGTACTGACCCTCTGACAGTGCGGCACTCCCTCAGTACTGACCCTCTGACAGTGCAGCACTCCCTCAGTACTGACCCTCTGACAGTGCGGCGCTCCCTCAGCACTGACCCTCTGACAATGCAGCACTCCCTCCGTACTGACCCTCTGACAGTGCAGCACTCCCTCTGTACTGACTCTCTGACAGTGCGGCGCTCCCTCAGTACTGACCCTCTGACAGTGCAGCGCTCCCTCAGTACTGACCCTCTGACAGTGCGGCACTCCCTCAGTACTGACCCTCTGACAGTGCGGCACTCCCTCAGTACTGACCCTCTAACCGTGCGGCACTCCCTCAGTACTGACCCTGCGACAGTGCAGCGCTCCCTCAGTACTGACCCTCTGGCAATGCAGCACTCCCTCAGTACTGACCCTCTGGCAATGCAGCACTCCCTCAGTACTGACCCTGCGACAGTGCGGCACTCCCTCAGTACTGACCCTCTGACAGAGCGGCACTCCCTCAGTGCTGACCCTCTGACAGTGCGGCACTCCCTCAGTACTGACCCCCTGACAGTGCGGCACTCCCTCAGTACTGACCCTCTGACAGTGCAGCACTCCCTCAGTACTGACCCTCTGACAGTGCAGCGCTCCTCAGTACTGACCCTCTGACAGTGCAGCGCTCCCTCAGTACTGACCCTCTGACAGTGCGGCACTCCCTCAGTACTGACCCTCTGACAGTGCAGCACTCCCTCAGTACTGACCCTCTGACAGTGCGGCGCTCCCCAAGTACTGACCCTCTGACATTGCAGCACTCCCTCAGTACTGACCCTCTGACAGTGCAGCACTCCCTCTGTACTGACCCTCTGACAGTGCAGCACCTTCAGTACTGACCCTCTGACAGTGCGCCACTCCCTCAGTACTGACCGTCTGACAGTGCAGCGCTCCCTCAGTACTGACCCTCTGACAGTGCGGCGCTCCCTCAGTATTGACCCTCTGAC
The DNA here is from genome assembly GCF_047496885.1 of Scyliorhinus torazame. NCBI lineage: Eukaryota > Metazoa > Chordata > Chondrichthyes > Carcharhiniformes > Scyliorhinidae > Scyliorhinus > Scyliorhinus torazame. The sequence continues at coordinate 21,592,034 of NC_092730.1, read as the reverse complement.
AGTGCGGCACTCCCTCAGTACTGACCCTCTGACAGTGCAGCACTCCCTCAGTACTGACCCTGACAATGCGGTGCTCCCTCAGTACTGACCCTCTGACAGTGCGGCGCTCCCTCAGTACTTACCCTCTGACAGTGCGATACTCCCTCAGTACTGAAACTCTGACAGTGCGGCACTCCCTCAGTACTGACCCTCCGACAGTGCGACACTCCCTCAGTACTGACCCTCTGACAGTGCAGCACTCCCTCAGTACTGACCCTCTGACAGTGCAGCACTCCCTCAGTACTGACCCTTTGACAGTGCAGCACTCCCTCAGTACTGACCCTCTGACAGTGCGGCACTCCCTCAGTACTGACCCTCTGACAGTGCAGCACTCCCTCAGTACTGAACCTCTGACAGTGCAGCACTCCCTCAGTCCTGACCCTCTGACAGTGTAGCACTCCCTCAGTACTGACCCTCTGACAGTGCAGCACTCCCTCAGTACTGACCCTCTGACAGTGCAGCACTCCCTGAGTACTGACCCTCTGACAGTGCAGCACTCCCTCAGTACTGACCCTCTGACAGTGCAGCACTCCCTCTGTACTGACCCTCTGACAGTGCGGCGCTCCCTCAGTACTGACCCTCTGACAGTGCAGCGCTCCCTCAGTACCGACCCTCTGATAGTGCGGCACTCCCTCAGTACTGACCCTCTGACAGTGCAGCACTCCCTCAGGACTGACCCTCTGACAGTGCGGCGCTCCCTCAGTACTGACCCTCTGACAGTGCGGCGCTCCCTCAGTACTGATCCTCTGACAGTGCGGCACACCCTCAGTACTGACCCTCTGACAGTGCGGCGCTCCCTCAGTACTGACCCTCTGACAGTGCGGCGCTCCCTCAGTTCTGATCCTCTGACAGTGCGGCAATCCCTCAGTACTGACCCTCTGACAGTGCGGCACTCCCTCAGTACTGACCCTCTGACAGTGCGGCGCTCCCTCAGTACTGACCCTCTGAGAGTGCAGCACTCCCTCAGTACTGACCCTCTGACAGTGCGGCGCTCCCTCAGTACTGACCCTCTGACAGTGCGGCGCTCCCTCAGTATTGACCCTCTGACAGTGCGGCACTCCCTCAGTACTGACCCTCTGACAGTGCAGCACTCCCTCAGTATTGACCCTCTGACAGTGCGGTACTCCCTCAGTACTGACTCTCTGACAGTGCGACACTCCCTCAGTACTGACACTCTGACAGTGCGGCACGCCCTCAGTACTTACCCTCTGACAGTGCGACACTCCCTCAGTACTGACACTCTGACAGTGCGGCACGCCCTCAGTACTGACCCTCCGACAGTGCGACACTCCCTCAGTACTGATCCTCTGACAGTGCAGCACTACCTCAGTACTGACCCTCTGACAGTGCAGCACTCCCTCATTACTGACCCCCTGACAGTGCAGCACTCCCTCAGTACTGACCCTCTGACAGTGCAGCACTCCCTCAGTACTTACCCTCTGACAGTGCGGCACTCCCTCAGTACTGACCCTCTGACAGTGCAGGACTCCCTCAGTACTGACCCTCTGACAGTGCGGCACTCCCTCAGTACTGACCCTCTGACAGTGCAGCACTCCCTCAGTACTGACCCTCTGACAATGCAGCACTCCCTCAGTACTGACCCTCTGACAGTGCAGCACTCCCTCAGTACTGACCCTCTGACAGTGCAGCACTCCCTCAGTACTGACCCTCTGACAATGCAGCACTCCCTCAGTACTGACCCTCTGACAGTGCGGCACTCCCTCAGTCCTGACCCTCTGACAGTGCAGCACTCCCTCAGTACTGACCCTCTGACAGTGCGGCGCTCCCTCAGCACTGACCCTCTGACAATGCAGCACTCCCTCAGTACTGACCCTCTGACAGTGCAGCACTCCCTCTGTACTGACTCTCTGACAGTGCGGCGCTCCCTCAGTACTGACCCTCTGACAGTGCAGCGCTCCCTCAGTACTGACCCTCTGACAGTGCGGCACTCCCTCAGTACTGACCCTCTGACAGTGCGGCACTCCCTCAGTACTGACCCTCTAACCGTGCGGCACTCCCTCAGCACTGACCCTGCGACAGTGCAGCGCTCCCTCAGTACTGACCCTCTGGCAATGCAGCACTCCCTCAGTACTGACCCTCTGGCAATGCAGCACTCCCTCAGTACTGACCCTGCGACAGTGCGGCACTCCCTCAGTACTGACCATCTGACAGTGCAGCACTCCCTCAGTACTGACCCTCTGACAGAGCGGCACTCCCTCAGTGCTGACCCTCTGACAGTGCGGCACTCCCTCAGTACTGACCCCCTGACAGTGCGGCACTCCCTCAGTACTGACCCTCTGACAGTGCAGCACTCCCTCAGTACTGACCCTCTGACAGTGCAGCGCTCCTCAGTACTGACCCTCTGACAGTGCAGCGCTCCCTCAGTACTGACCCTCTGACAGTGCGGCACTCCCTCAGTACTGACCCTCTGACAGTGCAGCACTCCCTCAGTACTGACCCTCTGACAGTGCGGCGCTCCCCAAGTACTGACCCTCTGACATTGCAGCACTCCCTCAGTACTGACCCTCTGACAGTGCAGCACTCCCTCTGTACTGACCCTCTGACAGTGCAGCACCTTCAGTACTGACCCTCTGACAGTGCGCCACTCCCTCAGTACTGACCGTCTGACAGTGCAGCGCTCCCTCAGTACTGACCCTCTGACAGTGCGGCGCTCCCTCAGTATTGACCCTCTGACAGTGCGGCACTCCCTCAGTACTGACCCTCTGACAGTGCAGCACTCCCTCAGTACTGACCCTGACAATGCGGTGCTCCCTCAGTACTGACCCTCTGACAGTGCGGCGCTCCCTCAGTACTTACCCTCTGACAGTGCGATACTGCCTCAGTACTGACACTCTGACAGTGCGGCACTCCCTCAGTACTGACCCTCCGACAGTGCGACACTCCCTCAGTACTGATCCTCTGACAGTGCAGCACTACCTCAGTACTGACCCTCTGACAGGGCAGCACTCCCTCAGTACTGACCCTCTGACAGTGCAGCACTCCCTCAGTACTGACCCCCTGACAGTGCGGCACTCCCTCAGTACTGACCCTCTGACAGTGCAGCGCTCCTCAGTACTGACCCTCTGACAGTGCAGCGCTCCCTCAGTACTGACCCTCTGACAGTGCGGCGCTCCCTCAGTACTGACCCTCTGACAGTGCGGCACACCCTCAGTACTGACCCTCTGACAGTGCGGCGCTCCCTCAGTACTGACCCTCTGACAGTGCGGCGCTCCCTCAGTACTGACCGTCTAACAGTGCGGCGCTCCCTCAGTACTGACCCTCTGACAGTGCGGCGCTCCCTCAGTACTGACCCTCTGACAGTGCGGCGCTCCCTCAGTATTGACCCTCTGACAGTGCGGCACTCCCTCAGTACTGACCCTCTGACAGTGCAGCGCTCCCTCAGTACTGAACCTCTGACAGTGCGGCGCTCTCTCAGTACTGACCCTCTGACAGTGCAGCGCTCCCTCAGTACTTACCCTCTGACAGTGCGACGCTCCCTCAGTACTGACACTCTGACAGTGTAGCAGCCCTCAGTACTGACCCTCTGACAGTGCGCCACTCCCCCAGTACTGACCCTCTGACAGTGCAGCACTCCCTCAGTACTGACCCTCTGACAGTGCGGCACTCCCTCAGTACTGACCCTCTGACAGTGCGGCACTCCCTCAGTACTGACCCTCTGACAGTGCGGCACTCCCTCAGTACTGACCCTCTGACAGTGCGGCACTCCCTCAGTACTGACCCTCTGACAGTGCAGCACCCTCAGTACTGACCCTCTGACAGTGCAGCACTCCCTCAGTACTGACCTTCTGACAGTGCAGCACTCCCCCAGTACTGACCCTCTCACAGTGCAGCACTCCCTCTGTACTGACCCTCTCACAGTGCAGCACTCCCTCAGTACTGACCCTCTGACAGTGCAGCACCCTCAGTACTGACCCTCTGACAGTGCAGCACTCCCTCAGTACTGACCTTCTGACAGTGCAGCACTCCCCCAGTACTGACCCTCTCACAGTGCAGCACTCCCTCTGTACTGACCCTCCGACAGTGCAGCACTCCCTCAGTACTGACCCTCTGACAGTGCGGCACTCCCTCAGTACTGACCCTCTGACAGTGCAGCACTCCCTCAGTACTGACCCTTTGACAGTGCAGCACTCCCTCAACCTGACCCTCTGACAGTGCAGCACTCCCTCAGTACTGACCCTTTGACAGTGCAGCACTCCCTCAGTACTGACCCTCTAACAGTGCAGCGCTCCCTCAGTACTGACCCTCTGACAGTGCAGCACTCCCTCAGTACTGACCCTCTGACAGTGTAGCACTCCCTCAGTACTGACCCTCTGTCAGTGCAGCACTCCCTCAGTACTGACCCTCTGACAGTGCAGCACTCCCTCAGTACTGACCCTCTGACAGTGCGGCACTCCCTCAGTACTGACCCTCTAACAGTGCAGCGCTCCCTCAGTACTGACCCTCTGACAGTGCAGCACTCCCTCAGTACTGACCCTCTGACAGTGCAGCAATCCCTCAGTACTGACCCTCTGACAGTGCAGCACTCCCTCAGTACTGACCCTCTGACAGTGCGATGCTCCTTCAGTACTGACAATCTGACAGTGCGGCACTCCCTCAGTACTGATCCTCTGACTGTGCGGCACTCCCTCAGTACTGACCCTCTGACAGTGCAGCGCTCCCTCAGTACTGACCCTCTGACAGTGCGGCGCTCCCTCAGTATTGACCCTCTGACAGTGCGGCACTCCCTCAGTACTGACCCTCTGACAGTGCAGCGCTCCCTCAGTACTGACCCTCTGACAGTGCGATACTCCCTCAGTACTGACACTCTGACAGTGCGGCACTCCCTCAGTACTGACCCTCCGATAGTGCGACACTCCCTCAGTACTGATTCTCTGACAGTGCAGCACTACCTCAGTACTGACCCTCTGACAGGGCGGCACTCCCTCAGTACTGACCCTCTGACAGTGCAGCACTCCCTCAGTACTGACCCCCTGACAGTGCGGCACTCCCTCAGTACTGACCCTCTGACAGTGCAGCACTCCCTCAGTACTGACCCTCTGACAGTGCAGCGCTCCTCAGTACTGACCCTCTGACAGTGCAGCGCTCCCTCAGTACTGACCCTCTGACAGTGCGGCACTCCCTCAGTACTGACCCTCTGACAGTGCAGCACTCCCTCAGTACTGACCCTCTGACAGTGCGGTGCTCCCCAAGTACTGACCCTCTGACAATGCAGCACTCCCTCAGTACTGACCCTCTGACAGTGCAGCACTCCCTCTGTACTGACCCTCTGACAGTGCGGCGCTCCCTCAGTACTGACCCTCTGACAGTGCAGCGCTCCCTCAGTACCGACCCTCTGATAGTGCGGCACTCCCTCAGTACTGACCCTCTGACAGTGCAGCACTCCCTCAGGACTGACCCTCTGACAGTGCGGCGCTCCCTCTGTACTGACCCTCTGACAGTGCGGCGCTCCCTCAGTACTGATCCTCTGACAGTGCGGCACACCCTCAGTACTGACCCTCTGACAGTGCGGCGCTCCCTCAGTACTGACCCTCTGACAGTGCGGCGCTCCCTCAGTACTGACCGTCTAACAGTGCGGCGCTCCCTCAGTACTGACCCTCTGACAGCGCGGCGCTCCCTCAGTTCTGATCCTCTGACAGTGCGGCAATCCCTCAGTACTGACCCTCTGACAGTGCGGCACTCCCTCAGTACTGACCCTCTGACAGTGCGGCGCTCCCTCAGTACTGACCCTCTGAGAGTGCAGCACTCCCTCAGTACTGACCCTCTGACAGTGCGGCGCTCCCTCAGTACTGACCCTCTGACAGTGCAGCGCTCCCTCAGTACTGACACTCTGACAGTGCGGCACGCCCTCAGTACTGACCCTCCGACAGTGCGACACTCCCTCAGTACTGATCCTCTGAGAGTGCAGCACTACCTCAGTACTGACCCTCTGACAGGGCGGCACTCCCTCAGTACTGACCCTCTGACAGTGCAGTACTCCCTCATTACTGACCCTCTGACAGTGCAGCACTCCCTCAGTACTGACCCTCTGACAGTGCAGCGCTCCCTCAGTACTGACCCTCTGACAGTGCGGCACTCCCTCAGTACTGACCCTCTGACACTGCAGCACTCCCTCAGTACTGACCCTCTGACAGTGCGGCGCTCCCTCAGTACTGACCCTCTGACAGTGCAGCACTCCCTCTGTACTGACTCTCTGACAGTGCGGCGCTCCCTCAGTACTGACCCTCTGACAGTGCAGCGCTCCCTCAGTACTGTCCCTCTGACAGTGCGGCACTCCCTCAGTACTGACCCTCTGACAGTGCGGCACTCCCTCAGTACTGACCCTCTAACCGTGCGTTACTCCCTCAGTACTGACCCTGCGACAGTGCAGCGCTCCCTCAGTACTGACCCTCTGGCAATGCAGCACTCCCTCAGTACTGACCCTCTGGCAATGCAGCACTCCCTCAGTACTGAACCTGCGACAGTGCGGCACTCCCTCAGTACTGACCATCTGACAGTGCAGCACTCCCTCAGTACTGACCCTCTGACAGAGCGGCACTCCCTCAGAGCTGACCCTCTGACAGTGCGGCACTCCCTCAGTACTGACCCCCTGACCGTGCGACACTCCCTCAGTACTGACCCTCTGACAGTGCAGCACTCCCTCAGTACTGACCCTCTGACAGTGCGGTGCTCCCCAAGTACTGACCCTCTGACAATGCAGCACTCCCTCAGTACTGACCCTCTGACAGTGCAGCACTCCCTCTGTACTGACCCTCTGACAGTGCGGCGCTCCCTCAGTACTGACCCTCTGACAGTGCAGCGCTCCCTCAGTACCGACCCTCTGATAGTGCGGCACTCCCTCAGTACTGACCCTCTGACAGTGCAGCACTCCCTCAGGACTGACCCTCTGACAGTGCGGCGCTCCCTCTGTACTGACCCTCTGACAGTGCGGCGCTCCCTCAGTACTGATCCTCTGACAGTGCGGCACACCCTCAGTACTGACCCTCTGACAGTGCGGCGCTCCCTCAGTACTGACCCTCTGACAGTGCGGCGCTCCCTCAGTACTGACCGTCTAACAGTGCGGCGCTCCCTCAGTACTGACCCTCTGACAGCGCGGCGCTCCCTCAGTTCTGATCCTCTGACAGTGCGGCAATCCCTCAGTACTGACCCTCTGACAGTGCGGCACTCCCTCAGTACTGACCCTCTGACAGTGCGGCGCTCCCTCAGTACTGACCCTCTGAGAGTGCAGCACTCCCTCAGTACTGACCCTCTGACAGTGCGGCGCTCCCTCAGTACTGACCCTCTGACAGTGCAGCGCTCCCTCAGTACTGACACTCTGACAGTGCGGCACGCCCTCAGTACTGACCCTCCGACAGTGCGACACTCCCTCAGTACTGATCCTCTGAGAGTGCAGCACTACCTCAGTACTGACCCTCTGACAGGGCGGCACTCCCTCAGTACTGACCCTCTGACAGTGCAGTACTCCCTCATTACTGACCCTCTGACAGTGCAGCACTCCCTCAGTACTGACCCTCTGACAGTGCAGCGCTCCCTCAGTACTGACCCTCTGACAGTGCGGCACTCCCTCAGTACTGACCCTCTGACAGTGCAGCACTCCCTCAGTACTGACCCTCTGACAGTGCGGCGCTCCCTCAGTACTGACCCTCTGACAGTGCAGCACTCCCTCTGTACTGACTCTCTGACAGTGCGGCGCTCCCTCAGTACTGACCCTCTGACAGTGCAGCGCTCCCTCAGTACTGTCCCTCTGACAGTGCGGCACTCCCTCAGTACTGACCCTCTGACAGTGCGGCACTCCCTCAGTACTGACCCTCTAACCGTGCGTTACTCCCTCAGTACTGACCCTGCGACAGTGCAGCGCTCCCTCAGTACTGACCCTCTGGCAATGCAGCACTCCCTCAGTACTGACCCTCTGGCAATGCAGCACTCCCTCAGTACTGAACCTGCGACAGTGCGGCACTCCCTCAGTACTGACCATCTGACAGTGCAGCACTCCCTCAGTACTGACCCTCTGACAGAGCGGCACTCCCTCAGAGCTGACCCTCTGACAGTGCGGCACTCCCTCAGTACTGACCCCCTGACCGTGCGACACTCCCTCAGTACTGACCCTCTGACAGTGCAGCACTCCCTCAGTACTGACCCTCTGACAGTGCAGCGCTCCTCAGTACTGACCCTCTGACAGTGCAGCGCTCCCTCAGTACTGACCCTCTGACAGTGCGGCACTCCCTCAGTACTGACCCTCTGACAGTGCAGCACTCCCTCAGTACTGACCCTCTGACAGTGCGGCGCTCCCCAAGTACTGACCCTCTGACATTGCAGCACTCCCTCAGTACTGACCCTCTGACAGTGCAGCACTCCCTCTGTACTGACCCTCTGACAGTGCAGCACCTTCAGTACTGACCCTCTGACAGTGCGCCACTCCCTCAGTACTGACCCTCTGACAGTGCAGCACTCCCTCAGTACTGACCCTCTGACAGTGCGCCACTCCCCCAGTACTGACCCTCTGACAGTGCAGCACTCCCTCAGTACTGACCCTCTGACAGTGCAGCAGTCCCTCAGTACTGAACCTCTGACAGTGCAGCACTCCCTCAGTACTGACCCTCTGACAGTGCAGCACTCCCTCAGTACTGACCCTCTGACAGTGCGGCACTCCCTCAGTACTGACCCTCTGACAGTGCGGCACTCCCTCAGTACTGACCCTCTGACAGTGCGGCACTCCCTCTGTACTGACCCTCTGACAGTGCAGCACCCTCAGTACGGACCCTCTGACAGTGCAGCACCCTCAGTACTGACCCTCTGACAGTGCAGCACTCCCTCAGTACTGACCTTCTGACAGTGCAGCACTCCCCCAGTACTGACCCTCTCACAGTGCAGCACTCCCTCTGTACTGACCCTCTGACAGTGCAGCGCTCCCTCATTACTGACCCTCTGACAGTGCAGCGCTCCCTCAGTACTGACCCTCTGACAGTGCAGCACTCCCCCAGTACTGACCCTCTCACAGTGCAGCACTCCCTCTGTACTGACCCTCTGACAGTGCAGCGCTCCCTCAGTACTGACCCTCTGACAGTGCAGCACTCCCTCAGTACTGACCCTCTGTCAGTGCAGCACCCACTCAGTACTGACCCTCTGACAGTGCAGCACTCCCTCAGTACTGACCCTTTGACAGTGCAGCACTCCCTCAGTACTGATCTTCTGACAGTGCGGCACTCCCTCAGTACTGACCCTCTGACAGTGCAGCGCTCCCTCAGTACTGACCCTCTGACAGTGCAGCACTCCCTCAGTACTGACCCTCTGACAGTGCAGCAATCCCTCAGTACTGACCCTCTGACAGTGCAGTACTCCCTCTGTACTGACCCTCTGACAGTGCAGCACTCTCTCAGTACTGACCCTCTGACAGTGCGGCACTCCCTCAGTACTGACCCTCTGACAGTGCGATGCTCCTTCAGTACTGACCCTCTGACAATGCAGCACTCCCTCAGTACTGACCCTCTGACAGTGCAGCAATCCCTCAGTACTGACCCTCTGACAGTGCAGTACTCCCTCTGTACTGACCCTCTGACAGTGCAGCACTCTCTCAGTACTGACCCTCTGACAGTGCGGCACTCCCTCAGTACTGACCCTCTGACAGTGCGATGCTCCTTCAGTACTGACCCTCTGACAATGCAGCACTCCCTCAGTACTGATCCTCTGACAGTGCGGCACTCCCTCAGTACTGACCCTCTGACAGTGCAGTGCTCCCTCAGTACTGACCCTCTGACAGTGCGGCGCTCCCTCATTACTGACCCTCTGACAGTGCGGCACTCCCTCATTACTGACCCTCTGACAGTGCAGCACTCCCTCAGTACTGACCCTCTGACAGTGCGGTGCTCCCTCAGTACTGACCCTCTGACAGTGCGGCGCTCCCTCAGTACTTACCCTCTGACAGTGCGATACTCCCTCAGTACTGACACTCTGACAGTGCGGCACTCCCTCAGTACTGACCCTCCGACAGTGCGACACTCCCTCAGTACTGATCCTCTGACAGTGCAGCACTACCTCAGTACTGACCCTCTGACAGGGCGGCACTCCCTCAGTACTGACCCTCTGACAGTGCAGCACTCCCTCAGTACTGACCCCCTGACAGTGCGGCACTCCCTCAGTACTGACCGTCTGACAGTGCAGCACTCCCTCAGTACTGACCCTCTGACAGTGCAGCGCTCCTCAGTACTGACCCTCTGACAGTGCAGCGCTCCCTCAGTACTGACCCTCTGACCGTGCGGCACTCCCTTAGTACTGACCCTCTGACAATGCAGCACTCCCTCAGTACTGACCCTCTGACAGTGCAGCACTCCCTCTGTACTGACCCTCTGACAGTGCGGCGCTCCCTCAGTACTGACCCTATGACAGTGCAGCGCTCCCTCAGTACCGACCCTCTGACAGTGCGGCACTCCCTCAGTACTGACCCTCTGACAGTGCAGCACTCCCTCAGGACTCACCCTCTGACAGTGCGGCGCTCCCTCAGTACTGACCCTCTGACAGTGCGGCGCTCCCTCAGTACTGACCCTCTGACAGTGCGGCACACCCTCAGTACTGACCCTCTGACAGTGCGGCGCTCCCTCAGTACTGACCCTCTGACAGTGCAGCACTCCCCCAGTACAGACCCTCTGACAGTGCGGCAATCCCTCAGTACTGACTCTCTGACAGTGCGGCACTCCCTCAGTACTGACCCTCTGACAGTGCGGCGCTCCCTCAGTACTGACCCTCTGAGAGTGCAGCGCTCCCTCAGTACTGACCCTCTGACAGTGCGGCACTCCCTCAGTACTGACCCTCTGACAGTGCAGCACTCCCTCAGTACTGACCATCTGACAGTGCAGCACTCCCTCAGTGCTGATTCTCTGACAGTGCAGCACTCCCTCAGTACTGACCCTCTGACAGTGCGGCGCTCCCTCAGTATTGACCCTCTGACAGTGCGGCACTCCCTCAGTACTGACCCTCTGACAGTGCAGCGCTCACTCAGTACTGACCCTCTGACAGTGCAGCGCTCACTCAGTACTGACCCTCTGACAGTGCAGCACTCCCTCAGTACTGACCCTCTGACAGTGCAGCACTCCCTCAGTACTGACCATCTGACAGTGCAGCACTCCCTCAGTGCTGATTCTCTGACAGTGCGGCACTCCCTCAGTACTGACTCTCTGACAGTGCAGCACTCCCTCAGTACTGACCCTCTGACAGTGCGGCACTCCCTCAGTACTGACCCTCTGACAGTGTAGCACTCCCTCAGTACTGACCCTCTGACAGTGCGGCGCTCCCTCAGTACTGACCCTCTGACAGTGCGGCACTCCCTCAGTACTGACCCTCTGACAGTGCGGCGCTCCCTCAGTACTGACCCTCTGACAGTGCGGCGCTCCCTCAGTACTGACCCTCTGACAGTGCGGCGCTCCCTCAGTATTGACCCTCTGACAGTGCGGCACTCCCTCAGTACTGACCCTCTGACAGTGCAGCACTCCCTCAGTACTGACTCTCTGACAGTGCGGCACTCCCTCAGTACTGACCCTCTGACAGTGCGGCACTCCCTCAGTACTGACACTCTGACAGTGCAGCACTCCCTCAGTACTGACCCTCTGACAGTGCAGCACTCCCTCAGTACTGACCCTCTGACAGTGCGGCGCTCCCTCAGTATTGACCCTCTGACAGTGCGGCACTCCCTCAGTACTGACACTCTGACAGTGCAGCACTCCCTCAGTACTGACCCTCTGACAGTGCAGCACTCCCTCAGTACTGACCCTCTGACAATGCGGCACTCCCTCAGTACTGACCCTCTGACAGTGCAGCACACCCTCAGTGCTGACCCTCTGACAGTGCGGTACTCCCTCAGTACTGACTCTCTGACAGTGCGGCACTCCCTCAGTACTGACCCTCTGACAGTGCGGCACTCCCTCAGTACTGACACTCTGACAGTGCAGCACTCCCTCAGTACTGACCCTCTGACAGTGCAGCACTCCCTCAGTACTGACCCTCTGACAGTGCGGCGCTCCCTCAGTATTGACCCTCTGACAGTGCGGCACTCCCTCTGTACTGACACTCTGACAGTGCAGCACTCCCTCAGTACTGACCCTCTGACAGTGCAGCACTCCCTCAGTACTGACCCTCTGACAGTGCGGCACTCCCTCAGTATTGACCCTCTGACAGTGCGGCACTCCCTCTGTACTGACACTCTGACAGTGCAGCACTCCCTCAGTACTGACCCTCTGACAGTGCGGCACTCCCTCAGTACTGACACTCTGACAGTGCAGCACTCCCTCAGTACTGACCCTCTGACAGTGCAGCACTCCCTCAGTACTGACCCTCTGACAGTGCGGCGCTCCCTCAGTATTGACCCTCTGACAGTGCGGCACTCCCTCAGTACTGACACTCTGACAGTGCAGCACTCCCTCAGTACTGACCCTCTGACACTGCGGCGCTCCCTCAGTATTGACCATCTGACAGTGCGGCACTCCCTCAGTACTGACCCTCTGACAGTGCGGCGCTCCCTCAGTATTGACCCTCTGACAGTGCAGCACTCCCTCAGTACTGACCCTCTGACAGTGCGGTGCTCCCTCAGTACTGACCCTCTGACAGTGCGGCACTCCCTCAGTATTGACCCTCTGACAGTGCGGCGCTCCCTCAGTACTGACCCTCTGACAGTGCGGCGCTCCCTCAGTATTGACCCTCTGACAGTGCGGCACTCCCTCAGTACTGACCCTCTGACAGTGCGGCGCTCCCTCAGTATTGACCCTCTGACAGTGCGGCACTCCCTCAGTACTGACCCTCTGACAGTGCGGCACTCCCTCAGTACTGACACTCTGACAGTGCAGCACTCCCTCAGTACTGACCCTCTGACAGTGCGGCGCTCCCTCAGTACTGACCCTCTGACAGTGCGGCACTCCCTCAGTATTGACCCTCTGACAGTGCGGCACTCCCTCAGTACTGACCCTCTGACAGTGCGGCGCTCCCTCAGTATTGACCCTCTGACAGTGCGGCACTCCCTCAGTACTGACCCTCTGACAGTGCGGCGCTCCCTCAGTACTGACCCTCTGACAGTGCGGCACTCCCTCAGTACTGACCCTCTGACAGTGCGGCGCTCCCTCAGTACTGACCCTCTGACAGTGCGGCACTCCCTCAGTACTGACCCTCTGACAGTGCGGCACTCCCTCAGTATTGACCCTCTGACAGTGCAGCACTCCCTCAGTACTGACCCTCTGACAGTGCAGCAATCCCTCAGTACTGACCCTCGACAGTGCAGCACTCCCTCAGTACTGACCCTCTGACAGTGCAGCACTCCCTCAGTACTGACCCTCTGACAGTGCAGCGCTCCCTCAGTACTGACCCTCTGACAGTGCGGCACTCCCTCAGTACTGACCCTCTGACAGTGCGGCGCTCCCTCAGTACTGACCCTCTGACAGTGCAGCACTCCCTCAGTACTGACCCTCTGACAGTGCAGCACTCCGTCAGTACTGACCCTCTGACAGTACAGCACTCCCTCAGTACTGACCCTCTGACAGTGCAGCACTCCGTCAGTACTGACCCTCTGACAGTGCAGCACTCCCTCAGTACTGACCCTCTGACAGTGCAGCACTCCGTCAGTACTGACCCTCTGACAGTGCAGCACTCCCTCAGTACTGACCCTCTGACAGTGAAGCGCTCCCTCCGTACTGACCCTCTGACAGTGCGGCACTCCCTCAGTACTGACCCTCTGAAAGTGCAGCACTCCCTCAGTACTGACCCTCTGACAGTGCGGCACTCCCTCAGTACTGACCCTCTGACATTGCGGCACTCCCTCAGTACTGAACCGCTGACAGTGCAGCACTCCCTCAGTACTGACCCTCTGACAGTGCAGCACTCCGTCAGTACTGACCCTCTGACAGTGCGGCACTCCCTCAGTACTGACCCTCTGACATTGCGGCACTCCCTCAGTACTGACCCGCTGACAGTGCAGCACTCCCTCAGTACTGACCCTCTGACAGTGCAGCGCTCCCTCAGTACTGACCCTCTGACAGTGCAGCACTCCGTCAGTACTGACCCTCTGACAGTGCGGCACTCCCTCAGTACTGACCCTCTGACAGTGCGGCACTCCCTCAGTACTGACCCGCTGACAGTGCAGCACTCTCTCAGTACTGACCCTCTGACAGTGCGGCACTCCCTCAGTACTGACTCTCTGACAGTGCGGCGCTCTCTCAGTACTGACTCTCTGACAGTGCAGCACTCCCTCAGTACTGACCCTCTGACAGTGCAGCACTCCCTCAGTACTGACCCTCTGACAGTGCGGCACTCCCTCAGTACTGACTCTCTGACAGTGCGGCACTCCCTCAGTACTGACCCTCTGACAGTGCAGCACTCCCTCAGTACTTACCCTCTGACAGTGCAACACTCTCTCAGTACTGACCCTCTGACAGTGCGGCACTCCCTCAGTACTGACTCTCTGACAGTGCAGCACTCCCTCAGTACTGACTCTCTGACAGTGCGGCACTCCCTCAGTACTGACCCTCTGACAGTGCGGCGCTCCCTCAGTACTTACCCTCTGACAGTGCAACACTCCCTCAGTACTGACACTCTGACAGTGCGGCACGCCCTCAGTACTGACCCTCTGACAGTGCAACACTCCCTCAGTACTGACCCTCCGACAGTGCGACACTCCCTCAGTACTGATCCTCTGACAGTGCAGCACTACCTCAGTACTGACCCTCTGACAGGGCGGCACTCCCTCAGTACTGACCCTCTGACAGTGCAGTACTCCCTCATTACTGACCCCCTGACAGTGCAGCACTCCCTCAGTACTGACCCTCTGACAGTGCAGCACTCCCTCAGTACTGACCCTCTGACAGTGCAGCACTCCCTCAGTACTGACCCTCTGACAGTGCAGCACTCCCTCAGTACTGACCCTCTGACATTGCGGCACTCCCTCAGTACTGACCCGCTGACAGTGCGGCGCTCCCTCAGTACTGACCCTCTGACAGTGCGGCACACCCTCAGTACTGACCCTCTGACAGTGCGGCGCTCCCTCAGTACTGACCCTCTGACAGTGCAGCACTCCCCCAGTAAAGACCCTCTGACAGTGCGGCAATCCCTCAGTACTGACTCTCTGACAGTGCGGCACTCCCTCAGTACTGACCCTCTGACAGTGCGGCGCTCCCTCAGTACTGACCCTCTGAGAGTGCAGCGCTCCCTCAGTACTGACCCTCTGACAGTGCGGCACTCCCTCAGTACTGACCCTCTGACAGTGCAGCACTCCCTCAGTACTGACCATCTGACAGTGCAGCACTCCCTCAGTGCTGATTCTCTGACAGTGCGGCACTCCCTCAGTACTGACTCTCTGACAGTGCAGCACTCCCTCAGTACTGACCCTCTGACAGTGCGGCGCTCCCTCAGTATTGACCCTCTGACAGTGCGGCACTCCCTCAGTACTGACCCTCTGACAGTGCAGCACTCCCTCAGTACTGACCCTCTGACAGTGCGGCACTCCCTCAGTACTGACCCTCTGACAGTGCGGCACTCCCTCAGTGCTGATTCTCTGACAGCGCGGCACTCCCTCAGTACTGACTCTCTGACAGTGCAGCACTCCCTCAGTACTGACCCTCTGACAGTGCGGCGCTCCCTCAGTATTGACCCTCTGACAGTGCGGCACTCCCTCAGTACTGACCCTCTGACAGTGCAGCACTCCCTCAGTACTGACCCTCTGACAGTGCGGCACTCCCTCAGTACTGACCCTCTGACAGTGCAGCACTCCCTCAGTACTGACCATCTGACAGTGCAGCACTCCCTCAGTGCTGATTCTCTGACAGTGCGGCACTCCCTCAGTACTGACTCTCTGACAGTGCAGCACTCCCTCAGTACTGACCCTCTGACAGTGCAGCACTCCCTCAGTACTGACCCTCTGACAGTGTAGCACTCCCTCAGTACTGACCCTCTGACAGTGCAGCACTCCCTCAGTACTGACCCTCTGACAGTGCGGCGCTCCCTCAGTATTGACCCTCTGACAGTGCGGCACTCCCTCAGTACTGACCCTCTGACAGTGCGGCGCTCCCTCAGTACTGACCCTCTGACAGTGCGGCGCTCCCTCAGTACTGATCCTCTGACAGTGCGGCGCTCCCTCAGTATTGACCCTCTGACAGTGCGGCACTCCCTCAGTACTGACCCTCTGACAGTGCAGCACTCCCTCAGTACTGACTCTCTGACAGTGCGGCACTCCCTCAGTACTGACCCTCTGACAGTGCGGCACTCCCTCAGTACTGACACTCTGACAGTGCAGCACTCCCTCAGTACTGACCCTCTGACAGTGCAGCACTCCCTCAGTACTGACCCTCTGACAGTGCGGCGCTCCCTCAGTATTGACCCTCTGACAGTGCGGCACTCCCTCAGTACTGACACTCTGACAGTGCAGCACTCCCTCAGTACTGACCCTCTGACAGTGCAGCACTCCCTCAGTACTGACCCTCTGACAATGCGGCACTCCCTCAGTACTGACCCTCTGACAGTGCAGCACACCCTCAGTGCTGACCCTCTGACAGTGCGGTACTCCCTCAGTACTGACTCTCTGACAGTGCGGCACTCCCTCAGTACTGACCCTCTGACAGTGCGGCGCTCCCTCAGTACTGACCCTCTGACAGTGCGGCGCTCCCTCAGTATTGACCCTCTGACAGTGTGGCACTCCCTCAGTACTGACACTCTGACAGTGCAGCACTCCCTCAGTACTGACCCTCTGACAATGCAGCACTCCCTCAGTACTGACCCTCTGACAGTGCGGCGCTCCCTCAGTATTGACCCTCTGACAGTGCGGCACTCCCTCAGTACTGACACTCTGACAGTGCAGCACTCCCTCAGTATTGACCCTCTGACAGTGCAGCACTCCCTCAGTACTGACCCTCTGACAGTGCGGTGCTCCCTCAGTACTGACCCTCTGACAGTGCGGCACTCCCTCAGTATTGACCCTCTGACAGTGCGGCGCTCCCTCAGTACTGACCCTCTGACAGTGCGGCGCTCCCTCAGTATTGACCCTCTGACAGTGCGGCACTCCCTCAGTACTGACCCTCTGACAGTGCGGCGCTCCCTCAGTATTGACCCTCTGACAGTGCGGCACTCCCTCAGTACTGACCCTCTGACAGTGCGGCACTCCCTCAGTACTGACACTCTGACAGTGCCGCACTCCCTCAGTACTGACCCTCTGACAGTGCGGCGCTCCCTCAGTACTGACCTTCTGACAGTGCGGCACTCCCTCAGTATTGACCCTCTGACAGTGCGGCGCTCCCTCAGTACTGACCCTCTGACAGTGCGGCGCTCCCTCAGTATTGACCCTCTGACAGTGCGGCACTCCCTCAGTACTGACCCTCTGACAGTGCGGCGCTCCCTCAGTACTGACCCTCTGACAGTGCGGCACTCCCTCAGTACTGACCCTCTGACAGTGCGGCGCTCCCTCAGTATTGACCCTCTGACAGTGCGGCACTCCCTCAGTACTGACCCTCTGACAGTGCGGCACTCCCTCAGTATTGACCCTCTGACAGTGCAGCACTCCCTCAGTACTGACCCTCTGATAGTGCAGCAATCCCTCAGTACTGACCCTCGACAGTGCAGCACTCCCTCAGTACTGACCCTCTGACAGTGCAGCACTCCCTCAGTACTGACCCTCTGACAGTGCAGCGCTCCCTCAGTACTGACCCTCTGACAGTGCGGCACTCCCTCAGTACTGACCCTCTGACAGTGCGGCGCTCCCTCAGTACTGACCCTCTGACAGTGCAGCACTCCCTCAGTACTGACCCTCTGACAGTGCAGCACTCCCTCAGTACTGAACCTCTGACAGTGCAGCACTCCGTCAGTACTGACCCTCTGACAGTGCAGCACTCCCTCAGTACTGACCCTCTGACAGTGCAGCACTCCGTCAGTACTGACCCTCTGACAGTGCAGCACTCCCTCAGTACTGACCCTCTGACAGTGAAGCGCTCCCTCCGTACTGACCCTCTGACAGTGCGGCACTCCCTCAGTACTGACCCTCTGAAAGTGCAGCACTCCCTCAGTACTGACCCTCTGACAGTGCGGCACTCCCTCAGTACTGACCCTCTGACATTGCGGCACTCCCTCAGTACTGAACCGCTGACAGTGCAGCACTCCCTCAGTACTGACCCTCTGACAGTGCAGCACTCCGTCAGTACTGACCCTCTGACAGTGCGGCACTCCCTCAGTACTGACCCTCTGACATTGCGGCACTCCCTCAGTACTGACCCGCTGACAGTGCAGCACTCCCTCAGTACTGACCGTCTGACAGTGCAGCGCTCCCTCAGTACTGACCCTCTGACAGTGCAGCACTCCGTCAGTACTGACCCTCTGACAGTGCGGCACTCCCTCAGTACTGACCCTCTGACAGTGCGGCACTCCCTCAGTCCTGACCCGCTGACAGTGCAGCACTCTCTCAGTACTGACCCTCTGACAGTGCGGCACTCCCTCAGTACTGACTCTCTGACAGTGCGGCGCTCTCTCAGTACTGACTCTCTGACAGTGCAGCACTCCCTCAGTACTGACCCTCTGACAGTGCAGCACTCCCTCAGTACTGACCCTCTGACAGTGCGGCACTCCCTCAGTACTGACTCTCTGACAGTGCGGCACTCCCTCAGTACTGACCCTCTGACAGTGCAGCACTCCCTCAGTACTTACCCTCTGACAGTGCAACACTCTCTCAGTACTGACCCTCTGACAGTGCGGCACTCCCTCAGTACTGACTCTCTGACAGTGCAGCACTCCCTCAGTACTGACTCTCTGACAGTGCGGCACTCCCTCAGTACTGACCCTCTGACAGTGCGGCGCTCCCTCAGTACTTACCCTCTGACAGTGCAACACTCCCTCAGTACTGACACTCTGACAGTGCGGCACGCCCTCAGTACTGACCCTCTGACAGTGCAACACTCCCTCAGTACTGACCCTCCGACAGTGCGACACTCCCTCAGTACTGATCCTCTGACAGTGCAGCACTACCTCAGTACTGACCCTCTGACAGGGCGGCACTCCCTCAGTACTGACCCTCTGACAGTGCAGTACTCCCTCATTACTGACCCCCTGACAGTGCAGCACTCCCTCAGTACTGACCCTCTGACAGTGCAGCATTCCCTCAGTACTGACCCTCTGACAGTGCAGCACTCCCTCAGTACTGACCCTCTGACAGTGCAGCACTCCCTCAGTACTGACCCTCTGACATTGCGGCACTCCCTCAGTACTGACCCGCTGACAGTGCAGCACTCTCTCAGTACTGACCCTCTGACAGTGCGGCACTCCCTCAGTACTGACTCTCTGACAGTGCGGCGCTCTCTCAGTACTGACTCTCTGACAGTGCAGCACTCCCTCAGTACTGACTCTCTGAAAGTGCGGCACTCCCTCAGTACTGACTCTCTGACAGTGCGGCGATCTCTCAGTACTGACTCTCTGACAGTGCGGCACTCCCTCAGTACTGACCCTCTGACAGTGCGGCACTCCCTCAGTACTGACCCTCTGACAGTGCAGCACTCCCTCAGTACTTACCCTCTGACAGTGCAACACTCTCTCAGTACTGACCCTCTGACAGTGCGGCACTCCCTCAGTACTGACTCTCTGACAGTGCGGCACTCCCTCAGTACTGACCCTCTGACAGTGCGGCGCTCTCTCAGTACTGACCCTCTGACAGTGCGGCACTCCCTCAGTACTGACTCTCTGACAGTGCGGCACTCCCTCAGTACTGACCCTCTGACAGTGCAGCACTCCCTCAGTACTTACCCTCTGACAGTGCAACACTCTCTCAGTACTGACTCTCTGACAGTGCGGCACTCCCTCAGTACTGACTCTCTGACAGTGCAGCACTCCCTCAGTACTGACTCTCTGACAGTGCGGCACTCCCTCAGTACTGACCCTCTGACAGTGCGGCGCTCTCTCAGTACTTACCCTCTGACAGTGCAACACTCCCTCAGTACTGACACTCTGACAGTGCGGCACGCCCTCAGTACTGACCCTCTGACAGTGCAACACTCCCTCAGTACTGACCCTCCGACAGTGCGACACTCCCTCAGTACTGATCCTCTGACAGTGCAGCACTACCTCAGTACTGACCCTCTGACAGGGCGGCACTCCCTCAGTACTGACCCTCTGACAGTGCAGTACTCCCTCATTACTGACCCCCTGACAGTGCAGCACTCCCTCAGTACTGACCCTCTGACAGTGCAGCACTCCCTCAGTACTGACCCTCTGACAGTGCAGCACTCCCTCAGTACTGACCCTCTGACAGTGCAGCACTCCCTCAGTACTGACCATCTGACAGTGCAGCACTCCCTCAGTGCTGATTCTCTGACAGTGCGGCACTCCCTCAGTACTGACACTCTGACAGTGCGGCACTCCCTCAGTACTGACCCTCTGACAGTGCGGCACTCCCTCATTACTGACCCTCTGACAGTGCAGCACTCCCTCAGTACTGACCCTCTGACAGTGCAGCACTCCCTCAGTACTGACCCTCTGACAGTGCTGCACTCCCTCAGTACTGACCCTCTGACAGTGCAGCGCTCCCTCAGTACTGACCCTCTGACAGTGCAGCACTCCCTCAGTACTGACCCTCTGACAGTGCGGCGCTCCCTCAGTATTGACCCTCTGACAGTGCGGCACTCCCTCAGTACTGACCCTCTGACAGTGCGGCACTCCCTCAGTACTGACCCTCTGACAGTGCGGCGCTCCCTCAGTACTGACCCTCTGACAGTGCGGCGCTCCCTCAGTATTGACCCTCTGACAGTGCGGCACTCCCTCAGTACTGACCCTCTGACAGTGCAGCACTCCCTCAGTACTGACTCTCTGACAGTGCGGCACTCCCTCAGTACTGACCCTCTGACAGTGCGGCACTCCCTCAGTACTGACACTCTGACAGTGCAGCACTCCCTCAGTACTGACCCTCTGACAGTGCAGCACTCCCTCAGTACTGACCCTCTGACAGTGCGGCGCTCCCTCAGTATTGACCCTCTGACAGTGCGGCACTCCCTCAGTACTGACACTCTGATAGTGCAGCACTCCCTCAGTACTGACCCTCTGACAGTGCAGCACTCCCTCAGTACTGACCCTCTGACAATGCGGCACTCCCTCAGTACTGACCCTCTGACAGTGCAGCACACCCTCAGTACTGACCCTCTGACAGTGCAGTACTCCCTCATTACTGACCCCCTGACAGTGCAGCACTCCCTCAGTACTGACCCTCTGACAGTGCAGCATTCCCTCAGTACTGACCCTCTGACAGTGCAGCACTCCCTCAGTACTGACCCTCTGACAGTGCAGCACTCCCTCAGTACTGACCCTCTGACATTGCGGCACTCCCTCAGTACTGACCCGCTGACAGTGCAGCACTCTCTCAGTACTGACCCTCTGACAGTGCGGCACTCCCTCAGTACTGACTCTCTGACAGTGCGGCGCTCTCTCAGTACTGACTCTCTGACAGTGCAGCACTCCCTCAGTACTGACTCTCTGAAAGTGCGGCACTCCCTCAGTACTGACTCTCTGACAGTGCGGCGCTCTCTCAGTACTGACTCTCTGACAGTGCGGCACTCCCTCAGTACTGACCCTCTGACAGTGCGGCACTCCCTCAGTACTGACCCTCTGACAGTGCAGCACTCCCTCAGTACTTACCCTCTGACAGTGCAACACTCTCTCAGTACTGACCCTCTGACAGTGCGGCACTCCCTCAGTACTGACTCTCTGACAGTGCGGCACTCCCTCAGTACTGACCCTCTGACAGTGCGGCGCTCTCTCAGTACTGACCCTCTGACAGTGCGGCACTCCCTCAGTACTGACTCTCTGACAGTGCGGCACTCCCTCAGTACTGACCCTCTGACAGTGCAGCACTCCCTCAGTACTTACCCTCTGACAGTGCAACACTCTCTCAGTACTGACCCTCTGACAGTGCGGCACTCCCTCAGTACTGACTCTCTGACAGTGCAGCACTCCCTCAGTACTGACTCTCTGACAGTGCGGCACTCCCTCAGTACTGACCCTCTGACAGTGCGGCACTCTCTCAGTACTTACCCTCTGACAGTGCAACACTCCCTCAGTACTGACACTCTGACAGTGCGGCACGCCCTCAGTACTGACCCTCTGACAGTGCAACACTCCCTCAGTACTGACCCTCCGACAGTGCGACACTCCCTCAGTACTGATCCTCTGACAGTGCAGCACTACCTCAGTACTGACCCTCTGACAGGGCGGCACTCCCTCAGTACTGACCCTCTGACAGTGCAGTACTCCCTCATTACTGACCCCCTGACAGTGCAGCACTCCCTCAGTACTGACCCTCTGACAGTGCAGCACTCCCTCAGTACTGACCCTCTGACAGTGCAGCACTCCCTCAGTACTGACCCTCTGACAGTGCAGCACTCCCTCAGTACTGACCATCTGACAGTGCAGCACTCCCTCAGTGCTGATTCTCTGACAGTGCGGCACTCCCTCAGTACTGACACTCTGACAGTGCGGCACTCCCTCAGTACTGACCCTCTGACAGTGCGGCACTCCCTCATTACTGACCCTCTGACAGTGCAGCACTCCCTCAGTACTGACCCTCTGACAGTGCAGCACTCCCTCAGTACTGACCCTC
This sequence comes from Scyliorhinus torazame, assembly GCF_047496885.1. Classification (NCBI taxonomy): domain Eukaryota; kingdom Metazoa; phylum Chordata; class Chondrichthyes; order Carcharhiniformes; family Scyliorhinidae; genus Scyliorhinus; species Scyliorhinus torazame. Next base: position 21,569,392 of record NC_092730.1, on the reverse strand, counting down.
TGACAGTGCTGCACTCCCTCAGTACTGACCCTCTGACAGTGCAGCGCTCCCTCAGTACTGACCCTCTGACAGTGCAGCACTCCCTCAGTACTGACCCTCTGACAGTGCGGCGCTCCCTCAGTATTGACCCTCTGACAGTGCGGCACTCCCTCAGTACTGACCCTCTGACAGTGCGGCACTCCCTCAGTACTGACCCTCTGACAGTGCGGCGCTCCCTCAGTACTGACCCTCTGACAGTGCGGCGCTCCCTCAGTATTGACCCTCTGACAGTGCGGCACTCCCTCAGTACTGACCCTCTGACAGTGCAGCACTCCCTCAGTACTGACTCTCTGACAGTGCGGCACTCCCTCAGTACTGACCCTCTGACAGTGCGGCACTCCCTCAGTACTGACACTCTGACAGTGCAGCACTCCCTCAGTACTGACCCTCTGACAGTGCAGCACTCCCTCAGTACTGACCCTCTGACAGTGCGGCGCTCCCTCAGTATTGACCCTCTGACAGTGCGGCACTCCCTCAGTACTGACACTCTGATAGTGCAGCACTCCCTCAGTACTGACCCTCTGACAGTGCAGCACTCCCTCAGTACTGACCCTCTGACAATGCGGCACTCCCTCAGTACTGACCCTCTGACAGTGCAGCACACCCTCAGTGCTGACCCTCTGACAGTGCGGTACTCCCTCAGTACTGACTCTCTGACAGTGCGGCACTCCCTCAGTACTGACCCTCTGACAGTGCGGCACTCCCTCAGTACTGACACTCTGACAGTGCAGCACTCCCTCAGTACTGACCCTCTGACAGTGCAGCACTCCCTCAGTACTGACCCTCTGACAGTGCGGCGCTCCCTCAGTATTGACCCTCTGACAGTGCGGCACTCCCTCTGTACTGACACTCTGACAGTGCAGCACTCCCTCAGTACTGACCCTCTGACAGTGCAGCACTCCCTCAGTACTGACCCTCTGACAGTGCGGCACTCCCTCAGTACTGACCCTCTGACAGTGCGGCGCTCCCTCAGTACTGACCCTCTGACAGTGCGGCGCTCCCTCAGTATTGACCCTCTGACAGTGCGGCACTCCCTCAGTACTGACACTCTGACAGTGCAGCACTCCCTCAGTACTGACCCTCTGACAGTGCGGCGCTCCCTCAGTACTGACCCTCTGACAGTGCGGCACTCCCTCAGTACTGACCCTCTGACATTGCGGCACTCCCTCAGTACTGACCCGCTGACAGTGCAGCACTCTCTCAGTACTGACCCTCTGACAGTGCGGCACTCCCTCAGTACTGACTCTCTGACAGTGCGGCGCTCTCTCAGTACTGACTCTCTGACAGTGCAGCACTCCCTCAGTACTGACTCTCTGACAGTGCGGCACTCCCTCAGTACTGACTCTCTGACAGTGCGGCGCTCTCTCAGTACTGACTCTCTGACAGTGCGGCACTCCCTCAGTACTGACCCTCTGACAGTGCGGCACTCCCTCAGTACTGACCCTCTGACAGTGCAGCACTCCCTCAGTACTTACCCTCTGACAGTGCGGCACTCCCTCAGTACTGACTCTCTGACAGTGCGGCACTCCCTCAGTACTGACCCTCTGACAGTGCGGCGCTCTCTCAGTACTGACCCTCTGACAGTGCGGCACTCCCTCAGTACTGACTCTCTGACAGTGCGGCACTCCTTCAGTACTGACCCTCTGACAGTGCAGCACTCCCTCAGTACTTACCCTCTGACAGTGCAACACTCTCTCAGTACTGACCCTCTGACAGTGCGGCACTCCCTCAGTACTGACTCTCTGACAGTGCAGCACTCCCTCAGTACTGACTCTCTGACAGTGCGGCACTCCCTCAGTACTGACCCTCTGACAGTGCGGCGCTCCCTCAGTACTTACCCTCTGACAGTGCAACACTCCCTCAGTACTGACACTCTGACAGTGCGGCACGCCCTCAGTACTGACCCTCTGACAGTGCAACACTCCCTCAGTACTTACCCTCTGACAGTGCAACACTCTCTCAGTACTGACCCTCTGACAGTGCGGCACTCCCTCAGGACTGACTCTCTGACAGTGCAGCACTCCCTCAGTACTGACTCTCTGACAGTGCGGCACTCCCTCAGTACTGACCCTCTGACAGTGCGGCGCTCCCTCAGTACTTACCCTCTGACAGTGCAACACTCCCTCAGTACTGACACTCTGACAGTGCGGCACGCCCTCAGTACTGACCCTCTGACAGTGCAACACTCCCTCAGTACTGATCCTCTGACAGTGCAGCACTACCTCAGTACTGACCCTCTGACTGGGCGGCACTCCCTCAGTACTGACCCTCTGACAGTGCAGTACTCCCTCATTACTGACCCCCTGACAGTGCAGCACTCCCTCAGTACTGACCCTCTGACAGTGCAGCGCTCCCTCAGTACTGACCCTCTGACAGTGCGGCACTCCCTCAGTACTGACCCTCTGACAGTGCAGCACTCCCTCAGTACTGACCCTCCGACAGTGCGACACTCCCTCAGTACTGATCCTCTGACAGTGCAGCACTACCTCAGTACTGACCCTCTGACAGTGCGGCACGCCCTCAGTACTGACTCTCTGACAGTGCGGCGCTCCCTCAGTACTGACCCTCTGACAGTGCAGCGCTCCCTCAGTACTGACCCTCTGACAGTGCGGCACTCCCTCAGTACTGACCCTCTAACCGTGCGGCACTCCCTCAGTACTGACCCTGCGACAGTGCAGCGCTCCCTCAGTACTGTCCCTCTGGCAATGCAGCACTCCCTCAGTACTGACCCTCTGGCAATGCAGCACTCCCTCAGTACTGACCCTGCGACAGTGCGGCACTCCCTCAGTACTGACCATCTGACAGTGCAGCACTCCCTCAGTACTGACCCTCTGACAGTGCGGCACTCCCTCAGTGCTGACCCTCTGACAGTGCGGCACTCCCTCAGTACTGACCCTCCGACAGTGCAGCACTCCCTCAGCACTGACCCTCTGACAGTGCAGCACTCCCTCAGTACTGACCCTCCGACAGTGCAGCACTCCCTCAGTCCTGACCCTCTGACAGTGCAGCACTCCCTCTGTACTGACCCTCTGACAGTGCAGCACTCCCTCTGTACTGACCCTCTGACAGTGCGGCGCTCCCTCAGTACTGACCCTCTGACAGTGCAGCACTCCCACTGTACTGACCCTCTGACAGTGCCGCGCTCCCTCAGTACTGACCCTCTGACAGTGCGGCACTCCCTCAGTACTGACCCTCTGACAGTGCAGCGCTCCCTCAATACTGACCCTCTGGCAGTGCAGCACTCCCTCAGTACTGACCCTCTGACAGTGCAGCGCTCCCTCAATACTGACCCTCTGACAGTGCAGCACTCCCTCAGTACTGACCCTCTGACAGTGCGGCACTCCCTCAGTACTGACCCTGCGACAGTGCGGCACTCCCTCAGTCCTGACCCTCTGACAGTGCGGCGCTCCCTCAGTACTGACCCTCTGACAGTGCGGCACTCCCTCAGTACTGACCCTCTGACAGTGCGACACTCCCTCAGTACTGACTCTCTGACAGTGCGGCGCTCCCTCAGTACTGACCCTCTGACAGTGCAGCACTCCCTCAGTACTGACTCTCTGACAGTGCGGCACTCCCTCCGTACTGACCCTCTGACAGTGCGGCACTCCCTCAGTACTGACCCTCTGACAGTGCAGCGCTCCCTCAGTACCGACCCTCTGACAGTGCGGCACTCCCTCAGTACTGACCCTCTGACAATGCAGCACTCCCTCGGTACTAACCCTCTGACAGTGCGGCGCTCCCTCAGTACTGACCCTCTGACACTGCAGCACTCCCTCAGTACTGACCCTCTGACAGTGCAGCACTCCCTCAGTACTGACCCTCTGACAGTGCGGCACTCCCTCAGTACTGACCCTGAGACAGTGCGGCGTTCCCTCAGTACTGACCCTCTGACAATGCAGCACTCCCTCAGTACTGACCCTCTGACAGTGCGGCACTCCCTCAGTACTGACCCTCCAACTGTGCGGCACTCCCTCAGCACTGACCCTCTGACAGTGCGGCGCTCCCTCAGTACTGACCCTCTGACAATGCAGCACTCCCTCAGTACTGACCCTCTGACAGTGCGGCACTCCCTCAGTACTGACCCTCCAACAGTGCGGCACTCCCTCAGGACTCAGCCTCTGACAGTGTAACACTCCCTCGGTACTGACCCTCTGACAGTGCGGCACTCCCTCAGTACTGACCCTCTGACAGTGCGGCGTTCCCTCAGTACTGATCCTCTGACAGTGCGGCGCTCCCTCAGTACTGACCCTCTGACTGTGCGGCGCTCCCTCAGTATTGACCCTCTGACAGTGCGGCACTCCCTCAGTACTGACCCTCTCTCTGACAGTGCAGCGCTCCCTCAGTACTGACCCTCTGACAGTGCGGCGCTCCATCAGTATTGACCCTCTGACAGTGCGGCACTCCCTCAGTACTGACCCTCTGACAGTGCAGCGCTCCCTCAGTACTGACCCTCTGACAGTGCGGCACTCCCTCAGTACTGACCCTCTGACAGTGCAGCACTCCCTTAGTACTGACCCTCTGACAGTGCGGCACTCCCTCAGTACTGACCCTCTGACAGTGCGGCACTCCCTCAGTACTGACCCTCTGACAGTGCAGCACTCCCTTAGTACTGACCCTCTGACAGTGCGGCACTCCCTCAGTACTGACCCTCTGACAGTGCGGCACTCCCTCAGTACTGACCCTCTGACATTGCAGCACTCCCTCAGTACTGACCCCCTGACAGTGCGGCACTCCTTCAGTACTGACCCTCTGACAGTGCAGCACTCCCTCAGTACTGATCCTCTGACAGTGCGGCACTCCCTCAGTACTGACCCTCTGACAGTGCAGCGCTCACTCAGTACTGACCCTCTGACAGTGTAGCACTCCCTCCGTACTGACCCTCTGACAGTGCGGCACTCCCTCAGTGCTGCACTTCGAGCGACAGTTGAGATTAAAGCCTCAAAGTTGCCAGGTGGATATTTATCCTGCCTCTTGCGCATTGCCCCCGTGGGCTGGGTTGAAATGAATCAACAGGACTAACCTTTTCGCAAGATGATTTTATTAACTCTCAGCAATGGCGGCTGCCAGGTTCCTGCCCGGGCGACAGTGCGTCGCTGGTGCCTCTGTGTGCCAGGCAGCGGGGGGCATCAACGTCCAGCAGCCTGACTCTCTTCCCATTCACACTGCAGCCTCACTGAGGGTCCTCGCTTCTGTCTTCTTCAATATCCTCGCGCTGAAGGAGTCGTTGAGTTGCTCATTCGTGACGGCGCAGCCCCTCTTGCACTTTGACCTCCCTCGGGGGGGGCCCCCCTGGTGGGCATCAGGACTTTGCGGCAATGCGGGCCATTTCCCCCTCCCCCCCACCCCCCCCCCAATCGTTCCCCGGCGGGCCTTTAGTGCAGGAGACTCAGAGCCTTGGCTACCTTCACCCGGACGCTGGCCACCGGGTCCTGCAGCATGGCGACAATGTCGACGCAGATGTTGCCGTTGGTCACGCCCTGGTGGTACTTCCTGGGCAGCTTCTGCAGCAGGCTGGCGGTGAAGATGACGGCGTTGCCCCTGATCTCGGGCAGCAGGCCCTTGAAGAATGTGACGCCCACCGCCAGGTAGATGTTGACCTTGGCGGGGAATTCGCTGGCGATCGTCGTGGAGAGATCGTCGAGGAAGGCCCAGTAGTCCAGGGTGCCCTCGGACTGCAGCTCGCTCTGGAACAGGGCGCACAGGCTGTCGGAGCCGATGAGAGGCCCCGCGGACTGGAGGGCGTCCTTGCAGGCCTTCACCACCTCGCCGCTGCTGTCATTGACGTGCAAGATGAGGCTGACCAGGCTGGCGTGGACCTGCTCCACGTAGACCTGCTTGAGCTCCCCCGCCCCGAACCTGGAGAGGCTCCCGAACAGCGAGAAGGCCTTCGTCCTGACCCGGTCGTTCTCGTTCTCGAAGAGCGGCTGGGTGGCCAGGATGATGTTGGCGAGCAGGCTGCGCACGCTGCCCTCCTCCAGCCGGCCCAGCAGCGTGCCGAGCCGGTCCATGGCCTCGAGCTTGACCAGGTCCCGGGGGTCCTCCCCGTCGCTGATGCCCGAGATCATGGCGCCCACCAGCTTGGGGGCGTAGAGGGCCACCTTCTTCGGGTCGCCGGTGATCACGCCGCCCAGGCCCCGGATGCACAGGAGGCGGACGATGGGCACCACGTCGCCGGCGCATGCCAGCAGGCTGGCCAGGAGCACGTCGGTCAGCTGGAGGTCCGAGGAGACCGGGTTGCCCAGCAGCTCGCACAGGAAGGCGGAGAGGGTGACCCGCTGCGACTTGGGCATGCTGGGCAGGGCGGAGGCCAGGTGGTGAGCGATGCCCACCAGGTGGGGCCTGGCGAGCCTGGCCATGGCCTGGGCCAGCAGGGCCACGCCCTCGTGGTGCTTCTCCGAGCTCCTGACCAGGTTCCAGCCGCCCAGCTCCTCCATGCCGGTCACCACATTACTGTTGCGCCCCGCCGTCAGCACGGCCTTGAGCGTGTCCATCGAGTAGTTGCAGACGTCGAAGGTGCTCTGCTTCGCCCGCAGGGAGATCTTCCACTCCTTTGCGCCTCCCACGTTGAAGAGCTCCTTGGGGAACTCCACTCCGACACTGGAGCTGAGGTGGATGAGCAGGGTGCTGAAGAGCTGAGGGTAGAGCCCCTTAACGGCGGCAGCCGATTCGGGGTTGGACAGCATTTCGCTCAGGGCGCAGATGATGGCCAGGGGCTCCAACGCCGAACAAACCGCCCCGCTCTTGTGCACCAGGGATCCCGACCGATCGGTGGGCAGCAGGTGCTTGCCCAGCGCCTCCATCAGCAGCTCCATGGTGCGGGTGGCCAGGGTCAGCTCCCCGGCCATCGCCCGCCAGATATCGCTGGTGTACTTGTCGAAGGGCAGCGGCGAGCACAGCAGGCAGGAGACCACCTCGGCCGTGTTCTGCGAGGCCAGGACGCAGATGAAGTGGATCATGGAGAGCTTGACCTGCTCGCCGGTGATCCACTGCAGGCGGATGTAGAGGGCCTTCAGGATCTCGGAGACGTGGCCCTCCAGCACGGAGCCGCAGGTGCGGATCAGGGTGTTCATGACGATGGAGGCGGCGCTGGAGCAGCTGAAGTAGTGGTCGTCGAGCCCCTCGAAGAGGACAAAGAGGATGGTGCTGACCTGCTCCTGGGGCAGGCGCCGCGAGATGACCTTGGCCAGGTCCGAGCAGACCCGCAGGAGCACCTGGCTCTCCGACTGGTCCAGCCGGGCGCCGATGACCTTCAGGTGCTCGATCAGCTCGTCCTTGTCGCCAGCCGGCTGGCCGGTGTAGCGCAGGTGGATGTAGAACAGGGTGTAGATGCTGCCCATGGCCAGCTGCCGCACCTTCAGCACCGGGTCCGTGCACCGGGGCACCAGGCGTCCCACGATGGTGCCCAGGTAGGCGAACTCCACCTCCGAGCGCACCACCATCTTGTCCAGGTAGATGGCGGCCAGCTTGGTGGTGATGTCCAGAGCCCGCTCGCGCTCGTGGTCCTTGGTGGAGATGATCCACCCTTCCACGTGTTTGAAGACGGCCTGTAGCCCGTCGGGCGACAGGACGCGCATGAGGATCTCGTTGAGGAGGGCCTGGAGGGCGGCGCTGGTCTCGCTGTAGAGGACCGCCCGCTCCTTCTCCTCCGGGCTCGCCTCTTTACCCTTCTCGAGCACCAGGGGCGGCAGGCCCAGCACGCTGTCCAGGCAGGTCTTGATCAGCTCGGTGATGTAGGCCCTGTTCAACGGGGGCTCCAGCCGGATCAGGAACGTGCACGCGGTCATGGCCATGTGGCGGACCGGCGTCTTCAGCTGCGTGCGCGGCTCGGCCTTCACCAGGCTCTGCATACTGGTCAGCAGCTCGCCCTTCCGGCCAAAAGGGTAGGAGTGCCGCCACCTGTTTGACAGGACGGCCTTGGCGATCAGGGTGACGGCCTTGATCAGGCTCAGCTTGGTCATCAGGTCCTTGCTCTCGATCTTAATGCCCAGCACTTTGGTGTTGGACAGGTTGACCACGTGCTGCAAGATGCTGACCTCAATCTTGGGCAGCAGCAGGTCCTCGGGGGCGTACAGGGCCACGTAGCCGTAACAGAGAATCAGCGTGCTCTTCATCTTCTCAATGTCGCCGTCCACCTTCTCCATGAGGGTGTTGAAGAAGTTGACCGTCTTCTTCAGGGCGTCCAGCTTGACGAACTCCTCCAGCCGGGCCAGCGTCTTGTCGAAGTGAGTCATGGCGCAGAAGCCCACGCCGATGGCCACCCCCTCGCGCTCCAGGGCCTCCCCGTGCTGGACGCTGAAGAGCATCTCCTGGAGTTGCTGGTTGATCACCTCGGTGCTGCTGGTGTGCTGGAGGACGATGCCCAGGCACTTGTAGAGGAATTGCTTCTCCTGCGAGACGTGGGAGTACGGCACGGCGGCGCTGTGCCAGGCGTTGATGTGGTTGGTCATTTCCTCCCCCAGGCGGCAGGTCCACCGGCCATCGGCCACCGTCTCCACCGTCCTGAAGAGCAGCAGCAGCAGGTTCTTCTCCCACTGCTGCTGGGCTATGGTCTCCTCGGAGTGGTCGGTCACGTAGTGGAGCAGCGGCGGCAGCTCCTCCGCCCACAGCTTCTCCAGGCCCGGGTGGATGGTGGGGCTGAGGGCCAGCAGGAGCTTGAGGGCCGGGAGCCCCCTGGCCTGACCCACGTAGGGCAAGGAGGCCACCACCAAGAGGCGGGCCACCAGCGCCTGGGGGGACGGGAGGCTGGGCCGGGCGTCGTAGTTGAGCTCGAAGAGCTCCATCCCCGTGCTGCGCTTCCTGACTGCCAGGCTCTCCAAGCTGCGGCAGACGACCGCCAGGGCGTTGGTGTACTGCACGGGGGTCACGAACTCCAGCAGGGGGGGCCAGAGAATGGGCATCATCCTGTCCATGGCAACCAGCTGACCCATGAGGCCCTCGGCGGCCTCCTTCAGCTCCCCGTCCGTCAGGTCGCCAGGTTTCGGCAGGCCGGCTGGGCGCCGGCTGTCCGGCAGGCTGCACTGCCCCACGACAAACTCCACCATGGCGATGCCCCCCTCCAGCTCCAGGTAGCCGCCGGCCGCCATGCTGGCGATGACCTCCAGCACCATCCTCTTGATGCGGTTGTTGGTGTCCTGCAGGGGGGCCTTCATGCCCGCCAGGATGACCAGCCGCCTGCCCTCCAGCTGGGCCGGCGGCAGCGAGACGATCAGGTGCTTGAGGACGGTCAGGGTGCCCAGCCGGTTGCGCTCGTTGTTCGCCAGCTTGTGGACCAGGAACTTCAGCAGCGAATCCAGCGACGCCCCGGCCAGCACGATGAAGCAGTGGAGGAGGCCAGCGTGGTTCCGCACGGCGAGCTGGCTCTCCCCGTCCAGTGGCAGGCAGATCTGGTGGTGGAGCGGGTGCAGGAGGCCGTCTACCTGCGGCTCCAGAGCGCGGGCGTCCACCTTGGTCACCACGTCCAGAGCCTGGCCCAGGCAGTGGGTGATGTGAAAGGGCTCGTACAGCTTCTTGTAGAAGGAGACGATGGCCGGAATTAGCCTGGGCAACTCATCTAGCAGTTTCTCGGGGGACATGACGTGGACCATGTCCCCCAGCGCCGTCAGTATCTCCACCCTCACCCGTGGTTCCTTCGACTGGAGCCAGCTGTTCAAGAGGATGTCGTAGGCGGCATGGATCTCCTGGAAGAAGACCTCCTTCTTCAGGGTCGGGTCGGGCAGCGTCTCTTGGTACTTGAGGACGCACCTGCTGAGGAGGCCCATGGCCTCCGCGAGGGCCGCCTTCATCCTGTCTGACTTTGCCAGACTCAGCATGGGGATGATGGCCTCGAAGACGGTGCCCAGGTAGGGCGTCATGCCCTGCACGTTGGCGACAGACAGGTGCGCCACTGTCCGCACGATGAAGGCGTCCGGCAGCGCACTGGGCCTAAAACTCTGCAGCATCTCGTCCAGCACCTCCTCGATGAAACTGCCGCCCAGCGCCACCAAGAGGTCGCTGAAGGCCACCTTGGAGCCTTCGCCCAAGGCCTCGTCGGGCTTGACCAGGTCCTGGGCCGCCGTGGCGATGAGCTTCTTGGCCAGCAGCTCGGTGACCTGGCTCCCGACGTCCTTGACCACCAGCTCCATGCTCTGCAGGATGACAACGCGGTGCTCCTCTTCCAGCTGGCTGTGCTTGCTCAGGTAGTTCTGGCAGGACACCAGTACCAGCTCGGTGTGCTGGCGCCCGAGCTGGCGCAGCGACTGCGCGATCTGCTGCCGCACCGTCTCGTCCTTGTCGAAGGCCGCGTCCCGCAGCGCCTTGAGGGAGTTCTCCACGCAGCAGGCCGCCATCCTACTCGCCGCAGTCGCACATGGGACCCGCCTCTCAAACTCTTCCTCTGTCGTCCTCCCCTTGACTACCCCGCCCCCCCTTTGCCGTCCCCTCCACCCACCTCCCAGAAAACGCCCCGCCACCCGCCCCCCCCCCCCCCCCCCTTCCCGCCCCCCGCTCCCTCGCCCTGCACTTCCTTCTCAGTCTAATCTAAAAATCGCCTCATTTCCGACTCGACATTTAGTTGTCACTGCTGCCTGACCTTCCCGCTCTCTCGGATCCTCGCAAGCATGGAGCTACCCCCTTGAAGGTGCCGGAGTGGGGGGCTCTGTCGATGGGTTATTCCGCTTTCTGCCCGGCCACACTGCCCCCACCCACCCCCCCCCCCCTCACTCCACGATCAACCCTCACCACTCCCTCGGCAAGCTTCTCAACCTCCTCAATTTCTGACCTGAGGCGCTGCCCCTATTAGTCCCCCTCCCAGCGTTCTTTGCCTCAATCAGAACAATTAGCCGACAGAAATGACTGCGCCGCTTTCCGCGGACCCCCACCGAACCCCCCCCCCCCCCGCTCCTTAATTCGCCCAGGGGGAGAACTTGTCCTCTCGCAGGTGCGTCAGCCTTAAGTCGGTACTGTAAAGCATCCCTCAACCTAGGCCTCTCTCTCTCTCTCTCTGTCTCCCTCTCTCTCTCTCTCTGTCTTGCTGAACTCCGACACCCAGGCTTTGCGGCCTAGTCCGAGCCGTCACGGCAACCTAAGGGTCACCGTGTGGACAAGGCCAGCTCACCCAGGGCGGGGAGAGGGGGGGGGGAGGGGGGGGGGGGGGGGGAGGGAGGGGGGGGGGGGTCCCTTCCTCTGGTTGCTTCTCTCCGGTTCCGAGGCGGAGGGGGTTGTTGAGTTGTTTTCCTGCTCCGGAAAGCTCGCCTGTCCGCCCTCCCCCCCCCCCGCCCCCCCCGCCCACCCTCCTCCCCCCCCCCCCCTGGCACCCTTCCAAATTTCCCTTTCTCTCAGTTTTTGTTTCTCTCTCTCTCTCTCTCTCTGCCTCCTGCCTGCCCGTCACTTGTGGTTCATCACTGGCTCTCCAGGCCTACACGTCGCATGGGCCATGCCTCGGTCAAAAGGTGCCCTCCCTTCCCCTCCCCCCCCCCCACCCCAGCTCCGCCCCTCCCCCTCTCCAACCCAACCCCCCCCCACACACACATACACACACGCACACACCCCTCCCTTGTGTGACCATACACTGCAGTGTGAGGTCATGGCTATATTTCTGAGGTTGGGTGGGGCCTAGGTGTTGTATGAAGCTCCCGGCTGCCCCAGAGGGTGGGGGGGGGCATCTGATTGTTAAGCCAACTGCACCCCCAACCTGCACCCCCCCCCCCCCATGATCTAACTCAGAACCCCCTCTCTCTCTCTCTCTCTCTGTCTTGCTGAACTCCGACACCCAGGCTTTGCGGCCTAGTCCCGAGCCTTCACGGCAACCTCAGGGTCACCGGGACAACGCCAGCTCACCCGGAGGAGAGACGCAGGCCATTGGCCCCCAGAGAGCCCCCTCGAAGTGTAGGCCCTGGGCGTTGGAACGGCGATTGAGGGCCATGTGGTGAATGTATTGTACCAACCATCCACCACTGCATTACACTGTATCACGCTGTTGCCCATGGACCATTGTACCGTACTACACGGAATGGATCATGTTGGGGCCTGTGTGGGCTCCGCCCCTGGCTCCGCCCCCTTGAGGGGAGGTATAAAGAGCAGCTGCCCTGTAGGCGGCCCTCACTAGCAGACCAGTCGCAGGCAGGCACTGTTCTAGTCGATTAAAGCCACTGTTCACGTCAACTCTCTGCCTCGCGTGAATTGATGGTCGCATCAATTTAATCGACAATACCACAATGGAATCGGCCCTCAAACCTGACCGACTGGAACGCGACCCACAGGCCGCTGAGGCCAAAGGGATTTTTTCGCACTGGCTCCGATGTTTCGAGGCCTACCTCGCCGCCTCCTCCTCGCCCTCCGTCACCGACGATCAGAAGCTGAGCCTCCTCCACGCCCGGGTGAGCCGTCGAATCTCTGTCCAACTCCCGGAAGCCTCCACAAACGCGGATGCCCTCGCGATGCTGAAGCCCCTATACGTGAGGCCGGTGAACGAAGTGCACGCGCGGCATCTCCTCACCGCTCGCCGCCAACGCCCCGGGGAATCGCTGGAGGAGTACCTACTCGACCGCAAAGTCCTCGCGCGAAGCTGCGATTACCAGGCCGTTACGGCCTCTCAACACGTGGAGCTCGCCGTCCGGGACGCCTGCGTGGCTGGGGTCAGGTCCAACTACGTCAGACCGCGCCTGCTCGGGAAAGGTGCCCCCGACCTGGAAGAGACGGTAAAACTAGCCACCTCCCTAGAAGTAGCTTTCCAAAGCCTCCACGCGTTCCCGTCCGATCACCCGACCCCCTTGCGGACCCCCGAGCAGAGAGTACCCCAGGCCTGTGCCGCGCGGCTGCCCGCCCAACCCGGGGGGCTACCCTGCCATTTCTGCGGCCAGCACCAGCACCCCAGGCAGCGCTGCCCGGCCCGGAACGCGAACTGCAGCGACTGCGGCAAAAAAGGGACGCTTCGCCAAAGTTTGCCTGGCCAGGTCCAAATCCTCCAAGTCGCAGGCCCGACTCTCGGACTCACAGGCCCGCAGACCCCGCAGTGTGGCTGCGTGCCTGCCGGCTCCGCCCCCTCCGGACGCGTCACCTGCCTCGTGGTGTCCGTGGGAGCAGCCATCTTCAGCTCCACACAACACGTGCGACTCACGGGGGCCGCCAACTTGGACGCCATCTTACTCGCCGCCCGACACGTGCGACCGACGGGGGCCGCCATCTTGGACGCCATCTTACTCGCCGCCCGACACGTGCGACCGACGGGGGCCGCCATCTTGGACGCCATCTTACTCGCCGCCCGACACGCCATCTTGGCCGCTGTTGCCACGCGGCCCGCCATGTGTGACTCATGGGGCCGCCATCTTGGACGCCATCTTACTCGCCGCCCGACACGTGCGACCGACGGAGGGCCGCCATCTTGGCCGCTGTCTCCCACGCGGCCCGCCATGTGTGACTCATGGGGCAGCCATCTTGGACGCCATCTTACTCACCGCCCGACACGTGCGACCGACGGGGGCCGCCATCTTGGACGCCATCTTACTCGCCGCCCGACACGTGCGACCGACGGGGGCCGCCATCTTGGATGCCATCTTACTCGCCGCCCGACACGCCATCTTGGCCGCTGTCTCCCACGCGGCCCGCCATGTGTGACTCATGGGGCCGCCATCTTGGACGCCATCTTTCTCGCCGCCCGACACGTGCGACCGACGGAGGGCCGCCATCTTGGCCGCTGTCTCCCACGCGGCCCGCCATGTGTGACTCATGGGGCCGCCATCTTACTCGCCGCCCGACACGTGCGACCGACGGGGGCCGCCATCTTGGACGCCATCTTACTCGCCGCCCGACACGCCATCTTGGCCGCTGTCTCCCACGCGGCCCGCCATGTGTGACTCATGGGGCCGCCATCCTGGACGCCATCTTTCTCGCCGCCCGACACGTGCGACCGACGGAGGGCCGCCATCTTGGCCGCTGTCTCCCACGCGGCCCGCCATGTGTGACTCATGGGGCCGCCATCTTGGACGCCATCTTACTCGCCGCCCGACACGTGCGACCGATGGGGGCCACCAAAGGGTCTGCCGAACTTCAGTGTCAGGCTTCGGTGGCTGCACTGGAAATCCAGTCCGAGCAGCAGGGGGGCACAGAGGTGAGGGAGGATATAAAATTTGAAACGGGTGTATTTGGCGCCCTGGATCGAGAGATCCGCAATACAGTACCCCTTGATTTGTACCGAGTGGGACCCAGATGCGAGGGCTATGGTTTGGGATGTGGGATGGGTGCGTAGGGAGCAGCGCCTTACCGTTTCAGGATGGATGATAAAGCTCTCCGTGCTCCAGGAGTCGAAGAGGCATGCAGAGTTGCGCTCGTTGACCTGGACCTGCATCATAGAGTTCTGCAGGTGTTTTGGCCAAGTTTGATCGAGGGTGATCGCTCCCACTCGCGGGTAGTCGGAGTCCTCAGCCGAGTCGGACTCGTAAAATGGCTGCCGCTGTCGGCTGCGCGTGTCGGGTCGAGAAGATGGCCGCCGACAAGATGGCCGCTCCCATGATTCGCACGAGGCTGATGACGCGTCAAAAGGGGGCGTGTCGGGTCGGTGCGCAGCCGCATTGCGAGGCCTGTGGGCCTGAGAACCTGATTTTCGGGCCAGCTGTTCTTTGTTCTTCTGGCCCCTGGGTCTGGCCAGGCAGACCCTCGCAAAATGCCCCTTCCCGCAGTCGCTGCAAATCGCGAAGCGGGCTGGGCAGCGTGGGCGTGGGTGCTGGCCCTGCCCGCAGAAGTAGCACAGTGTGCCCCCATGATGAACGGGTCGCCGCGTCGCGCAGGCCTGTAATATGGCTGGGTCTGAGGAAGTCCGGGGGAGGGGCTCGCAGAGTCCGCGGGGTACGTACCCAAGTTATGTCGGGCCACCTCCAGTGAGGAGGCGAGCGTTAGCGTGTCCTGGAGGTCTTTTGCCCCGTTTTCGAGCAGCCGCTGCCGGATGTAGGTCGAGCGGATGCCAGACACGAAAGCGTCTCTGATGTGCAGGTTCATATGGACTTCCCCTGTCACATCCTGATGGTCACAGTCCCTGGCAAGCGTGGTGAGTTTCTCGACGAATTCGTC
The DNA here is from genome assembly GCF_047496885.1 of Scyliorhinus torazame. Taxonomy (NCBI): domain Eukaryota; kingdom Metazoa; phylum Chordata; class Chondrichthyes; order Carcharhiniformes; family Scyliorhinidae; genus Scyliorhinus; species Scyliorhinus torazame. The sequence continues at coordinate 21,554,314 of NC_092730.1, read as the reverse complement.
TAGCGATTCCCCCGAGCGCTGCCGGCAGGTAGAGAGCAGATGCCTGGCGTGCACCTCGTTGATAGTCTTGACGAACCGCTTGCGGAGTAGCTCGACCGCCTCTTCATAAGTCGTCGCCTTTTCGAGCGTGGCGGAGATTCTGTGACTCACCCGGGCGTGGAGTAGACGCAGCTTGCGTGGCCCCAGGATGGGAGTCTCTGCGGAGTCCAGGTAGGCCTCGAAGCACCGCAGCCTGTATTTAAAAATTTCCTTCGCCTCCGGTGTCCCTGCTTCCAGGTTGAGCTTCTCTGGTTTTAGGCCTGCGTCCATCCTGATGTAGTTTAGTTTATTAAATTGTTGTACCCTCAATAACAACAAAGAGTGGAACAGTAAAGAAGGCTTTAATAAACTAAGAACTAGACTGGTGCTGAGACGGGTGCTAACAGCTACGCCGCCCACAAGGTGGCCCCTTATATACGGCTCCCAGATGGGTGGAGCCGGAGGCGGAGTCCCCCAGGAATCCAAGCCCGGTCTTAAAGGGGACATCACCTTACATGATGACAAGGGTACAGTGTTCCAGTAATCGTTCATCACACTTTCTCCCTGACTTTTATCGCCTCCCTTTGCTCTCCACTTTTTCTCTCCATCTTTTTATCCTCCCATTCTCTGCCCCCCCCCCCCCCCCCACCACCCCCCTCCCCTCCTGCACCTCAGGAAGGATATATAGGACTCTTGGAAAAGGTGAGGCCCACATTCACCCGAATGATAACGGGGGAGTAAAGGGCTAAATGACGAGGACAGGTGACACTGTCTAGGCTTGTGTCCCCTCGAGTGTAGACGGTTAAAGAGGCGGAGGGGGAATCTAATCGAGGGGGTTTAAGACGATTGAAGCATCCGATAGAGGGAGGTTGTTTCCTCTGGTGGGGGAGGGGGTGGGGCCCAGAACAAGGGGAGGGGGCAGAAATTAAAATGAGAGCCAGGCCGTCCAGGGGGTGACGTCGGGAAGCCCTCCCGTCACTCAGGAAGGGGTGGGGGGGGGGGAGGAAATCCGGAACTTTCTCCCTCCTAAAAAAAGGCCGCGGAGGCTGAGGGGAGAATTAACCTGGGCCCACCAGCCAGGGTGGGGCTCACGGCGCCGAGCTGGGCCTATCGCACGAGCACACGAGCTCGGGACCAGGGGTAAGGCCCCTCGGGCCTGCTCCGCCATTCGATAAGATGGCGGCTGCTCCGATTGTGACCTCACCCCCCCCGATAACCTTCGACCCCCCCCCCTCGACAGTCAAGAACCCCCCTCGGCCTTCAGTGACCCGCAGCCTCCTCCGCTCCCCGTGGGGAAGCGACTGCCACAGACTCACGAGAATCCGAGGGAAGATATTCCTGCTCGTCTCCCTCTTAAATGGGAGGCCCCTCATTGTTAAACCCTTCCCCCTGGTTCTAGTTTCTCCCATGAGGGGGGACATCCTTTCAGCATCCACCCTGTCAAGACCCCCGCCTCAGGATCTTATCTTGGGCAGCGCGGTAGCACAGTGGTTAGTGAAGTGTTGGGTACTCGGATACACAGACGAACCAACGCGGTTGCGAATGGTACAACGCAGTTTTATTTCAATGAACTATTAACATATTAAACTCTGGTACTCAGCACATGGTGAACCTCTGAGTGGCTGGCGATGAGGTCTGTGCCCTGAGCCCTCTCCTGCTCGAGTGCCCAGGAAGTGTCGTGTTCCCTGCTTTGTACTGTGTATGCTCTTGTCCGTGATTGGCTGTCGTGTTGTGTGTGTTGATTGGTCCGTTGATCTGTCCATCATTCTGTGTGTGTCTATGTGCTGTGATGTTCGTCTGAATATCATGACATCCCCCCTTTTTTACAGGATTATGTGCCTACGTGTTTGGAAATAGAGATGTGTACTGAGTGCAGCTAAATGTGTGTGTGTGCAATATTTACAGCATGTACATGGGGCTTAACTATAAACAAGGGGCGAGGTCGGGTGTGACATAACAACGAGGTTGTACCATAAACAAAGAACGGGGAAATGTTGAACGATAAAACGAATTCCTGTAACGATAAGAACATATTAACAAAGTGGTTGCATGAGTTCAATGTACAAACAGGCTCATAAGTCCAGTCCAGTAGGTGGGCGACGAATTCGGGTTGACCGCCTCAAGGGTGGGTCTGGAACCAAAGGCTGAGGAACGGGCCTGGCCACGGGCGACGACGGAAGGGGCATGGTAGCAGGCAGCTCCACGAAGTCGAAATCAGGAACAACAGGAGGGCGTGGCACCGGTGTAAGTTCCCGTAGCGAGCGTGGAAGCAGGCGAAGAGCCCGGCGATTGCGCCTACGCACGGATCCATCAGGCATGCGAACCAGGAACGAGCGGGGAGCCACGGGTCGGAGAACTTCGGCAGGTGCTAACCAGCCACCTTCTGGTAGGTGGATGCGGACTTCGTCTCCAGGGGCCAGGGCGGGAAGATCAGTCGCCCGTGTGTCATATGACCTCTTCTGGCGACCGCGTTGCTGTTGCATCCTGTGCCATACCGGAGCATGGTCGATCGTGGGCGCCAGGATGGAAGGCACAGTGGTCCTGAGGGCGCGACCCATCAGCAGCTGGGCTGGTGAGAGACCAGTGGCTCGTGGGGCCGAGCGATAGGCCAGCAGGGCGAGGTAGAAGTCCAACCCGGCAGCAGCAGCCTTACAGAGGAGCCGCTTGACAATGTGAACGCCCTTCCCCGCCTTTCCATTGGACTGGGGGTGCAGAGGGCTGGACGTCACGTGTGTGAAGCCATACGAGGCTGAAAACGATGACCATTCCTGGCTGGCGAAACAAGGCCCATTGTCCGACATGACCGTCATCGGAATGCCGTGGCGAGCGAAGGTGTCTTTGCAGGCCCTGATGACAGCAGACGATGTCAAATCGTGCAGGCGTATGACCTCTGGGTAGTTGGAGAAGTAGTCAATGACGATTACATAGTCCCTGCCAAGCGCGTGAAAAAGGTCCACACCCACCTTCGCCCAGGGGGACGTGACCAACTCATGGGGCAGAAGCGTCTCAGGGGGTTGCGCCGGCTGAAACCTTTGGCAGGTGGGGCAGTTGAGCACCATGTTGGCGATGTCGTCGCTGATGCCCGGCCAGTATACCGCCTCTCGGGCCCTCCGTCTGCACTTCTCAACCCCGAGATGGCCTTCGTGTAGTTGGTCGAGGACCAGCCTGTGCATGCTGTGTGGAATCACGATCCGGTCCAGCTTCAGGAGGACACCGTCAATGACGGCCAAGTCGTCCCGGACATTGTAGAATTGTGGGCACTGTCCTTTGAGCCACCCTCCCGTCATGTGGCGCATCACACGTTGTAGAAGGGGGTCGGCCGCAGTCTCTCGGCGAATACGGGCCAGACTGGAGTCATCAGCTGGCAGATTGGCCGATGTGAAGGCCACCTGCGCCTCGACCTGACAGACGAACCCCCCCGAATCGGGCGGTGTGCTCACTGCTCTAGATAGGGCATCCGCGATGATGAGATCCTTTCCCGGGGTGTAGACCAGTTGGAAGTCATACCTCCTGAGTTTAAGTAGGATGCGCTGGAGGCGAGGGGTCACCTCGTTCAGGTCCTTGTTTATGATGCTGACCAGGGGGCGGTGGTCAGTTTCAACAGTGAACCGGGGGAGACCATACACATAATCATGGAACTTGTCTCTAGCGGTTAGCAAACCCAGGCACTCCTTTTCGATCTGCGCGTAGCGCTGCTCTGTGGGGGTCATGGCCCGCGAGGCATAGGCGACCGGGGCCCATGATGCAGTGTCATCCCGCTGCAGGAGTACCGCCCCAATGCCGGACTGGCTGGCATCAGTCGAGATTTTAGTGGCACGAGACGTGTCGAAAAACGCCAATACCGGGGCCGTGGTGAGCTTGAGTTTGAGCTCCTCCCATTCCTGCTGGTGTGCGGGCAGCCACTGGAACTCCGTGGACTTTTTGACTGGGTGGCGAAGAGCTGTCGTGTGGGAGGCAAAGTTGGGAATGAAATTCCCCAGGAAGTTGACCATGCCTAGGAAGCGTAGCACTGCTTTCTTGTCTGCCGGCTGCGGCATGGCTGTAATGGCGCTCAGCTTGTCTGCATCCGGACGGACCCCTGACCGGGAAATGTGGTCCCCCAGGAACTTCAGCTCGGTTTGGCCGAAAGAACACTTGGCTCGGTTGAGGCGCAGGCCGCGTTCTCGTATCCGCGCAAAGACGCGTTGGAGGCGATAGATGTGCTCCCGTTGTGTGGTGGACCAGATGATGATGTCGTCCACGTAGATGCGCACCCCTTCGATGCCCTCCATCATCTGTTCCATGATCCTATGAAAGACCTCGGATGCCGCGATGATGCCAAATGGCATCCGGTTATAGCAGAACCTGCCGAAAAGAGTGTTGAAGGTGCACAGCTTCCTGCTGGACTAATCCAGTTGGATCTGCCAAAAGCCCTTATAGGCATCCAGTTTGGTAAATATTTTCGCCTTGGCCATTTCACTTGCGGTCTCTTCCCGTTTGGGTATGGGGTAATGTTCCCTCATAATATTGTTATTGAGGTCTTTTGGATCAATGCAGATCCGGAGCTCGACGGAGGGCTTCTTGACACACACCATGGAGCTGACCCACGGCGTGGGCTCCGTGACCCTGGATAGGACCCCTTGGTCCTGGAGATCCTGCAGCTGCTGCTTGAGGCGGTCTTTGAGTGGCGCAGGGACTCTGCGAGGTGCGTGAATGACCCGGGTGGCGTCTGGTTTGAGCCAAATTCTATAGGTGTATGGCAGTGTTCCCATGCCCTCGAATGCCTCCTGGTTGTGGGCGAGGAGCGATTGGAGCTGTGCCCTGAACTCTGCATCCGGGAAGTCAGACTGGAGAGAGAGAGAGTGGACATGTTGCACGAGGTGGAGAGCCTTGCTTGCCTGTGCGCCCAGCAGGGAGTCCTTCGATGAGCCGACTGTCTCGAACGAGAGTGTGGCCGTGTGTGTGTTGTGTGTCACCTGGTGCTGGCAGGATCCCATAGCCGGGATAACGTTCCCGTTGTAGTCGACCATCCTGCACCCGGACGGCCGGATTGGTGGTCTGACCTTCATGGGGTAGAAGGCTGACCGTGCTATGAGGTTGGCGGAGGCGCCAGTGACCAGGCGGAAAGTTATCGGCGATCGGTTGACCGTCAGGGTGGCACACCATTCATCACCCGGATTGACCGTGTTAACTTGCTCCGGCTGGTGGGTCCTGGCTGGAGACATTCGGTTCCCATCAATGACCGCAACACGGAAGGCGTCTCGGTCATCTGTGTCACCGGTCTGGATGTCGTCTGGGCAAGATTCGTAATGGGGAGGCTGAATGGTCCGCACGTCCCTGCGAGGTTGTCGGAGTTGTGGAAGATTGGCAGGTTGAGCTGCTCGACAGCAGGCAGCGCAGTGGCCCCCCTTGCCACAGCGGAGGCATTGTCGGGTTTTTGGGGGACATTGCCGCTTTAAATGTGCAGCTCCCCAGTTGCCGCACATCGTGACGTTCGTTGCGCCACTGCGCATGCGCTGTTCGGTCTTGCGTCGGGCGCGCCTGCGCATCACGTCCCTCAGCGTTGCCGTAGGTTTTGGCGCGCACGAGCGCGGGAGGCCCCGGAAAGCGCGCGAAACGGCCGCCCTCGTCCGGGCCGCGGGCCGGGAGGAACTCGATCGCCTGGACCCGTTCGGCCTCGTGGGGCACCTGGCTCGCCGATCCGGCCGCGTAGGACCCCCCGCCGCGCCGATTCGGTCGCCTGAAATTGTGCATAGCGGCTGGTCGCGTTCTCGTGCAGGACACGGGCTTCGATTGCGGAGGCTAAGGTCAGGACTTTTATTTTTTAAGAGCTGCTGGCGTAGGGTGCCCGAGGCGACCCCCAAAAACAATCTGGCCCCGAATCATGGAATCGGAGGTGGTGTCGTAACCGCAGGACTGCGCGAGGGTGCGGAGATGGGTAAGGAATGACTGAAAGAGCTCATCCTTACCTTGCAGGCGCTGCTGGAAGACATACCTCTCGAAGCTCTCTTTGACCTCGACTTTGAAGTGTTGGTCGAGCTTGAGAAGGACCGTCTCGTATTTGGATTTGTCCTCGCCTTCCGCGAACACCAGGGAGTTGTAGACATGGATGGCGTGTTACCCTGCAGTGGAGAGGAGGATGGCGATCTTTCTGGTGTCCGAGGCGCTCTCTCTTTCGTTGACTTCCAGAAAGAGCTGGAAGCGCTGCTTGAATAGCTTCCAATTAACGCCGAGGTTCCCAGCGACTTGCAGCGGCTGCGGTGTGGTGACGGTGTCCAGGGCGCAGGACGGCAGATTTGTGGGTAAGTGTCAAATCACTCCTGGTACCATGAGGTGGTGGGTACTCTGACACACAGACGAACCAACATGGTTGCAAATGGTACAACGCAGTTTTACTTCAAGGAACTATTAACATATTAAATTTTGGTATTCAGCACATGGTGAATGAAAATGAAATGAATGAAAATCGCAGATTGAAAAGGAGTGCCTAGGCCTGTTGACTGGCATTGACTATGTGTATGGCCTTCCCCAGTTCACTGTGGAAACCGACCATCGCCCGCTGGTTGGCATCATTCAAAAGGACCTCAATGATATGACCCCTCGCCTCCAGCGCATTCTGCTCAAACTCCGGAGGTACGACTTTCAACCTGTCTACACCCCGGGTAAGGACCTCATCATAGCAGACGCTCTGTCCAGGGCAGTCAACACGCCGTCCGACCCTGAGGGGTTCGTTTGCCAAGTTGACGCACATGTAGCCTTCACTTCCGCCAATCTGCCGGCCACTGACGAACGCCTGGCCCACATTCGACGTGAGACTGCGGCCGACCCCCTTCTGCAACGTGTGATGCGCCACATGGCGGACGGGTGGCTCAAGGGGCAGTGCCCACAGTTTTACAACGTTCGGGACGACTTGGCCGTCATTGACGGTGTCCTCCTGAAGCTGGACCGGATTGTGATCCCACACAGCATGCACAGGCTGGTCCTAGAACAGCTGCACGAAGGCCACCTCGGCGTTGAGAAGTGCCGGTGGAGGGCCCGAGAGGCTGTGTACTGGCCGGGAATAAGTGAGGACATTGCCAACGTGGTGCTCAATTGCCCCACCTGTCAGCGGTTTCAGCCGGCACAACCCCGTGAGACCCTTCAGCCCCATGAGTTGGTCTCGTCCCCCTGGCCGAAGGTGGGCGTTGACCTGTTCCATGCGCTCGGCAGGGACTACATCATCATCATCGACTACTTTTCCAGCTATCCAGAGGTCATATGCCTGCACGTCACCACGTCATCGGCTGTCATCCGGGCCTGCAAAGGGACCTTTGCTCGCCGCGGCATTCCGCTCGCCGTGGTGTCAGACAATGGCCCCTGCTTTGCGAGTCAGGAATGGTCTTCCTTCGCCAGCTCATACAACTTCACACACGTGACGTCCAGTCCCCCGCACCCTCAGTCGAATGGCAAAGCAGAGAAGGGCGTCCACATCGTTAAAAGGCTCCTCTGCAAGGCTGCTGATGCAGGATCTGACTTCTGCCTCGCCTTGCTGGCCTATCGCTCGGCCCTACTGTCCACGGGCCTATCGCCGGCCCAGCTGCTTATGGGTCGCACCCTCAGGACCACTGTGCCGTCCATTCACGTCCCAGACCTCGACCATGCTCCTGTACTTCGGCGGATGCAGCAACAGCGTGAGCAACAAAAGGCGGCACATGATGCTCGGGCGACTGACCTTCCTGCCCTGGCGCCTGGAGATAATGTCCGCATACACCTTCCGGGGGGCGGCTGGTCGGCAACCGCTGAGGTTCTCCGGCAGATAGCTCCCCGCTCGTTCCTGCTTCGTCTGCCTGATGGCTCTATTCGCCGCCGCAATCGGCGTGCCCGTCGTCTGGTTCCGCGCTCGCTACGTGATCCTCCACCGGTGCCACGCCCTCCCGTTGTCCCTGCAATGGACTTTGTTGACCTTCCGGACACCCTGCATCCTCCTCACTCGACCGTGGCCCGGCCCGTTCCTCAGCCGGTGGATCCTGGCCCACCCTTGAGGCGGTCAACCCGAATTCGTCGCCCACCTGAGAGACTTAATTTATGAACATTTTTATATTGGACTGTGGTAATACCAGGTATTGCAGTACCTGAGAGGTGGATGCCCATTGGCTAGACCTAGGAGTCTACCATTGGCTAACGCACATAGCTCCGCCCTGAGAGGCGGGTTATCAGAACCAATGCCGTCCCAGCAGCCTTCACTTTCTGTACCGAAGCTGCTGGGTACAGTTCTAGCTGATTAAAGCCGATTAGTATGACTCTCCTTGTCTCGAGAGTAATTGATTGCGCATATTGGACTCACTGACTTAGACATACTGTTTCAGACTTTTTGTCATACTGTTTAAGATTTTGTTATTGTTTATTAATAACATTGGTTTCGTTCTTGGTGTAACATAGTTGGTTTCTGCACCGGGCACCTTCCTGTGTCTATAGTATAGCCACATGTACATCTTGTTGTAAATATTGCACACACATGATTAGATGCACTCACCACACTTCTTTATTTATTATCATGTAGGCACATATTTTTTTGCAAAAAGGGGGGATGTCATGATATTTAGAGCAGCATATCATGGTGCAATCACACACACACTGGTGGACATAGATCATAGAATTTACAGTGCAGAAGGAGGCCATTCGGCCCATCGAGTCTGCACCGGCTCTTGGAAAGAGCACCCTACCCAAGGTCAACACCTCCACCCTATCCCCATAACCCAGTAACCCCACCCAACACTAAGGGCAATTTTGGACACTAAGGGCAATTTATCACGGCCAATCCACCTAACCTGCACATCTTTGGACTGTGGGAGGAAACCGGAGCACCCGGAGGAAACCCACGCACACACGGGGAGGACGTGCAGACTCCGCACAGACAGTGACCCAAGCCGGGAATCGAACCTGGGACCCTGGAGCTGTGAAGCAATTGCGCTATCCACCATGCTACCGTGCTGCAGTAGGACCAACCAGCACACACACACACATCGCAGCCAATCACCAGTGAGAGCACACGCACTATAAAAGGAGGGGACACTACAGTTCCTGCTCATTCCAGCAGCAGCCAGCTCAGAGCACCGAGCTCAGAGCCTGCCGCTCAGGCATTCACCATGTGCTGAGTGCCTCACCCAGATAGTGATAGGACAGGGTCCGCAGATCAGCTGGTAATGCATGTACCCAAGTTAGCAGTGTGCTGTCGCAGTTGGGTAGTTAATAAAATTGAGTTACACCATCTCCAGCCGTGTTGGATCGTTTGTACATCAGAACACCCAACACGACAATTCACACACATGACCCCCGGATTCGGGAGCAGCTCAAATTCGTTTCCTTCTGGCGAGTCTCCTGAATGTCGGCCTGCTGTGCCTCGAAGGAGCCAGAAATAAACTGGTGACTCAGTCCTTGCTGTCATACGATGCCTGCCTTCAGCTCACACAGCTCCATTGATTTATCATCGGTCAACTCTCAGCCCTTTCATGGAGGCCCTGCCCAGTGAAAGAGATTCAGTTGCCCTCTGTCAAGTATTGTACGATGCGGCCCGCTCCAGTCCCGTCATCTGAGTTGACAATTCCCGGTTGCTGGACTGTGGGGGTGACGCACTGTCAGAGGGTCAGTACTGAGGGAGTGCCGCACTGTCAGAGGGTCAGTACTGAGGGAGTGCCGCAGAGGGTCAGTACTGAGAGAGTGCCGCACTGTCAGAGGGTCAGTACTGAGGGAGTGCCGCACTGTCAGAGGGTCAGTACTGAGGGAGTGCTGCACTGTCAGAGGGTCAGTACTGAGGGAGTGCCGCAGAGGGTCAGTACTGAGAGAGTGCCGCACTGTCAGAGGGTCAGTACTGAGGGAGTGCTGCACTGTCAGAGGGTCAGTACTGAGGGAGTGCGCACTGTCAGAGAGTCAGTACTGAGGGAGTGCGCACTGTCAGAGAGTCAGTACTGAGGGAATGCTGCACTGTCAGAGGGTCAGTACTGAGGGAGTGCCGCACTGTCAGAGGGTCAGTACTGAGGGAGTGCCGCACTGTCAGAGGATCAGTACTGAGGGAATGCTGCACTGTCAGAGGGTCAGTACTGAGGGAGTGCGCACTGTCAGAGAGTCAGTACTGAGGGAATGCCGCACTGTCAGAGGGTCAGTACTGAGGGAGCGCCGCACTGTCAGAGGGTCAGTACTGTGGGGGTGACGCACTGTCAGAGGGTCAGTACTGAGGGAGTGCTGCACTGTCAGAGGGTCAGTACTGAGGGAGTGCCGCACTGTCAGAGGGTCAGTACTGAGGGAGTGCTGCACTGTCAGAGGGTCAGTACTGTGGGGGTGACGCACTGTCAGAGGGTCAGTACTGAGAGAGTGCTGCACTGTCAGAGGGTCAGTACTGTGAGAGTGCCGCACTGTCAGAGGGTCAGTACGGAGGGAGTGCTGCACTGTCAGAGGGTCAGTACTGAGGGAGTGCTGCACTGTCAGAGGGTCAGTACTGAGGGAGCGCTGCACTGTCAGAGGGCCAGTACTGAGGGAGTGCTGCACTGTCAGAGGGTCAGTACTGAGGGAGTGCCGCACTGTCAGAGGATCAGTACTGAGGAAGTGCTGCACTGTTAGAGGGTCAGTACTGAGGGAGTGCCGCACTGTCAGAGAGTCAGTACTGAGGGAGTGCTGCACTGTCAGAGGATCAGTACTGAGAGAGCCGCACTGTCAGAGGGTCAGTACTGAGGGAGTGCTGCACTGTCAGAGGATCAGTACTGAGGGAGTGCTGCACTGTCAGAGGATCAGTACTGAGGGAGTGCTGTGCTGTCAGAGGGTCAGAACTGAGGGAGTGCTGCACTGTCAGAGGGTCAGTACTGAGGGAGTGCTGCACTGTCAGAGGGTCAGAACTGAGGGAGTGCTGCACTGTCAGAGGGTCAGTACTGAGGGAGCGCTGCACTGTCAGAGGGTCAGTCCTGAGGGAGTGCCGCACTGTCAGAGGGTCAGTCCTGAGGGAGTGCCGCACTGTCAGAGGATCAGTATTGAGGGAGTGCTGCACTGTCAGAGGGTCAGTACTGAGGGAGTGCCGCACTGTCAGAGGATCAGTACTGAGGGAGTCCCGCACTGTCAGAGGGTCAGTACTGAGGGAGTCCCGCACTGTCAGAGAGTCAGTACTGAGGGAATTCTGCACTATCAGAGGGTCAGTACTGAGGGAGTGCCGCATTGTCAGAGGGTCAGTACTGAGGGAGTGCCGCACTGTCAGAGGATCAGTACTGAGGGAATGCTGCACTGTCAGAGGGTCAGTACTGAGGGAGTGCCGCACTGTCAGAGAGTGAGTACTGAGGGAGTGCCGCACTGTCAGAGGGTCAGTACTGAGGGAGTGCTGCACTGTCAGAGGATCAGTACTGAGGGAATGCTGCACTGTCAGAGAGTCAGTACTGAGGGAGTGCTGCACTGTCAGAGGGTCAGTACTGAGGGAGTGCTGCACTGTCAGAGGATCAGTACTGAGGGAATGCTGCACTGTCAGAGAGTCAGTACTGAGGGAGTGCCGCACTGTCAGAGGGTCAGTACTGAGGGAGTGCTGCACTGTCAGAGAGTCAGTACTGAGGGAGTGCCGCACTGTCAGAGGGTCAGTACTGAGGGAGCGCTGCACTGTCAGAGGGTCAGTACTGAGGGAGTGCCGCACTGTCAGAGAGTCAGTACTGAGGGAGTGCTGCACTGTCAGAGAGTCAGTACTGAGGGAGCGCTGCACTGTCAGAGGGTCAGTACTGAGGGAGTGCTGCACTGTCAGAGAGTCAGTACTGAGACAGCGCCGCACTGTCAGAGGGTCAGTACTGAGGGAGTGCTGCACTGTCAGAGAGTCAGTACTGAGGGAGCGCTGCACTGTCAGAGAGTCAGTACTGAGGGAGCGCTGCACTGTCAGAGGGTCAGTACTGAGGGAGTGCTGCACTGTCAGAGAGTCAGTACTGAGGGAGCGCCGCACTGTCAGAGGGTCAGTACTGAGGGAGTGCTGCACTGTCAGAGAGTCAGTACTGAGGGAGTGCTGCACTGTCAGAGGGTCAGTACTGAGGGAGTGCTGCACTGTCAGAGGGTCAGTACTGAGGGAGTGCCGCACTGTCAGAGGGTCAGTACTGAGGGAGCGCTGCACTGTCAGAGGGTCAGTACTGAGGGAGCGCTGCACTGTCAGAGGGTCAGCACTGAGGGAGCGCTGCACTGTCAGAGGGTCAGTACTGAGGGAGTGCTGCACTGTCAGAGAGTCAGTACTGAGGGAGTGCTGCACTGTCAGAAGGTCAGTACTGAGGGTGCGCCGCACTGTCAGAGGGTCAGTACTGAGGGAGTGCCGTACTGTCAGAGGGTCAGTACTGAGGGAGTGCTGCACTGTCAGAGAGTCAGTACTGAGGGAGTGCCGCACTGTCAGAGGGTCAGTACTGAGGGAGTGCCGCACTGTCAGAGGATCAGTACTGAGGGAGTGCTGCACTGTCAGAGGGTCAGTACTGAGGGAGTGCCGCACTGTCAGAGGGTCAGTACTGAGGGAGTGCCGCACTGTCAGAGGATCAGTACTGAGGGAGTGCTGCACTGTCAGAGGGTCAGTACTGAGGGAGTGCCGCACTGTCAGAGGGTCAGTACTGAGGGAGTGCCGCACTGTCAGAGGGTCAGTACTGAGGGAGTGCCGCACTGTCAGAGAGTCAGACCTCCGAGGACAAGCCCCAAGGACGCCCACCAAGAGCATCAAAGACCACAGAGCCCGGAAAGCAGCAAGCGGCCCTCACCTCTGATGCGTATCCTGGGGACACACCTAGCCCACCATGAAGGTTAAGAAGAGTGTCACGGGGGAGGGGATGGGAGGGTGACTATCTGTAGCTCGGGGGAATGGAAATCTGTCACGTCAAAATGTTCACCATCGAAACATGTCACACCCGAGACGTGTGAAGCCTCTGCCACCTTAATGTTCACAGGGCGGGCCTGCTCGCGCCCACACAGCCTGTTCCCCTCGATTCCCTTGGCGAGCGGAGGGACGTTGTTGAGCTGACGGACACTGTCTCATCCGAGGAGAATCCGGGCATGTTGAGGGCCTCCTTGGTCGTGGTCCTGCCATGTCGGACCCTTTCCACCCACTGCACTCCGTCCTCCAGCCCCTCCTCGTCCGCCTCCTCCTCAGACGAGGCAGCATGTCGCCCCCCCCCCCCCCCACCCCACCGCTGTGCCAGATTGTGGAGGGCACAGCAGACGGCCACAAGGCGGGTGACCCTCTGGTGGGGGGGGAGGGGGGCGTGTACCGTCGAGCCCCGCCAGAGCGGGACAGGCATCAGGATCGCATTTTGAGCAGCCCGATGCTCCGCTCAGTGACAGCACGGGTGGCGTCGTGGGCCTCCCTGTATCGGGTCTCCGCCTCGGCCTCAGGCCTCAGGCCTCCGCAGCAGCATCATCCGCCATGACCTCCGGCTCCCCCTTGCCGTGACCTTATCCCGTCATTCTGGGATGGTCCTCGAAGACATTGGGGACCTCCGAGTGTCCAGGATGTAGCTGTCCTGCACCCTCCCTGAGCACCCTCCCTGGGCACCCTCCCTGGGCACCCTCCCTGAGCACCCTCCCTGGGCACCCTCCCTGGGCACCCTCCCTGAGCACCCTCCCTGGGCACCCTCCCTGAGCACCCTCCCTGGGCACCCTCCCTGGGCACCCTCCCTGAGCACCCTCCCTGGGCACCCTCCCTGAGCACCCTCCCTGGGCACCCTCCCTGGGCACCGTCCGTGGGCACCCTCCCTGGGCACCGTCCCTGGGCACCCTCCCTGGGCACCGTCCGTGGGCACCCTCCCTGGGCACCGTCCCTGGGCACCCTCCCTGGGCACCCTCCCTGGGCACCCTCCCTGGGCACCCTCCCTGGGCACCCTCCCTGGGCACCGTCCCTGGGCACCCTCCCTGGGCACCCTCCCTGGGCACCCTCCCTGGGCACCGTCTGTGGGCACCCTCCCTGGGCACCCTCCCTGGGCACCCTCCCTGAGCACCCTCCCTGGGCACCCTCCCTGGGCACCGTCCGTGGGCACCCTCCCTGGGCACCGTCCCTGGGCACCCTCCCTGGGCACCGTCCGTGGGCACCCTCCCTGGGCACCCTCCCTGGGCACCCTCCCTGGGCACTCTCCCTGGGCACCCTCCCTGGGCACCCTCCCTGGGCACCCTCCCTGGGCACCCTCCCTGGGCACCGTCCCTGGGCACCCTCCCTGGGCACCCTCCCTGGGCACCCTCCCTGGGCACCGTCTGTGGGCACCCTCCCTGGGCACCCTCCCTGGGCACCCTCCCTGAGCACCCTCCCTGGGCACCGTCCCTGGGCACCGTCCCTGAGCACCCTCCCTGGGCACCCTCCCTGGGCACCCTCCCTGAGCACCCTCCCTGGGCACCGTCCCTAGGCACCCTCCCTGAGCACCCTCCCTGGGCACCCTCCCTGGGCACCCTCCCTGGGCACCGTCCCTGGGCACCCTCCCTGGGCACCCTCCCTGGGCACCCTCCCTGAGCACCCTCCCTGGGCACCCTCCCTGAGCACACTCCCTGGGCACCCTCCCTGGGAACCGTCCCTGAGCACCCTCCCTGGGCACCCTCCCTGGGCACCCTCCCTGGGCACCCTCCCTGGGAACCGTCCCTGGGCACCCTCCCTGGGCACCGTCCCTGGGCACCGTCCCTGAGCACCCTCCCTGGGCACCCTCCCTGGGCACCCTCCCTGGGCACCCTCCCTGAGCACCCTCCCTGGGCACCGTCCCTGGGCACCGTCCCTGGGCACCCTCCCTGGGCACCGTCCCTGGGCACCCTCCCTGGGCACCCTCCCTGGGCACCCTCCCTGGGCACCCTCCCTGAGCACCCTCCCTGGGCACCCTCCCTGGGCACCCTCCCTGGGCACCCTCGCTGGGCACCCTCCCTGGGCACCCTCCCTGGGCACCGTCCCTGAGCACCCTCCCTGGGACCCTCCCTGAGCACCGTCCCTGTGCACCCTCCCTGAGCACCCTCCCTGGGCACCCTCCCTCGGCACCCTCCCTGAGCACCCTCCCTGGGCACCCTCCCTGGGCACCCTCCCTGGGCACCGTCCCTGAGCACCCTCCCTGGGCACCCTCCCTGGGCACCCTCCCTGGGCACCCTCCCTGAGCACCCTCCCTGGGCACCCTCCCTGGGCACCCTCCCTGGGCACCCTCCCTGGGCACCCTCCCTGAGCACCCTCCCTGGGCACCGTCCCTGGGCACCGTCCCTGAGCACCCTCCCTGGGCACCCTCCCTGAGCACCCTCCCTGGGCACCCTCCCTGGGCACCCTCCCTGGGCACCCTCCCTGAGTACCCTCCCTGGGCACCCTCCCTGGGCACTGTCCCTGGGCACCCTCCCTGGGCACCCTCCCTGAGCACCGTCCCTGAGCACCGTCCCTGGGCACCGTCCCTGAGCACCCTCCCTGGGCACCCTCCCTGGGCACCCTCCCTGGGAACCCTCCCTGAGCACCGTCCCTGGGCACCGTCCCTGAGCACCCTCCCTGGGCACCGTCCCTGAGCACCCTCCCTGGGCACCGTCCCTGGGCACCCTCCCTGGGCACCCTCCCTGGGCACCGTCCCTGGGCACCGTCCCTGGGCACCGTCCCTGGGCACCCTCCCTGAGCACCCTCCCTGGGCACCGTCCCTGGGCACCGTCCCTGGGCACCCTCCCTGGGCACCCTCCCTGAGCACCCTCCCTGGGCACCCTCCCTGGGCACCGTCCCTGAGCACCCTCCCTGGGCACCCTCCCTGGGCACCCTCCCTGGGCACCCTCCCTGGGCACCCTCCCTGAGCACCCTCCCTGGGCACCCTCCCTGGGCACCCTCCCTGGGCACCCTCCCTGGGCACCCTCCCTGAGCACCCTCCCTGGGCACCGTCCCTGGGCACCCTCCCTGAGCACCGTCCCTGAGCACCCTCCCTGGGCACCCTCCCTGGGCACCCTCCCTGAGCACCCTCCCTGGGCACCCTCCCTGGGCACCGTCCCTGCGCACCCTCCCTGGGCACCGTCCCTGGGCACCCTCCCTGGGCACCGTCCCTGGGCACCCTCCCTGGGCACCCTCCCTGCGCACCCTCCCTGGGCACCCTCCCTGGGCACCCTCCCTGGGCACCGTCCCTGGGCACCCTCGCTGAGCACCCTCCCTGGGCACCCTCCCTGGGCACCCTCCCTGGGCACCCTCCCTGAGCACCCTCCCTGGGCACCCTCCCTGGGCACCCTCCCTGAGCACCCTCCCTGAGCACCCTCCCTGGGCACCCTCCCTGAGCACCCTCCCTGGGCACCCTCCCTGGGCACCCTCCCTGGGCACCCTCCCTGAGCACCCTCCCTGGGCACCCTCCCTGGGCACCCTCCCTGGGCACCCTCCCTGAGCACCCTCCCTGAGCACCCTCCCTGGGCACCCTCCCTGGGCACCGTCCCTGGGCACCCTCCCTGGGCACCCTCCCTGGGCACCCTCCCTGGGCACCCTCCCTGAGCACCCTCCCTGGGCACCCTCCCTGGACACCCTCCCTGGGCACCCTCCCTGGGCACCCTCCCTGAGCACCCTCCCTGGGCACCCTCCCTGGGCACCCTCCCTGGGCACCCTCCCTGAGCACCCTCCCTGGGCACCGTCCCTGGGCACCCTCCCTGGGCACCCTCCCTGAGCACCCTCCCTGAGCACCCTCCCTGGGCACCCTCCCTGGGCACCCTCCCTGAGCACCCTCCCTGAGCACCCTCCCTGGGCACCCTCCCTGGGCACCCTCCCTGGGCACCCTCCCTGGACACCCTCCCTGGGCACCCTCCCTGGGCACCCTCCCTGGGCACCCCCTGACGCCCCGGTGCTAGCTGGGCGAGCTTCGTGCCATCGATCACCCCCTGGACCTGCGGCCCCCCAGTGATGGCGGCCAATCCTGCAGCACGGGCCTCGTCCAGCTGGAAGGTGGTCCAGCCGGATGCCCGGGCACACAGCGCATCCGGCACCTCCGGGGCGCACCTGTGGGCGGAGGATTGGGCAATGCCGCACAGGTCCCCGCTCGAGGCCTGGAATGACCCGGTGGCGGAGAGGCCTGGGGCTGCAGTGACCGTCACGGCCACCGGGGGGCAGGTGCCCTCCTCCTCCGCCGGCTGCCAAGTCCTCGCGGAGGTGGCACGGTGGCCGCACTGTCTCTCTGCTGAGACCGAGTCGCCCGCGGCACATGGCGCCAGCTCCTGGAAGGACCAACGACGCCTGTGCGCCCTGGCACATCGCTGGGCTCCCCTCTGGGCTCCCTCCTCAGCCTGACGGGCGGCCGGGTCCTCAGGGTGTGCGGCGGGCGGCTCCCTGCACACGGGGGTCCCGCCTCCAGCCTGCGATGGCCCTCAACCCCTCCCCAAGCCTCCCTTACCCTTACCATGGTTGCCCCGCCTTCTCTCAGCTGCCCCCCGCTCATTGCGACACTCACCCTGTGTCCGCGACAGCGTCCTCGGTGCTGAAGACCAGCTCCGTCGTGTTTGATTGTTGGCCGCTGCCTCTGTGGTGCTGTCGCTCCGAGAGTTCAGGCCCACTGTTCAGGCTTCAAAGGTTCCAGGACGTCCGCTCCACTAACCACCCTCTCAGACATGGCACCTGCTCCTTCGAGGAAGCACTTGAGAGTCGAGGAGTGTGAGGTCCTCCCACAAATAACAGGGCTGTTTCCTCATTTGAAATGGCCTTCAGCTGTGAAGCTAGAGGCTGCTGACAGTCGAAGGGAGTGGAATGGAATTTCGGGATCGAAGCCGCAGCGGGGGGGGGGGGGGGGGGGGGGAGTTTGGTGGGATGGACAGGCCGCAGCTGTGGTTGTACCTGTTATGGGCCCCCGCAATATTTAAAGGTGGCGTGTAGGCCTCGCGGACGCAAAGCCCCTCACCCGCATCGCCCCCGGCACAGGGGTGACCCCCCCCCCGACCTGGAACGCTTCAGCCCCCCCCCCCCCCGACCAAGCCCAACCCCCTGAAGGACCAATGCCCCACCTCCCCCCCCCCCCCCCCCCGCCCTCCTCCCTGAGAACTGGGGCTACAGCTCTGGCGCGCCTGAGCCGCAGGCTGGAAAATGGCAATGGCTCCTCACCTCCTCAGGTCCCCCTCAAGCAGCCACTGCGCCAGCTTCGCATCTTTGAAAAGGAGTACTAAACAACGCTCGCATGACTTCCTGCCTGGGGGGGGGGGGGGGGGGGGGGGTAATTCCCGGGAGGCCGCTGCATTCGACTTCGGTCTCGTTACTGAGACTGAAATGAACGCTCACGGGGGTTGACGATATTTCCGCCATCTTTAGGCCTCGATCCGGGCCGGGTGAATCGGGAAATGGTTCACATCCGGTGAGAACCTCGATTTTGCCCGCTCCCGCGATTCACCGATGCTTTAATGAGCTAAATATGTGCCAACCTGTAGCTCGTCCCGCACTACAGGGCTGACCCAGGTCAACAGGCTTTATACCTCCACCGCTGGGCGGAGCCACAGGCGGAGCCAACAGCAGCACCAATAATAACATTCCAACAGCAACAACCAATAACAGGACAGCAATAACAATAAGTGAGGTACCCTCAATAACGACGCGAAGAGTGTAAACGCTAAAGAAGGCTTTATTAGACTAAGAACTATGTTAGAGCTGAGACGTGTGCTGACTGTTACACCGCCCATGAGGCAGCCCTTTATATATGGCTCCCAGATGGGCGGAGCCAGAGGCGGAGTCCCCAGGGTTCCAAGCCCGGTCTTAAAGGGGACATCACCTTACATGATGATAAGGCAGTAACCGTTCATCACATTCACCCCCTGTTTAAAAAGAGTCCGGCGGGGGGTGAAGTGCCATCATAGGTCCATCCGTCTCGGCGGCCGGATCGTCCTCCTCGACCTCCTCAATTCGGGCGGTGGTGCGGCGGGCACGGACGTCCCGGTTGAGGGCACCACCAGGAGCACAGCGGTCGGAGCTTCGGTCTGGGTCGGGGCAGGGGGACTAGGCAGGGCCGGGGGTAGCGGTGCCGGCGCTGGCGGGGTGTGTAAAGGGGGGGCACAAGGGGGGGCGCACGGTAGGAGCTCACCAACGGGTGGTAGGGCCGGAAGGGGGTGTGTTGTAGGGGGCGACGGGTCCTGCGGGGGAGCGGCGCGGGAAGGGGCGTCTGTGGTGGGGGATCCAGCGGGTGCCAGATCCCGGTGGGAAACCGTATCTTGCCTGCCGTCGGGGTACTCCACGTAGGCGTAACTGGGGTTGGTGTGGAGCAGTCGGACCTTTTCGACCAGGGGGTCCGTTTTATGGCTCCTTGTGTGCCTCCGGAGAAGAACAGGTCCCGGAGCCATCAGCCAAGGTGGAAACGAGACCCCGGAGGTAGACTTCCTGGGGAAGACAAACAATCGGTTGTGACGGGTCTCATTCATGGCCGTGCAGAGGAGTGACCTAATGGAGTGTAGGGCATCGGGTAGGACCTCCTGCCAGCGGGTGGTTGGGAGACTTCTCGACCGCAGGGCCAGAAGGACAGCCTTCCACACTGCCGCGTTCTCCCTCTCCACCTGCCCGTTTCCCCGCGGGTTATAACTGGTCGTTCTGCTCGAGGCGATGCCTTTGCTGAGCAGATACTGACGCAGTTCATCGCTCATGAACGATGTACCCCGGTCGCTGTGGATCTAAGCGGGGAAACCGAACAGGGTGAAGATGCTGTGCAGTGCCTTAATCACCGTGGCTGAGGTCATGTCGGGGCAGGGAATGGCGAATGGGAAACGGGAGAACTCATCGATCACGGTGAGGAAATAGGCATAACGATTGGTGGACGGGAGGGGCCCCTTGAAGTCCACGCTCAGTCGCTCAAAGGGACCCGAGGCCTTCACGAGCTGAACCTTGTCTGGCCGATAGAAGTGCGGTTTGCACTCCGCACAGACCTGGCAGGCCCGGACCATGGCCTTGACCTCCTTGGTTGAGTAAGGTAGGTTGCGGGACTTGATGAAATGGACGAGCCGGGTAACCCCCGGGTGGCAGAGGTCATTGTGGATGGCTTGCAGGTGGTCCTCCTGCGCGTTGGCGCATGTGCTGCGGGACAGGGCATCTGGGGGCTCGTTGAGCTCCCCTGGACGATACTTGATTTCGTACGAGTAGGTGGAGAGTTCGATCCTCCACCTCAAAATTTTATTGTTTCTTATTTTGCCCCGTTGCGTGTTAACGAACATATAGGCGACTGACCGTTGGTCGGTGACGAGGGTAAACCTCTGTAGCCACCTAAAATGGCTGATTCCCTATTAATTTGGCCAAACCCCGATTTAAAATGGCTAACCGAAAAGGCTGATGGGAAAAGCAGCCAACAGGACACAAACGGACAGCTGCAGACAGAATAGCGTATTCGGCTCTGGGGAAGTCGGCCCAGATCGATACCTACGACCATTAGCAGCACATCAACCCAGACATCTGCAGTGTAATCGGCTATCCCCGGGAACAATTGCAACATATTAGCAATTGAATGCCGGGCCAGACCTCTCGGCGCCTGCAGTGGCCGAAACAAAGACAGGTGAACGACCACCCCCCGATCGAGGAATCGCCCCGTTATTGGACGTATCGAACCCAGTGATTGGGAACAAGTCCAATCCCTTGGGACTCAGGGTCAAGGGCCGCCCGGAGAGGCGGGTAGCCCCTGGGCCCTATAAATTGAGGGGCCAAGTTCAGATCTCTCTCTCTCTCCCTTCTTCTCCTGCTCGCAGCCTTCGCAAGAACATCGACCAGAAACCGTAAGTTTGACTCCAGCGATCACTACCCGATAGAGACTCCTAGCCATCGACCCGTATCAGCCTTTTGAATCCCGCGGGCCAGATCCGATTCGATAAACCATTCGTTTCCCTGACCTGGTGGGCCCTTCCTAAAGTTAAGTATTGGCCAGTAGTGGTAGGTAGTGATATAGAAAGTAGGATTATTGTGTAAGTATTTATTGCTGTACATAATAAATGACCGTTGATTTCAATCTTACTAAGCGGTGTGCTGACTTATTAATCATAACTTGAACTTGAACCACGTGGCGGTATCCGAAAGATACCTGGCAACTCGTGAGCAAAGGTGACATAATCAGAGCTAATAAACTAAGGCTAAAAAGAGCAACACCTCCTACCGGCGAGGTAGTGTCTCCAGCGCCGCACAGCCTCCACAATGGCTTGTGCCTCCTTTTCGACTGCAGAGTGTCGAACCTCGGAGGCGGTGAGGGTTCGGGAGAAGAACGCTACTGGTCTGCCTCCTTGATTGAGGGTAGCAGCCAGGGCGATGTCTGATGCATCGCTCTCTACCTGGAAAGGGATGGTTTCGTCCACCGCGTGCATGGCGGCCTTGATGATGTCGGCCTTGATGCGGTTGAAGGCCAATTGAACCTCAGCCGAGAGGAGAAAAATGGTGGTCTTTATGAGTGGGCGGGCTTTGTCCGCATACTTGGGGACCCACTGGGCGTAATAGGAGAAAAGCCCCAAGCACCGTTTGAGGGCCTTGAGGCTGCGGGGGAGAGGGAGTTCCTTAAGGGGGCGCATGCGGTCGGGGTCGGGACCTAGGACCCCGTCTTCCACGACATAGCCGAGAATGGCTAGCTGGGTGGTGTGGAAAACGCATTTGCCCTCGTTATAGGTCAGGTTAAGGGCTCGGGCGGTCTGGAGGAACTTTTTGAGGTTAGCGTCATGGTCCTGCTGGTCATGGCCGCAGATGGTGACATTGTCCAAGTACGGGTATGTAGCCCGCAAACCGTACTGGTCCACCATTTGGTCCATCGCCCTTTGAAAGACGGAGGCCCCATTTGTGACACCAAAGGGGACCCTGAGGAAGTGGACGAGCCGGCCGGCTGCTTCGAAGGCAGTATAGGGGCGGTCTTTTGGTCGGATGGGGAGCTGGTGGTAGGCGGATTTGAGGTCGACCGTGGAAAAGACTCGGTATTGGGCGATCCGATTTACCATTTCCGCGATGCGAGGAAGGGGGTATGCATCAAGCTGCGTGAATCGGTTTATGGTCTGGCTATAATCCACGACCATCCGTTTCTTCTCCCCGGACCGGACTACCACCACTTGCGCTCTCCAAGGGCTGTTGCTAGCCTCGATGACCCCCTCTCCCAGTAAACGCTGGACCTCTCACTTGATAAAAGCCATATCTTGGGCACTGTAGCGACGGCTCCTGGTGGCGACGGGCTTACAGTCGGGAGTGAGGTTCGCGAATAGCGAGGGGGGTGCGACTTTCAGTGTCGCAAGGCAGCACACCGTGAGGGGGGGCAAGGGTCCGCCGAACTTCAGTGTCAGGCTTCGGTGGCTGCACTGGAAATCCAGTCCGAGCAGCAGGGGGGCACAGAGGTGAGGGCTATGGTTTGGGATGCGGGATGGGTGCGTAGGGAGCAGCGCCTTACCGTTTCATGATGGATGATAAAGCTCTCCGTGCTCCAGGAGTCGAAGAGGCATGCAGTGTCGCGCCCGTTGACCTGGACCTGCATCATAGAGTTCTGCAGGTGTTTTGGCCGAGTTTGATCGAGGGTGATCGCTCCCACTCGCGGGTAGTCGGAGTCCTCAGCCGAGTCGGACTCGTAAAATGGCTGCCGCCGTCGGTCGCACGTGTCGGGTCGAGAAGATGGCCACCAACAAGATGGCCGCTCCCATGATTCGCACGAGGCTGATGACGCGTCAGAAGGGGGCAGGTCGGGTTGGTGCGCAGCAGCATTGCGAGGCCTGCGGGCCTGAGAGCCTGATTTTCAGGCCGGCTGTTCTTTGTTTTTCTGGCCCCTGGGTCTGGGCAGGCAGACCCTCGCAAAATGCCCTTTCTTCCCGCAGTCGCTGCAGATCGCGGAGTGGGCTGGGCAGCGTGGGCTTGGGTGCTGGCCCTGCCCGCAGAAGAAGCACGGTGTGCCCCCATGGTGAGCGGGTCGCCGAGTGGCGCAGGTCTGTAATACGGTTGAGTCTGAGGAAGTCCGGGGGGGCTCGCAGAGTCCGCGGGGTACGTACCCAAGTTATGTTGGGCCACCTCCAGCGAGAAGGCGAGCGTTAGCGTGTCCTGGAGGTCATTTGCCCCGTTTTTGAGCAGTCGCTGCCGGATGTAGGTCGAGCGGATGCCGGACACGAAAGCGTCTCTGATGTGCAGGTTCATATGGACTTCCCCTGTCACATCCTGATAGTCACAGTCCCTGGCAAGCGCGGTGAGTTTCTCAACAAACTCGTCGAGCGATTCCCCCGAGCGCTGCCGGCAGGTAGAGAGCAGATGCCTGGCGTGTACCTCGTTGATGGGTTTGACAAACCGCTTGCGGAGTAACTCGACCGCCTCATCATAAGCCGTTGCCTTTTCGAGCGTGGCGGAGATTCTGTGGCTCACCCGGGCATGGAGTAGACGCAGCTTGCGTGGCCCCAGGATGGGAGTCTCTGCGGAGTCCGGGTAGGCCTCGAAGCACCGCAGCCAGTATTAAAAAATTTCCTTCGCCTCCGGCGTTCGTGCTTCCAGATTGAGCTTCTCTGGTTTTAGGCCTGCGTCCATCCTGAATCTAGTTTAGTCTAATAAATTGAGGTACCCTCAATAATGACGCTCAGAGTGTAAACGGTAACAAAGGCTTTATTAGACTAAGAACTATGCTACAGATATGGACGAGAGCTGACTTACAGACCATGAGGCAGCCCTTTATATACGGCTCCCAGATGGGCGGAGCCAGGGGCGGAGTCCCCAGGATTCCAAGCCCGGTCTTAAAGGGGACATCACCTTACATGATGATAAGGCAGTAACCATTCATCACAATAAGTATATACAACAGTGGAGATAACAATACTAATAGAACAGGAGAACATATATACAACAGCCTTACGCAGCCATACGTGGCTCACCACACCCGGCACGCCCGATCCACGCCGGGCGCAACGCAGAGACGAGGAGGAATTTCTTCAGCCAGAGGGTGGTGAATCTGTGGAACTCTTCGCCGCAGAAGGCTGTGGAGGCCAAATCACTGAGAGTCTCTAAGACAGAGATAGATAGGTTCTTGATTATTAAGGGGATCAGGGGCTATGGGGAGAAGGCAGGAGAATGGGGGTGAGAAAATATCAGCCATGATTGAGTGGCGGAGCAGACTCGATGGGCCGAGTGGCCTAATTCTGCTCCTATGTCTTATGGTCTGATGGTCTTATAAAGCTGGTCCACTGTTTTTGAGTTTGCAAGACATTTATTTGAATTTGGAAGACACGTATTTGAGTGTGCAAGATACTTAATTGAGTGTGCAAGACATTCCTTCTGAGTTTGCAAGACATTTATTTGAGTGTGCAAGAATGAGTTTGCAAGACGTTTATTTGAGTTTGCAAGACATTCCTTTTGAGTTTGCAAGAATTTGAGTTTGCAAGACATTTATTTCAGTGTGCAAGAATGAGTTTGCAAGACGTTTATTTGAGTTTGCAAGACATTCTTTTTGAGTGTGCAAGAATTTGAGTTTGCAATACGTTATTTGAGTTTGCAAGAATTTGAGTTTGCAAGAGGTTTATTTGAGTTTGCAAGACATTCTTTTTGAGTGTGCAAGAATTTGAGTTTGCAAGACATTTATTTGAGTGTGCAAGAATGAGTTTGCAAGACGTTTATTTGAGTTTGCAAGACATTTATTTGAGTGTGCAAGAATTTACCAAGACGTTATTTGAGTTTGCAAGAATTTGAGTTTGCAAGACGTTTTTTGAGTGTGCAAGAATGAGTTTGCAAGAGGTTTATTGAGTTTGCAAGACATTCTTTTTGAGTGTGCAAGAATTTGAGTTTGCAAGACATTTATTTGAGTGTGCAAGAATGAGTTTGCAACACGTTTATTTGAGTGTGCAAGACATTCTTTTTGAGTGTGCAAGAATTTGAGTTTGCAAGACATTTATTTGAGTGTGCAAGAATGAGTTTGCAAGACGTTTATTTGAGTTTGCAAGACATTCTTTTTGAGTGTGCAAGAATTTGAGTTTGCAAGACGTTATTTGAGTTTGCAAGAATTTGAGTTTGCAAGAGGTTTATTTGAGTTTGCAAGACATTCTTTTTGAGTGTGCAAGAATTTGAGTTTGCAAGACATTTATTTGAGTGTGCAAGAATGAGTTTGCAAGACGTTTATTTGAGTTTGCAAGACATTCTTTTTGAGTGTGCAAGAATTTACCAAGACGTTATTTGAGTTTGCAAGAATTTGAGTTTGCAAGACGTTTATTTGAGTTTGCAAGACATTCCTTTTGAGTTTGCAAGAATTTGAGTTTGCAAGACATTTATTTCAGTGTGCAAGAATGAGTTTGCAAGACGTTTATTTGAGTTTGCAAGACATTCCTTTTGAGTGTGCAAGAATTTGAGTTTGCAAGACATTTATTTGAGTGTGCAAGAATGAGTTTGCAAGACATTTATTTGAGTGTGCAAGAATGAGTTTGCAAGAGGTTTATTTGAGTTTGCAAGACGTTCTTTTTGAGGGTGCAAGAATTTACCAAGACGTTATTTGAGTTTGCAAGATGTTCTTTTTGAGTTTGCAAGAATTTGAGTTTGCAAGAATTTGAGTTTGCAAGACATTTATTTGAGTGTGCAAGAATGAGTTTGCAAGACATTTATTTGAGCTTGCAAGACATTGGGCAGCACGGTAGCATTGTGGATAGCACAATTGCTTCACAGCTCCAGGGTCCCAGGTTCGATTCCGGCTTGGGTCACTGTCTGTGCGGAGTCTGCACATCCTCCCCGTGTGTGCGTGGGTTTCCTCCGGGTGCTCCGGTTTCCTCCCACAGTCCAAAGATGTGCAGGTTAGGTGGATTGGCCATGATAAATTGCCCTTTGTGTCCAAAATTGCCCGTAGTGTTGGGTGGAGTTACTGGGTTATGGGGATAGGGTGTAGGTGTTGAACATGGGTAGGGTGCTCTTTCCAGGAGCCGGTGCAGACTCGATGGGCCAAATGGCCTCCTTCTGCACTGTAAATTCTATGATAGAAACTATGATTCTTTTTGAGTTTCCAAGAATTTGAGTGTGCAAGAATTTGAGTTTGCAAGACATTTATTTCAGTGTGCAAGAATGAGTTTGCAAGACGTTTATTTGAGTTTGCAAGACGTTCTTTTTGAGTGTGCAAGAATTTGAGTTTGCAAGACATTTATTTCAGTGTGCAAGAATGAGTTTGCAAGACGTTTATTTGAGTTTGCAAGACTTTCTTTTTGAGTGTGCAAGAATTTGAGTTTGCAAGACATTTATTTGAGTGTGCAGGAATGAGTTTGCAAGACGTTTATTTGAGTTTGCAAGACATTCTTTTTGAGTGTGCAAGAATTTGAGTTTGCAAGGCGTTATTTGAGTGTGCAAGAATTTGAGTTTGCAAGACGTTTATTTGAGTTTGCAAGACGTCCGTTTTGAGTGTGCAAGAATTTGAGTTTGCAAGACATTTATTTGAATGTGCAAGAATGAGTTTGCAAGACGTTTATTTGAGTTTGCAAGACATTCTTTTTGAGTGTTAGAATTTACCAAGACGTTATTTGAGTTTGCAAGAATTTGAGTTTGCAAGACGTTTTTTGAGTGTGCAAGAATGAGTTTGCAAGAGGTTTATTGAGTTTGCAAGACATTCTTTTTGAGTGTGCAAGAATTTGAGTTTGCAAGACATTTATTTGAGTGTGCAAGAATGAGTTTGCAAGACGTTTATTTGAGTGTGCAAGACATTCTTTTTGAGTGTGCAAGAATTTGAGTTTGCAAGACATTTATTTGAGTGTGCAAGAATGAGTTTGCAAGAGGTTTATTTGAGTTTGCAAGACATTCTTTTTGAGTGTGCAAGAATTTGAGTTTGCAAGACATTTATTTGAGTGTGCAAGAATGAGTTTGCAAGAGGTTTATTGGAGTTTGCAAGACGTTCTTTTTGAGCGTGCAAGAATTTACCAAGACGTTATTTGAGTTTGCAAGAATTTGAGTTTGCAAGAGGTTTTTTGAGTGTGCAAGACGTTCTTTTTTGTTTGCAAGACGTTTATTTGAGTTTGGGGGACATTTGTTTCTGTTTGCAAGAATTTGAGTTTGCAAGACGTTTATTTTAGTTTGCAAGACATTCATTTGAGTGGGCAAGAATGTGAGTTTGCAAGACGTTTATTTCAGTTAGCAATACATTCTTTTTGAATTTGCAAGACATTCTTTTTGAGTATACATGAATGTGAGTTTGCAAGACGTTCTTTTTGAGTGTGCAAGAATTTCAGTTTGGGAGACATGCATCTGAATGTGCGAGCCGGGCTCAGTCGCCTGCAAAGGGAGAGAGAAGCGTGTGCAAGCTGGGGCATATTGCAGATGGGGGAATATATTCAGGCAGTGAACCTGTGACATTTAAGGCCGGGAATGGAGAGGGGGTGGGGGGCCATTCGGCCTTTATAAATAGCTCGCCCTTTGCAATCTGCCCCTCCCGTCCACGCCGCTGCTGAGTGCAGCCAGGGCTGGAGCCGGGGAGCTGTCCATCACGCAGAGCCGGCCGGCGGGGTGCACGCCGGGAGGTGTAGTCCATCCGCCCCTTGGCCTACAGGTCCCGGCGTGCCACACGCGGGCCGGGCGCCGTTCTGAATGACAATCAAGAGGGCGTGGTCAGGGTGGGAAGAGCGGGGTGCGCGTGCGCCGGGTGGGGCTGGCGGACAGTGACATGACAGAAGGGGCGCGGCGACGCGGGTATAAGTGGCGTGACGATGGGAGGAAGGGGCGGGGCTAACGGGGGGGGGGGGGGGGGAAGGAGAGACGAGAGCGCGCGCGCCGCTTGAGGTCCTCCTGGCAATGACTGCAGAGGAGAGCCGCAAGGGGCGCGGCTGCGCGAGTGGGCGAGGCCAGGGGGCGGGGCGACGCGAGAGGGCGTGGCCAAGAGTGGGGCGGGACTGGCGCGCCTGAAGTTGACAGAAGAGGGTGGGAGGGGCCCGTGTGTCACGGAAAGCCCGCCCTTTTATGCATGTCAATGAGGAAGGGTGCGTGTTGCGGGGCCCGTGTGTCATGGAAAGCCCGCCCTTTTATGCATATCAATGAGGAAGAGGGCGCGGCCGCGGTGCCTGTGCGTCACGCAGAGCCCGCCCCCTGTATGCACATCAATGCGGAGAAAGGGGGTGTGGCTGCGGTGCCTGTGCGTCACGCAGAGCCCGCCCCCTGTATGCACTTCAATGAGGAAGAGGGGGTGTGGCTGCGATGCCAGTGCGTCACGCAGAGCCCGCCCCCTGTATGCACATCAATGCGGAGAAAGGGGGTGTGGCTGCGGTGCCTGTGCGTCACGCAGAGCCCGCCCCCTGTATGCACATCAATGCGGAGAAAGGGGGTGTGGCTGCGGTGCCTGTGCGTCACGCAGAGCCCGCCCCCTGTATGCACTTCAATGCGGAGAAAGGGGGTGTGGCTGCGGTGCCTGTGCGTCACGCAGAGCCCGCCCCCTGTATGCACATCAATGCGGAGAAAGGGGGTGTGGCTGCGGTGCCTGTGCGTCACGCAGAGCCCGCCCCCTGTATGCACTTCAATGAGGAAGAGGGGGTGTGGCTGCGATGCCAGTGCGTCACGCAGAGCCCGCCCCCTGTATGCACATCAATGCGGAGAAAGGGGGTGTGGCTGCGGTGCCAGTGCGTCACGCAGAGCCCGCCCCCAGTATGCACATCAATGCGGAGAAAGGGGGTGTGGCTGCGGTGCCTGTGCGTCACGCAGAGCCCGCCCCCTGTATGCATATCAATTAGAGGGGGGGGGGGGGGGAGCGGCCGCGGCGCCGATTGGTCAGCCCCGCCTCCGGGCCCCGCCCCCATATCTGCATATGTATGAGGCGGCTCCATATTAATGAGGCGGGCGGTTGCGGGGCTCGCGCGGCGGAGCGGTCAGTCAGTCAGCGCGCTCCGGACAGGACTCAGCCTCGGACAACCATGTCGCGGCCGCAGACTGACCAGGAGCGGCGCAAGCAGATCAGCGTGCGCGGGCTGGCCGGAGTGGAGAACGTGACGGACATCAAGAAGAACTTCAACCGGCACCTGCACTTCACGCTGGTCAAGGACCGCAATGTGGCCACGCCGCGCGACTACTACCTGGCGCTGGCCCACACCGTCCGCGACCACCTGGTCGGCAGGTGGATCCGCACCCAGCAGTACTACTATGAGAAAGACCCCAAGGTGAGGGGGCCGCACCCAGGGGGGCAGCACTCAGGGGGGCCGCACCCAGGGGGTCAGCACTCAGGGGGTCAGCACTCAGGGGGGTCAGCACTCAGGGGGGGCAGCACTCAGGGGGGTCAGCACTCAGGGGGGCAGCACTCAGGGGGGTCAGCACTCAGGGGGGCAGCACTCAGGGGGGGCAGCACTCAGGGGGGTCAGCACTCAGGGGGGTCAGCACTCAGGGGGGGTCAGCACTCAGGGGGGGTCAGCACTCAGGGGGTCAGCACTCAGGGGGTCAGCACTCAGGGGGTCAGCACTCAGGGGGTCAGCACTCAGGGGGTCAGCACTCAGGGGGGCAGCACTCAGGGGGGCAGCACCCAGGGGGGGTCAGCACTCAGGGGGGTCAGCACCCAGGGGGGGCAGCACCCAGGGGTCGCAGGACCCAGGGGTCAGCACCCAGGGGGGGGGGGGGGTCAGCACCCAGCAGTATTACTATGAGAAAGACCCAGGGGTCAGCACTCAGGGGGGTCAGCACTCAGGGGGGTCAGCACCCAGGGGGTCAGCACCCAGGTGGGGTCAGCACCCAGGTGGGGTCAGCACCCAGGGGGGGCAGCACCCAGGGGGGGCAGCACCCAGGGGGGTCAGCACCCAGGAGGGTCAGCACCCAGGAGGGTCAGCACCCAGGGGGGTCAGCACCCAGGGGGGGCAGCACTCAGGGGGGTCAGCACTCAGGGGGGTCAGCACTCAGGGGGGTCAGCACTCAGGGGGGTCAGCACTCAGGGGGGTCAGCACTCAGGGGGGTCAGCACTCAGGGGGGTCAGCACTCAGGGGGGGGCAGCACTCAGGGGGGGCAGCACTCAGGGGGGGCAGCACTCAGGGGGGGGCAGCACTCAGGGGGGGGCAGCACTCAGGGGGGGGCAGCACTCAGGGGGGGGCAGCACTCAGGGGGGGTCAGCACCCAGGGGGGTCAGCACCCAGGGGGGGTCAGCACCCAGGGGGGCAGCACCCAGAGGGCAGGGTCAGCACCCAGGGGTGGCAGCACCCAGAGGGCAGGGTCAGCACTCAGAGGGCAGGGTCAGCACCCAGGGGGGCCAGCACCCAGGGAGCAGGGTCAGCACCCATAGGGGGTGCCATCAGCACCCTGCAGTATTACTATGAGAAAGACGCCATGGTGAGGGGGGTCAGCACCCGGTTTTGGGAGGGGGGTGGCGCGCGCGCGCGGTCAGCATCAGGGGTCAGCATCCGGGGTCAGGGGTCAGCACCCGGGGGGGGGGGTCAGCTCCCAGAAATACTACTCTGAGAAAGACCCTGTGCTGAGGGGGGTCAGCACCCAGTATGTCAGGGGTCAGCACCTGTGGCGTGAGGTGGGGTCAGCACCCATGGGGGGGGATTGGCACACGGGGTGGGGGTCTGTACCCGGGGGGGGGGGGGGCAGCACCCGGCAGTATCACTATGAGAAAGACACCAAGGTGAGGGGAAATAGGTGTTGGGAATGTACTGTGTTGTGTGATGGACATGGGTGATTGGCTGACATTGGAAGCAGGCTGGTGAATATTTGGTGATTGGTACTAGACATTGATTGCTGAGCCTTGAATCCTGCGATTCGGGCACGGTACAATGGGGGGGGGTGCTTGACATGGCATTGGGATCTCTGCACAATGACACAGACAGTGGGCATGGCTATCTGAGCACCAACATCAATGGGGATGGGTCTGTCACTGTATAACAGTGGGGTACAGTACTGGTGGGGACGGGCCTGTCACTGTATAACACTGGGGTACAGTACTGGTGGGGACGGGTCTGTTACTGTATAACACTGGGGTACAGTACTGGTGGGGATGGTTCTGTCACTGTATAACACTGGGGTACAGCACTGGTGGGGACGGGTCTGTCACTGTATAACAGTGGGGTACTGTACTGGTGGGGACGGGTCTGTCACTGCATAACACTGGGGTACTGTGCTGGTGGGGACGGGTCTGTCACTGTATAACACTGGGGTAGAGTACTGGTGGGGACGGGACTGTCACTGTGTAACACTGGGGTACAGTACTGGTGGGGACAGGTCTGTCACTGTATAACACTGGGGTACAGTACAGGTGGGGACGGGTCTGTCACTGTATAACACTGGGGTACAGTACTGGTGGGGATGGGTCTGTCACTGTATAACACTGGGGTACAGTACTGGTGGGGATGGGTCTGTCACTGTATAACACTGGGGTACAGTACTGGTGGGGACGGGTCTGTCACTGTATAACACTGGGGTACAGTACTGGTGGAGACGGGTCTGTCACTGTATAACACTGGGGTACAGTACTGGTGGGGACGGGTCTGTCACTGTATAACACTGGGGTACAGTACTGGTGGGGACGGGACTGTCACTGTGTAACACTGGGGTACAATACTGGTGGGGATGGGTCTGTCACTGTATAACACTGGGGTACAGTACTGGTGGGGACGGGTCTGTCACTGTATAACACTGGGGTACAGTACTGGTGGGGATGGGTCTGTCACTGTATAACACTGGAGTACAGTACTGGTGGGGACGGTTCTGTCACTGTATAACACTGGGGTACAGTACTGGTGGGGACGAGTCTGTCACTGTATAACACTGGGGTGCAGTACTGATGGGGACGGGTTTGTCACTGTATGACACTGGGGTACAGTACTGGTGGGGACGGGTCTGTCACTGTATAACACTGGGGTGCAGTACTGGTGGGGACGGGTTTGTCACTGTATAACACTGGGGTGCAGTACTGGTGGGGACGGGTCTGTCACTGTATAACACTGGGGTACAGTACTGGTGGGGACGGGTCTATCACTGTATGACACTGGGGTACTGTACTGGTGGGGACGGGTCTGTCACTGCATAACACTGGGGTACTGTGCTGGTGGGGATGGGTCTGTCACTGTATAACACTGGGGTAGAGTACTGGTGGGGACGGGACTCACTGTGTAACACTGGGGTACAGTACTGGTGGGGACAGGTCTGTCACTGTATAACACTGGGGTACAGTACAGGTGGGGACGGGTCTGTCACTGTATAACACTGGGGTACAGTACTGCTGGGGATGGGTCTGTCACTGTATAACACTGGGGTACAGTACTGGTGGGGACGGGTCTGTCACTGTATAACACTGGGGTACAGTATTGGTGGGGACGGGTCTTGTCACTGTATAACACTGGGGTACAGTACTGGTGGGGATGGATCTGTCACTGTATAACACTGGAGTACAGTACAGGTGGGGACGGGTCTGTCACTGTATAACACTGGGGTACAGTACTGGTGGGGACGGGTCTGTCACTGTATAACACTGGGGTACAGTACTGGTGGGGACGGGTCTGTCACTGTATAACACTGGGGTACAGTACTGGTGGGGACGGGTCTGTCACTGTATAACTCTGGGGTGCAGTACTGGTGGGGATGGGTCTGTCTCTGTATAACACTGGGGTACAGTACTGGTGGGGACGGGTCTGTCACTGAATAACACTGGGGTACAGTACTGATGGAGACGGGTCTGTCACTGTATAACACTGGGGTACAGTACTGGTGGGGACGGGTCTGTCACTGTATAACACTGGGGTACAGTACTGGTGGGGACGGGTCTGTCACTGTATAACACTGGGGTACAGTACTGGTGGGGATGGGTCTGTGACTGTATAACACTGGGGTACAGTACTGGTGGGGATGGGTCTGTCACTGTATAACACTGGGGTACAGTACTGAAGGGGACGTGTCTGTCACTGTATAACACTGGGGTACAGTACTGGTGGGGACGGGTCTGTCACTGTATAACACTGGGGTACAGTACTGGTGGGGACGGGTCTGTCACTGTATAACACTGGGGTACAGTACTGGTGGGGACGGGTCTGTCTCTGTATAACACTGGGGTACAGTACTGGTGGGGACGGGTCTGTCACTGTATAACACTGGGGTACAGTACTGGTGGGGACGGGTCTGTCTCTGTATAACACTGGGGTACAGTACTGGTGGGGACGGGTCTGTCACTGTATAACACTGGGGTACAGTACTGGTGGGGACGGGTCTGTCACTGTATAACACTGGGGTACAGTACTGGTGGGGACGGGTCTGTCACTGTATAACACTGGGGTACAGTACTGGTGGGGACGGGTCTGTCACTGTATAACACTGGGGTACAGTATTGGTGGGGACGGGTCTGTCACTGTATAACACTGGGGTACAGTACTGGTGGGACGGGTTTGTCACTGTATAACACTGGGGTACAGTACTGGTAGGGACAGGTCTGTCACTGTATAACACTGGGGTACAGTACTGGTGGGGACGGGTCTGTCTCTGTATAACACTGGGTACAGTACTAGTGGGGATGGGTCTGTCACTGTATAATACTGGGGTACAGTACTGGTGGGACGGGTTTGTCACTGTATAACACTGGGGTACAGTACTGGTAGGGACAGGTCTGTCACTGTCTAACACTGGGGTACCGTACTGGTGGGGACGGGACTGTCACTGTGTAACACTGGGGTACAGTACTGGTGGGGATGGGTCTGTCACTGTATAATACTGGGGTACAGTACTGGTGGGGACGGTCTGTCACTGTATAACACTGGGGTACAGTACAGAAGGGGACGGGTCTGTCACTGTGTAACACTGGGGTACAGTACTGGTGGGGACGGGACTGTCACTGTATAACACTGGGGTACAGTACTGGTGGGGATGGGTCTGTCACTGTATAATACTGGGGTACAGTACTGATGGGGACGGGTCTGTCACTGTATAACACTGGGGTACCGTACTGGTGGGGACGGGTCTGTCACTGTA
Source organism: Scyliorhinus torazame (assembly GCF_047496885.1). Classification (NCBI taxonomy): domain Eukaryota; kingdom Metazoa; phylum Chordata; class Chondrichthyes; order Carcharhiniformes; family Scyliorhinidae; genus Scyliorhinus; species Scyliorhinus torazame. Next base: position 21,520,575 of record NC_092730.1, on the reverse strand, counting down.
TAACACTGGGGTACAGTACAGATGGGGACGGGTCTGTCAGTGTATAACACTGGGGTACAGTACTGGTGGGGACGGGTCTGTCGCTGTATAACACTGGGGTACAGTACTGGTGGGGACGGGCCTGTCACTGTATAACACTGGGGTACAGCACTGGTGGGGATGGGTCTGGCACTGTATAGCACTGGGGTACAGTACTGGTGGGGACGGGTCTGTCACTGTGTAACACGGGTACAGTACTGGTGGGGACGGGTCTGTCACTGTATAACACTGGGGTACAGTACTGGTGGGGATGGGTCTGTCACTGTATAACACTGGGGTACAGTACTGGTGGGGACGTGTCTGTCACTGTATAACACTGGGGTACAGTACTGGTGGGGATGGGTCTGTCACTGTATAACACTGGGGTACAGTACTGGTGGGGACGGGTCTGTCACTGTATAACACTGGGGTACAGTACTGGTGGGGACGGGTCTGTCACTGTATAACACTGGGGTACAGTACTGGTGGGGACGGGTCTGTCACTGTATAACACTGGGGTGCAGTACTGGTGGGGACGGGTCTGTCACTGTGTAACACTGGGGTACAGTACTGGTGGGGACAGGTCTGTCACTGTGTAACACTGGGGTACAGTACTGGTGGGGACGGGTCTGTCACTCTGTAACACTGGGGTACGGTACTGGTGGGGACGGGTCTGTCACTGTGTAACACTGGGGTACAGTACTGGTGGGGACGGGTCTGTCACTGTATAACACTGGGGTACAGTACTGGTGGGGACGGGTCTGTCACTGTATAACACTGGGATACAGTACTGGTGGGGACGGGTCTGTCACTGTGTAACACTGGGGTACAGTACTGGTGGGGACAGGTCTGTCACTGAATAACACTGGGGTACAGTACTGGTGGGGACGGGTCTGTCACTGTGTAACACTGGGGTACAGTACTGGTGGGGACAGGTCTGGCACTGTATAACACTGGGGTACAGTACTGGTGGGGACGGGTCTGTCACTGTGTAACACTGGGGTACAGTACTGGTGGGGACGGGTCTGTCACTGTATAACACTGGGGTACAGTACTGGTGGGGACGGGTCTGTCACTGTATAACACTGGGGTACAGTACTGGTGGGGACGGGTCTGTCACTGTATAACACGGGTACAGTACTGGTGGGGACGGGTCTGTCACTGTATAACACTGGGGTACAGTACTGGTGGGGACGGGTCTGTCACTGTATAACACTGGGGTACAGTACTGGTGGGGACGGGTCTGTCACTGTATAACACTGGGATACAGTACTGGTGGGGACGGGTCTGTCACTGTATAACACTGGGGTACAGTACAGGTGGGGACGGGTCTGTCACTGTATAACACTGGGGTACAGTACTGGTGGGGACGGCTCTGTCACTGTATAACACGGGTACAGTACTGGTGGGGACGGGTCTGTCACTGTATAACACTGGGGTACAGTACTGGTGGGGACGGGACTGTCACTGTATAACACTGGGGTACAGTACTGGTGGGGACGGGTCTGTCACTGTATAACACGGGTACAGTACTGGTGGGGACGGGTCTGTCACTGTATAACACTGGGGTACAGTACTGGTGGGGACGGGTCTGTCACTGTATAACACTGGGGTACAGTACTGGTGGGGACGGGTCTGTCACTGTATAACACTGGGATACAGTACTGGTGGGGACGGGTCTGTCACTGTATAACACTGGGGTACAGTACAGGTGGGGACGGGTCTGTCACTGTATAACACTGGGGCACAGTACTGGTGGGGACGGCTCTGTCACTGTATAACACGGGTACAGTACTGGTGGGGACGGGTCTGTCACTGTATAACACTGGGGTACAGTACTGGTGGGGAGGGGTCTGTCACTGTATAACACTGGGGTACAGTACTGGTGGGGACGGGACTGTCACTGTATAACACTGGGGTACAGTACTGGTGGGGACGGGTCTGTCAGTGTATAACACTGGGGTACAGTACAGGTGGGGACGGGTCTGTCACTGTGTAACACTGGGGTACAGTACTGGTGGGGACGGGTCTGTCACTGTGTAACACTGGGGTACAGTACTGGTGGGGACGGGTCAGTCACTGTATAACACTGGGGTACAGTACTGGTGGGGACGGGTCTGTCACTGTATAACACTGGGGTACAGTACTGGTGGGGACGGGTCTGTCACTGTATAACACTGGGGTACAGTACTGGTGGGGACGGGACTGTCACTGTATAACACTGGGGTACAGTACTGGTGGGGACGGGTCTGTCACTGTATAACACTGGGGTACAGTACTGGTGGGGACGGGTCTGTCACTGTATAACACTGGGGTACAGTACTGTTGGGGACGGGTCTGTCACTGTATAACACTGGGATACAGTACTGGTGGGGACGGGTCTCACTGTATAACACTGGGGTACAGTACTGGTGGGGACGGGTCTGTCACTGTATAACACTGGGGTACAGTACTGGTGGGGACGGGTCTGTCACTGTATAACACTGGGTACAGTACTGGTGGGGACGGGTCTGTCACTGTATAACACTGGGGTACAGTACTGGTGGGGATGGGTCTGTCACTGTATAACACTGGGGTACAGTACTGGTGGGGACGGGTCTGTCACTGTATAACACTGGGGTGCAGTACTGGTGGGGACGGGTCTGTCACTGTGTAACACTGGGGTACAGTACTGGTGGGGACGGGTCTGTCACTGTGTAACACTGGGGTACAGTACTGGTGGGGACGGGTCTGTCACTGTATAACACTGGGGTGCAGTACTGGTGGGGACGGGTCTGTCACTGTATAACACTGGGGTACAGTACTGGTGGGGACGGGTCTGTCACTATAACACTGGGGTACAGTACTGGTGGGGACGGGTCTGTCACTATAACACTGGGGTACAGTACTGGTGGGGACGGGTCTGTCACTGTATAACACTGGGGTACAGTACTGGTGGGGACGGGTCTGTCACTGTATAACACTGGGGTACAGTACTGGTGGGGACGTGTCTGTCACTGTATAACACTGTGATACAGTACTGGTGGGGGCGGGTCTGTCACTGTATAACACTGGGGTACAGTACTGGTGGGGACGGGTCTGTCACTGTATAACACTGGGGTACAGTACTGGTGGGGACGGGTCTGTCACTGTATAACACTGGGGTACAGTACTGGTGGGGACGGGTCTGTCACTGTAACACTGGGATACAGTACTGGTGGGGACGGGTCTGTCACAGTATAACACTGGGGTACAGTACTGGTGGGGACGGGTCTGTCACTGTATAACACTGGGGTACAGTACTGGTGGGGACGGGTCTGTCACTGTATAACACTGGGGTACAGTACTGGTGGGGACGGGTCTGTCACTGTATAACACTGGGATACAGTACTGGTGGGGACAGGGTCTGTCACTGTATAACACTGGGATACAGTACTGGTGGGGACGGGTCTGTCACTGTATAACACTGGGGTACAGTACTGGTGGGGACGGGTCTGTCACTGTATAACACTGGGGTACAGTACTGGTGGGGACGGGTCTGTCACTGTATAACACTGGGGTACAGTACTGGTGGGGACGGGTCTGTCACTGTGTAACACTGGGGTACAGTACTGGTGGGGACAGGGTCTGTCACTGTATAACACTGGGATACAGTACTGGTGGGGACGGGACTGTCACTGTATAACACTGGGGGACAGTACTGGTGGGGACGGGTCTGTCACTGTATAACACTGGGGTACAGTACTGGTGGGGACGGGTCTGTCACTGTATAACACTGGGATACAGTACTGGTGGGGACGGGTCTGTAACATTGTCGGGAATGTGCGAACTCTAGTTTTTGGATACTCCTCTGAGGCAGACGGCTGTCTGAACTGTGACCTACTCCGGTTTCTCTGTGGTTCAGTCGGTGTGTGTTACGTTGCGGGCTGAATGTGTAGATTTTCAGATTTTTAAAATATAAATTTAGAGTACCCAATTAATTTTTTCCAATTAAGGGGCAATTTAGCATGGCCAATCCACCTACACAGCACATCTTTGAGTTGTGGGGGTGAAATCCACGCAGACACGGGGAGAATGTGCAAACTCCACACGGACAGTGACCCAGAGCCGGGATCGAACCTGGGACCTCGGTGCTGTGAGGCAGCAGTGCTAACCACTGCGCCACCGCACGGCCCTTGCTTTTCAGATCTGAGATTGATTTTGGTTTTCCCTTGGCTGTGAAGTTATGATGGGCCGGTGGGGTTACGATACAGAGCAGCTGTGATCCGCGGGAAAGCCAGCGCAGGCTCGAGGGGGCGGTTGACCCCCTCCTGTGCCGGGACTGGTGTGCTGATCATGTCGCCCTGCCTCGGCGCAGTCAGCCTGCACTCCATCTCCCCTGCCGGCCCTCTGACACCTTGCGATCTGCAGGCGCTCTGTGGTGAGGGTTAACGCACTGCAACACCGCACTGACCAGGTTACAGTAAAACACACACTCGACAATTCGCTGTCAATCTTGGGTGACAGCCCGTGTAATTATATCTGCAGCAGACGCTGCCCTCTGCTCCACCACACTCCTTCTGAAGGTTATTCAAGGGGACTTTCCACGCAGCAGATTTGAATAGGGCAGAATGAGATGTCATTGGGAGAGCCCAGGGTGTAGGTGTCATTGTCCTATCCCCCTCCCTCTCTCTGTCTCTGCCTCCCTCTCTCTGTCTCTGCCTCCCTCCCTCTCTCTCTGTCTCTGTCTCTGCCTCCCTCCCTCTCTCTCTCTCTGTCTCTGCCTCCCTCGCTCTCTGTCTCTGCCTCCCTCGGTCTCTGTCTCTGCCTCCCTCGGTCTCTGCCTCCCTCGCTCTCTGTCTCTGCCTCCCTCTCTCTCTGTCTCTGCTTCCCTCCCTCTCTGTCTCTGCCTCCCTCCCTCTCTGTCTCTGCCTCCCTCTCTCTCTGTCTCTGTCTCCCTCTCACTCTGTCTCTGCCTCCCTCCCTCTCTGTCTCTGCTTCCCTCGCTCTCTGTCTCTGCCTCCCTCGCTCTCTGTCTCTGCCTCCCTCGCTCTCTGTCTCTGCCTCCCTCGCTCTCTGTCTCTGCCTCCCTCCCTCTCTGTCTCTGCTTCCCTGCCTCTCTGTCTCTACCTCCCTCCCTCTCTGTCTCTGCCTCCCTCCCTCTCTGTCTCTGCCTCCCTCTCTCTCTGTCTCTGCCTCCCTCTCTCTCTGTCTCTGCCTCCCTCTCTCTCTGTCTCTGCCTCCCTCTCTCTCTGTCTCTGCCTCCCTCTCTCTCTGTCTCTGCCTCCCTCTCTCTCTCTGTCTCTGCCTCCCTCTCTCTCTGTCTCTGCCTCCCTCTCTCTCTGTCTCTGCCTCCCTCTCTCTCTGTCTCTGCCTCCCTCTCTCTCTGTCTCTGCCTCCCTCTCTCTCTGTCTCTGCCTCCCTCTCTCTCTGTCTCTGCCTCCCTCTCTCTCTGTCTCTGCCTCCCTCTCTCTCTGTCTCTGCCTCCCCCTGTCTCTGCCTCCCTCTCTCTCTGCCTCCCTCTCTCTCTGTCTCTGCCTCCTTCTCTCTCTGTCTCTGCCTCCCTCTCTGTCTCTCTCTGCCTCCCTCCCCCTCTGTCTCTGCCTCCCTCCCCCTCTGTCTCTGCCTCCCTCTCTCTCTGTCTCTGCCTCCCTCTCTCTCTGTCTCTGCCTCCCTCTCTCTCTGTCTCTGACTCCCTCTCTCTCTGTCTCTGCCTCCCTCTCTCTCTGTCTCTGCCTCCCTCTCTCTCTGTCTCTGCCTCCCTCTCTGTCTCTGTCTCTGCCTCCCTCTCTCTCTGTCTCTGCCTCCCTCCCTCTCTCTCTGTCTCTCTGCCTCCCTCTCTCTCTGTCTCTGCCTCCCTCCCTCTCTCTCTGTCTCTGCCTCCCTCCCTCTCTCTCTCTCTCTCTCTCTCTCTCTGCCTCCCTCCCTCTCTCTCTCTCTGTCTCTGCCTCCCTCTCTCTCTGTCTCTGCCTCCCTCTCTCTCTGTCTCTGCCTCCCTCTCTCTCTGTCTCTGCCTCCCTCTCTCTCTGTCTCTGCCTCCCTCGCTCTCTGTCTCTGCCTCCCTCTCTCTCTGTCTCTCTGCCTCCCTCTCTCTCTGTCTCTGCCTCCCTCTCTCTCTGCCTCTGCCTCCCTCTCTCTCTGTCTCTCTGCCTCCCTCTCTCTCTGTCTCTGCCTCCCTCTGTCTCTGCCTCCCTCTCTCTCTGTCTCTGCCTCCCACTCTCTCTGTCTCTGCCTCCCTCTCTCTCTGTCTCTGCCTCCCTCTCTCTCTGTCTCTGCCTCCCTCTCTCTCTGTCTCTGCCTCCCTCTCTCTGTCTCTGCCTCTCTCCCTCTCTCTCTGCCTCCCTCCCTCTCTCTCTGTCTCTGCCTCCCTCTCTCTCTGTCTCTGCCTCCCTCTCTCTCTGTCTCTGCCTCCCTCTCTCTCTGTCTCTGCCTCCCTCGCTCTCTGTCTCTGCCTCCCTCCCCCTCTGTCTCTGCCTCCCTCCCCCTCTGTCTCTGCCTCCCTCCCCCTCTGTCTCTGCCTCCCTCCCCCTCTGTCTCTGCCTCCCTCCCCCTCTGTCTCTGCCTCCCTCCCCCTCTGTCTCTGCCTCCCTCTCTCTCTGTCTCTGCCTCCCTCTCTCTCTGTCTCTGCCTCCCTCTCTCTCTGTCTCTGCCTCCCTCTCTCTCTGTCTCTGCCTCCCTCGCTCTCTGTCTCTGCCTCCCTCGCTCTCTGTCTCTGCCTCCCTCTCTCTCTGTCTCTGCCTCCCTCTCTCTCTGTCTCTGCCTCCCTCTCTCTCTGTCTCTGCCTCCCTCTCTCTCTGTCTCTGCCTCCCTCTCTCTCTGTCTCTGCCTCCCTCTCTCTCTCTCTCTCTGCCTCCCTCTCTCTCTGTCTCTGCCTCCCTCTCTCTCTGTCTCTGCCTCCCTCTCTCTCTGTCTCTGCCTCCCTCTCTCTGTCTTTCCCTCTCTCTGTCTCTGTCTTTCCCTCTCTCTGTCTCTGCCTCCCTCTCTCTCTGTCTCTGCCTCCCTCTCTCTCTGTCTCGCCTCCCTCTCTCTCTGTC
>NC_092730.1:21488762-21513465 GCF_047496885.1 Scyliorhinus torazame | reverse complement strand
CTATTTGGATTTGGAGATTAAACCTTGAGTTAAACACTGAGTTGCAGGGAGGATGAGAAAGGACAATTCTAACATGAACTAGGAGCCATTCAATCCCACGAGCCTTCTCCGCCATTGAAAATGATCATGGCTGATCGAATATATTCCGTAGAATCCCATAATGCAAGAGGAGGCCATTCGGCCCTGTTAGTCTGCACCGACCCTCTGAAAGACCACCCAGCCAGGCCCCCAGCATTTCCCTGTAACCCACCTAACCCTTTGGACACTTGAGGAGCAATTTATCACGGCCAGTTCTCCTAACCCGCACATCTTTGGGACTGTGGAGGAAACCCACGGTAGGACACGGAGCATAGTGAACAAAGAAATGTACAGCACAGGAACAGGCCCTTCGGCCCTCCAAGCCCGTGCCGACCATGCTGCCCCTCTAAACTAAATGTTCTACACTTCCTGGGTCCGTCTCCCTCTATTCCCATCCTATTCATGTATTTGTCAAAGATGCCCTTAAATGTCCCTATCGTCCCTTGCTTCACCACCTCCTCCGGCAGCGAGTTCCAGGCACCCACTACCCTCTGCGTAAAAAACTTGCCTCGTACATCTACGCTAAACCTTGCCCCTCGCTCCTTAAACCTATGCCCCCTAGTAATTGACCCCTCTAACCTGGGGAAAAAAGTAGTTTGCACAATTGCTTCACAGTTCAGAGTCCCAGGTTCGATTCCCGGCTTAGGTCACCGTGTGTGCGGAGTCTGCACGTCCTCCCCGTGTGTGCGTGGGTTTCCTCCCACTGTCCAAAGATGTGGCAGGTCAGGTGGATTGGCCATGATACATTGCCCTTAGTGTCCAAAGATGTGCAGGTTAGGTGGATTGGCCATGCTAAATTGTCCCTTAGTGTCCAAAGATGTGCAGGTTAGGTGGATTGGCCGTGCTAAATTGTCCCTTAGTGTCCAAAAAGATGAGGTGGGACCACTGGGTTACGGGACCGGGTGGAGGTGTGGACCTTGGTAGGGTGCTCCTTCCAAGGGCCGGTGCAGACTCGATGGGCTGAATGGCCTCCTTCGGGACTGTAAATTCTATAGAAACCACTGACAGGAGTTCCTACCTCTACATATTGCGGCTAATTTGATTCACTCGATCCATAAGCAGATTAAAATTGTCCCGTTCCTTTATCACATGCATCTCTAATCTCCTGTTTAATGCCAATCCCAACAGAATCTGTCAGCGTTGCAATAAAACCCAGAGACCTTTCCTTCTCCAATTTAAATGCCCCCCGCCCCCCACACTCTGTGAATGTGGAGCGTACCGCGCTGCCCTTCTCCAATCGAAACATTTATTTTCCAGTCTTCAGCTCAAGCAGATTAAAATCAGCGAAAGCAGTGGCGCGGTCTGCAGAGCTGACGCTCGCAGGCTTGCAGATCGAGGCTCCCCCACCCCCCCTCCCCCACACACAGGCCCAGAGTCCTCATCCTGACGCTACATCGGGCAGCAGCAAGAGCCCATACATTGGCTCGCCAGACACAGGCTGCAGCTGAAGTCAAAACGACCCAGTTTTGTTTGGCATTCTTGAGCGAGCGGATTATTGTGGTCATGCGAGGGCGACAAAACGTTTGCAGTGTTTGGGGCAGATGGAAATTCTCCACAGCAACCGTGTTCAATAAATAACAAAGCTGGCAACTCTTTCTCTCTTCCCCCCCCCCCCCCCCCCCCCCCCCCCCCCCCCCCCCCCCCCCCCCGCCCATGGCCGACCCTCGTTTATTTCAAATCCTCTGAAAGCAATTCTCATTGCGGAAAAAATTAACAAGAGAAAGATGTCTCCATTCCCGTCCTTCATTCCTAACCATGTCATTTCTGACTTTGTGGGGACGGGCCTGTCGCTGTATAACACTGGGGTACAGTACTGGTGGGGACGGGTCTGTCACTGTATAACACTGGGGTACAGTACTGGTGGGACGGGTCTTCACTGTATAACACTGGGGTACAGTACTGGTGGGGATGGGTCTGTCGCTGTATAACACTGGGATACAGTACTGGTGGAGACGGGTCTGTCACTATAACACTGGGTACAGTACTGGTGGGGACGGGTCTGTCACTATAACACTGGGATACAGTACTGGTGGGGGACAGGTCTGTCACTATAACACTGGGGTACAGTACTGGTGGGACGGGTCTGTCACTATAACACTGGGATACAGTACTGGTGGGGACAGGTCTGTCACTATATAATACTGGGATACAGTACTGGTGGGGACGGATCTGTCACTGTATAACACTGGGGTACAGTACTGGTGGGGACGGGTCTGTCACTGTATAACACTGGGGTAGCAGTACTGGTGGGGACGTGTCTGTCACTGTGTAACAGTGGGGTACAGTACTGGTGGGGACGGGTCTATCACTGTATAACACTGGGGTACAGTACTGGTGGGATGGGTCTGTCACTGTGTAACAGTGGGGTACAGTACTGGTGGGGACGGGTCTATCACTGTATAACACTGGGGTACAGTACTGGTGGGGACGGGTCTGTCACTGTATAACACTGGGGTACAGTACTGGCGGGGACGGGTCGTCACTGTATAACACTGGAGTACAGTACTGGGTGGGGATAGGTCTGTCACTGTATAACACTGGGGTACAGTACTGGTGGGGACGGGTCTGTCACTGTATAACACTGGGGTACAGTACTGGTGGGGACGGGTCTGTCACTGTATAACACTGGGGTACAGTACTGGTGGGGACGGGTCAGTCACTGTATAACACTGGGGTACAGTATTGGTGGGGACATGTCTGTCACTGTATAACACTGGGGTACAGTACTGGTGGGGACGGGTCTGTCACTATACAGTACTGGTGGGGACGGGTCTGTCACTGTATAACACTGGGGTACAGTACAGGTGGGGACGGGTCTGTCACTGTATAACACTGGGGTACAGTACTGGTGGGGGCGGGTCTATCATTAACACTGGGGTACAGCACTGGTGGGGACGGGTCTGTCACTGTATAAACACTGGAGTACAGTACTGGTGGGGACGGGTCGGTCACTGTATAACACTGGGGTACAGTACTGGTGGGGACGGGTCTGTCACTGTATAACACTGGGGTACAGCACTGGTGGGAGGGGTCTCACTGTATAACACTGGGGTACAGTACTGGTGGGGGAGGGGTCTGTCACTGTATAACACTGGGGTACAGTACTGGTGGGGACGGGTCTGTCACTGTATTAAACACTGGGGTACAGTACTGGTGGGGGACGGGTCTGTCACTGTATAACACTGGGGTACAGTACTGATGGGGACGGGTCTGTCACTGTAACAGTGGGGGTACAGTACGGTTGGGTAGGGGTCCGTCACTGTATAACACTGGGGTCCAATACTGGTGGGGACGGGACTGTCACTGTATATCACTGGGTACCAGTACTGGTGGGGATGGGTCTGTCACTGTATAACACTGGGGTACAGTACTGGTTGGGACGGGTCTGTCACTGTATAACACTGGGTACCAGTATTGGTGGGACGGGTCTGTCACTGTATAACACTGGGGTACAGTATTGGTGGGGACATGTCTGTCACTGTATAACACTGGGGTACAGTACTGGTGGGGATGGGTCTGTCACTGTACAGTACTGGTGGGGACGGGTCTGTCACTGTATAACACTGGGGTACAGTACAGGTGGGGACGGGTCTGTCACTGTATAACACTGGGTACAGTACTTTCCGGGGACGGGTCTGTCACTGTATAAACACTGGGTACAGTACTGGTGGGGACGGGACTATCGTTAACACTGGGGTACAGTACTGGTGTGGGCGGGTCTATCATTAACACTGGGGTACAGTACTGGTGGGAACGGGTCTGTCACTGTATAACACTGGGGTACAGCACTGGTGGGGACGGGTCTGTCACTGTATAAACACTGGGGTACAGTACTGGTGGCGACGGGTCTGTCACTGTATAACTACTGGGGCTACAGTACTGGTGGGGACGGGTCGATCACTGTATAACACGGGTACAGTACTGGTGGGGACGGGTCTGTCACTGTATAACACTGGGATACAGCACTGGTGGGGAGGGGTCTCACTGTATAACACTGGGATACAAGTACTGGTGGGGAGGGGTCTGTCACTGTATAACACTGGGGTACAGTACTGGTGGGGACGGGTCTGTCACTGTATAACACTGGGGTACAGTACTGGTGGGGAGGGTCTGTCACTAGTATAACCACTGGTACAGTACTGCCGGGGACGGGTCTGTCACTGTATAACATACTCGGGGTACAGTACTGGTGGGGATGGGTCTATCAATTAACACTGGGATACAGTACTGGTGGCCGACGGGTCTGTCACTGTATAACGCTGGGGTACAGTACTGGTGGGGACGGCTCTGTCACTGTATAACATTGGGGTACAGTACTGGTGGGGACGGATCTGTCACTGTATAACACTGGGGTACAGTACTGGTGGGGACGGCTCTGTCACTGTCTTAACACTGGGGTACAGTACTGGTGGGGAGGGGGTCTGTCACTGTATCACTGGGGTACAGTACTGGTGGGGACGTGTCTGTCACTGTATTACACTGGGGTACAGTACTGGTGGCGACGCGTCTGTCACTGTATAACACTGGGGTACAGTACTGGTGGGGACGGCTCTGTCACTGTATAACACTGGGGTAGAGTACTGGTGGGAGGGGTCTGTCACTTAGTTTACGTTAATGATGGAAAGGGATAAGTATACACCGCAGGGCAAGAGTTATAGCTGGGGGAAGGGCGATTATGATGCCATTAGACGTGACTTGGGGGGGATAAGGTGGAGAAGTAGGCTGCAAGTGTTGGGCACACTGGATAAGTGGGGCTTGTTCAAGGATCAGCTACTGCGTGTTCTTGATAAGTATGTACCGGTCAGGCGGAGGAAGGCGTCGAGCGAGGGAATCGTGGTTTACCAAGGAAGTGGAATCTCTTGTTAAGAGGAAGAAGGAGGCCTATGTGAAGATGAGGTGTGAAGTTTTCAGTTGGGGCGATGGATAGTTACAAGGTAGCGAGGAAGGATCTAAAGAGAGAGCTAAGACGAGCAAGGAGGGGACATGAGAAGTATTTGGCAGGAAGGATCAAGGAAAACCCAAAAGCCTTTCTATAGGTATGTCAGGAATAAGCGGAATGACTAGGGAAAGAGTAGGACCAGTCAAGGACAGGGATGGGAAATTGTGTGTGGAGTCCTGAGGAGATAGGCGAGATACTAAATGAATATTTTTCGTCAGTATTCACTCAGGAAAAAGGTAATGTTGTGGAGGAGAATGCTGAGCCCAGGCTAATAGAATAGATGGCATTGAGGTACGTAGGAAGAGGTGTTTGGCAATTCTGGACAGGCCTTAAAATAGATAAGTCCCCGGGACCCTGATGGATTTATCCTAGGATTCTCTGGGAGGCCAGGGAAGAGATTGCTGGACTTTGGCTTTGATCTTTATGTCATCATTGGCTACAGGAATAGTTGCCAGAGGACTGGAGGACAGCAAATGTGGTCCCTTTGTTCAAAAAGGGGAGCAGAGACAACCCCGGCAACTATAGACCGGTGAGAACCTCACGTCTGTTAGTGGGTAAAGTCTTGGAGGGGATTATAAGAGACAAAGATTTATAATCATCTAGATAGGAATAATATGATCAGGGATAGTCAGCATCGCTTTGTGAAGGGTAAGTCATGCCTCACAAACCTTATTGAGTTTTTTGAGAAGGTGACTGAACAGGTAGATGAGGGTAGAGCAGTTGATGTGGTGTATATGGATTTCAGCAAAGCGTTTGATAAGGTTCCCCACGGTAGGCTATTGCAGAAATACGGAGGCTGGGGATTGAGGGTGATTTAGAGATGTGGATCAGAAATTGGCTAGCTGAAAGAAGACAGAGGGTGGTGGTTGATGGAAATGTTCAGAATGGAGTACAGTCGCAAGTGGAGTACCACAAGGATCTGTTCTGGGGCCGTTGCCTGTTTGTTCAATTTCTTAATCAATGACCTAGAGGAAGGCGCAGAAGGGTGGGTGAGTAAATTTGCAGACGATACTAAAGTCGGTGGTGTTGTCGATAGTGTGGAAGGATGTAGCAGGTTACAGAGGGATATAGATAAGCTGCAGAGCTGGCTGAGAGGTGGCAAATGGAGTTTAATGTAGAGAAGTGTGAGGTGATTCACTTTGGAAGGAATAACAGGAATGCGGACTATATTGGCTAATGGTAAAGTTCTTACAAAGTGTGGATGAGCAGAGGGATCTAGGTGTCCATGTACATAGATCCCTGAAAATTGCCACCCAGGTTGATAGGGTTGTGAAGAAGGCCTATGGAGTGTTGGACCTTTATTGGTAGAGGGATTGAGTTCCGGAGTCGGGAGGTCATGTTGCAGCTGTACAGAACTCTGGTACGCCGCATTTGGAGTATTGCGTACAGTTCTGGTCACCGCATTATAGGAAGGACGTGGAGGCTTTGGAGCGGGTGCAGTGGAGATTTACCAGGATGTTGCTGGTATGGAGGGAAAATCTTATGAGGAAAGGCTGATGGACTTGAGGTTGTTTTCGTTGGAGAGAAGAAGGTTAAAAAGGAGACTTAATAGAGGCATACAAAATGATCAGGGGGTTGGATAGGGTGGACAGTGAGAGCCTTCTCCGCGGATGGAAATGGCTGGCACGAGGGGACATAACTTTAAACTGAGGGGTAATAGATATAGGACAGAGGTCAGAGGTAGGTTCTTTACGCAAAGAGTAGTGAGGCCGTGGAATGCCCTACCTGCTACAGTAGTGAACTCGTCAACATTGAGGGCATTTAAAAGTTTATTGGATAAACATATGGATGATTAATGGCATAGTGTAGGTTAGATGGCTTTTGTTTTGGTGCAACATCGTGGGCCGAAGGGCCTGTACTGCGCTGTATTGTTCTATGTTCTATGTAACACTGGGTACAGTACTGGTGGGGGACGGGTCTGTCACTGTATAACACTGGGGTACCAGTACTGGTGGGACAACTCTGTCACTGTATAACACTGGGGTACAGTACTGGTGGGACGGGTCTGTCACTGTATAACACTGGATACAGTACTGGTGGGGACGGGTCTGTCACTATAACACTGGGTACAGTACTGGTGGGGACGGGTCTGTCACTGTATAACACTGGGGTACAGTACTGGTGGGGACGGGTCTGTCACTGTATAACACTGGGGTACAGTACTGGTGGGGACGTGTCTGTCACTGTATAACACTGGGGTACAGTACTGGTGGGGACGGGTCTGTCACTGTTATAATTGGGGTACAGTACTGGTGGGGATGGGTCTGTCACTGTATAACACTGGGGTACAGTACTGGTGGGGACGGGTCTAGTCACTGTATAACACTGGGGTACAGTACTGGTGGGGACGGGTCTGTCACTGTATAACACTGGGGTACAGTACTGGTGGGGACGGGTCTCGTCACTGTATAACACTGGAATACAGTACTGAGTGGGGACGGGTCTGTCACTATAACACTGGGGTACAGTACTGGTGGGGTACGGGTCTGTCACTGTATAACACTGGGATACAGTACTGGTGGGGGCGGGTCTGTCACTGTGTAACACTGGCATACAGTACTGGTGGGGACGGGTCTGTCACTGTGTAACACTGGGGTACAGTACTGGCGGGGACGGGTCTGTCACTGTATAACACTGGGATACAGTACTGGCGGGGACATGTCTGTCACTGTGTAACACTGGGGTACAGTACTGGCGGGGACGGGTCTGTCACTGTATAACACTGGGGTACAGTACTGGTGGGGACGGGTCTGTCACTGTATAACACTGGGGTACAGTACTGGTGGGGACGTGTCTGTCACTGTATAACACTGGGGTACAGTACTGGTGGGGACGGGTCTGTCACTGTATAATTGGGGTACAGTACTGGTGGGGATGGGTCTGTCACTGTATAACACTGGGGTACAGTACTGGTGGGGACGGGTCTGTCACTGTATAACACTGGGGTACAGTACTGGTGGGGACGGGTCTGTCACTGTATAACACTGGGGTACAGTACTGGTGGGGACGGGTCTGTCACTGTATAACACTGGGGTACAGTACTGGTGGGGACGGGTCTGTCACTGTATAACACTGGGGTACAGTACTGGTGGGGACGTGTCTGTCACTGTATAACACTGGGGTACAGTACTGGTGGGGACGGGTCTGTCTTTGTATAACACTGAGATACAGTACTGGTGGGGGCGGGTCTGTCACTGTGTAACACTGGGGTACAGTACTGGTGGGGACGGGTCTGTCACTGTATAACACTGAGATACAGTACTGGTGGGGGCGGGTCTGTCACTGTATAACACTGGGGTACAGTACTGGTGGGGACGGGTCTGTCACTGTATAACACTGAGATACAGTACTGGTGGGGGCGGGTCTGTCACTGTGTAACACTGGGATACAGTACTGGTGGGGACGGGTCTGTCACTGTGTTACACTGGGGTACAGTACTGGCGGGGACGGGTCTGTTACTGTATAACACTGGGATACAGTACTGGCGGGGACGGGTCTGTCACTGTGTAATACTGGGGTACAGTACTGGCGGGGACGGGTCTGTCACTGTATAACACTGGGGTAGAGTACTGGCGGGGACGGGTCTGTTACTGTATAACACTGGGGTACAGTACTGGTGGGGACGGGTCTGTCACTGTATAACACTGGGATACAGTACTGGTGGGGACGGGTCTGTCACTGTATAACACTGGGATACAGTACTGGTGGGGACGGGTCTGTCACTATAACACTGGTACAGTACTGGTGGGGACGGGTCTGTCACTGTATAACACTGGGATACAGTACTGGTGGGGGCGGGTCTGTCACTGTATAACACTGGGATACAGTACTGGTGGGGACGGGTCTGTCACTGTGTAACACTGGGGTACAGTACTGGCGGGGACGGGTCTGTCACTGTGTAACACTGGGGTACAGTACTGGCGGAGACGGGTCTGTCACTGTATAACATTGGGGTACAGTACTGGCGGGGACGGGTCTGTCACTGTGTAACACTGGGGTACAGTACTGGCGGGGACGGGTCTGTCACTGTATAACACTGGGGTACAGTACTGGTGTGGACGGGTCTGTCACTGTATAACACTGGGGTACAGTACTGGTGAAGACGGGTCTGTCACTGTATAACACTGGGGTACAGTACTGGTGGGGACGTGTCTGTCACTGTATAACACTGGGGTACAGTACTGGTGGGGACGGGTCTGTCACTGTATAATTGGGGTACAGTACTGGTGGGGATGGGTCTGTCACTGTATAACACTGGGGTACAGTACTGGCGGGGACGGGTCTGTCACTGTATAACACTGGGGTACAGTACTGGCGGGGACGGGTCTGTCACTGTATAACACTGGGGTACAGTACTGGTGGGGACGGGACTGTCACTGTATAACACTGGGGTACAGTACTGGTGGGGACGGGACTGTCACTGTATAACACTGGGGTACAGTACTGGTGGGGACGTGTCTCACTGTATAACACTGGGGTACAGTACTGGTGGGGACGTGTCTGTCACTGTATAACACTGGGGTACAGTACTGGTGGGGACGGGACTGTCACTGTATAACACTGGGGTACAGTACTGGTGGGGACGGGACTGTCACTGTATAACACTGGGGTACAGTACTGGTGGGGACGTGTCTGTCACTGTATAACACTGGGGTACAGTACTGGTGGGGACGGGACTGTCACTGTATAACACTGGGGTACAGTACTGGCGCGGACGGGTCTGTCACTGTATAACACTGGGGTACAGTACTGGCGGGGACGGGTCTGTCACTGTATAACACTGGGGTACAGTACTGGTGGGGACGGGACTGTCACTGTATAACACTGGGGTACAGTACTGGTGGGGACGGGACTGTCACTGTATAACACTGGGGTACAGTACTGGTGGGGACGGGACTGTCACTGTATAACACTGGGGTACAGTACTGGTGGGGACGTGTCTCACTGTATAACACTGGGGTACAGTACTGGTGGGGACGTGTCTGTCACTGTATAACACTGGGGTACAGTACTGGTGGGACGGGTCTGTCAGTGTATAACACTGAGGTACAGTACTGGTGGAGACGTGTCTGTCACTGTATAACACTGGGGTACAGTACTGTAAGGTGTACAGTACTGTTTGTGTGTGTGGATCGCCGGGCTTAATTGCCCCTTGGTGTTGAAAGGATGTGCAGGCGAGATTTTCGGGTTGCCAATGGTTGGGGAAATGGACATGGGCAGACTGATCATTCAGAGTAGGTGCCGAATCGGCCAAATGACTTCCGTCTGTGACTCTACTCGAGGGGGATTCGGCCTCATCTGTGCGACCCACCCTAGTAATGTAACCCCTATCATTTCAGGGTGATCCTGAGTCGGCCTCGTGCCAGAACCCGTTCCTTGTCCTTGCTGTCTGTTTTTCCTGCGATTTGTCTGCCTAGACGACTGACTGACATTCCTTCTCTGTCTCCCTCTGCCACCCCGCAGCGTATCTATTACCTGTCCCTGGAGTTTTACATGGGCCGCACTCTGCAGAACACCATGGTGAACCTGGGTCTACAGAACGCCTGCGACGAAGCCATCTATCAGGTAAGAGAACGGGGGGGGGGGTAGCTGGGCACCGACGCACTGCTCCCCCACCCCTCAGCTCACATCCCTGACCTGCTGCATGTCCATTCTCCATCCCTCAACCCGCAAAGTTCTCACACTGTTCGATCGGTGTATCCGCGCCACTCCTGTCCTGCACATTGCATTCAAATGTTGTCCCTTGGCATGGGGTCTCTCGACGCCAATCCAGTCAGTCCCATCCCCCCCCCCCCTCCCCCTTCACTGTATCCCACTCGAATAGCCATCCACCCCCCCCACCCCCCGATCTCCTTCTCTCCGAGGGGAATAAACCCCGTCTTCTCCAACCTGAACCTCGGAGCTAAAATCCCCTCGTCCCTGGAACCGTTCTGGGTGAATCTCCCCTCTTCCGCTTCCTCTTGGACCCTCACATGCTCCCTAAAGTTTGGGTCCAAGAACTGGGCCCAATACTCTGGGGCCAAAACAGTGCTTCATAAAGAACATAGAACATACAGTGCAGAAGGAGGCCATTTGGCCCATCGAGTCTGCACCGACCCACTTAAGCCCTCACTTCCACCCTATTCCCGTAACCCAATGACCCCTCCTATCCTTTTTGGACACTAAGGGCAATTTTGGACACTTAAGGGCAATTTAGCACGGCCAATCCACCTAACCTGCACATCTTTGGACTGTGGGAGGAAACCGGAGCACCCGGAGGAAACCCACGCAGACACGGGGAGGATGTGCAGACTCCGCACAGACAGTGACCCAAGCCGGGAATCGAACCTGGGACCCTGGTGTTGTGAAGCCACAGTGCTAACCACTGTGCTACCGTGCTGCCCAAAGGCTCGGTATAACCTTTCTGCTTTTGTACTCCATATCTCTACTTATGAAGTCCAATGTCCCATGCGCTCTCTTGCCACTTTTCAAAGATGCATCGATGCCCCTGCACGCTCTCTGAAACTATGCCATGAAGCCTGTATTGCTTCTCCCGATCCCTTCTGTGGAATGGCGGAGTCCAAATTCTACCCCCGCCTACCAGAATAGTCCAGTTATGTCCATTGGCTCCGCAGCCTCTTGTTAATCTCCAACGCAACTGCGGTTGAGCCCCTATCTGCGGGAGCTACCTCGGGAACATTCAGTCCCAATGCAACTTTGACGGATCACCAGGTGCCCTGGACCACTCGGCTATTGGTCCCAGGAGAGCCTGTGGGTGGGCGAGTTGGCAAAGGAGGCCACTCGAGCCAGACCGATCCCAGCCAGGGTGGCGTCTGGGTGGCATGACCCTTCACCTTGGCTGTGGCCACGCTAGAGAGGGCATGGCAGTGTGTCGCAATTGCTGGCTGTAACTCAGCAAGTGTGACTGTGGTTTCGCCCGCCCCCCCATCAACATTCTTCCCCATCTAGCCTGAAGAAACCTGAAGAGTCTCCAATGGGCGAGGATTCCTGAAGCCTGCCATCACCAGACACCCCTCGGTCGGGACGAGTCACTTTAACAGGCTTCAGTACAATGCGTCAACGATTGACAGGCCGGGCGGGTTGGGTGACTGAGCTAACCAGGCTCTGGGCTGCGTTCTGAGGAACCGTGACATTTAGCAGGCCGACTGAGTCGGCAAAAATCGCCTGCAGCTGTTTGAGGGCCGTCTCCCATTACAGTCCCTCTCTCCTGCCCCCCTGCTCCCTCTTAATTCGACACTCGAGTCAGGCAGAAGATGAACTTTAACATTGTGGATCCTTCGGGAGTGATCTCTGCCATTTCGTCCGTTTTAACCCCTGCTTTGGACTCCTCCGCGTTCCCAACCTGTTCCACATCCTAGAACTGCCCAAATCCCCCCCCCCATCCCCGCCCGCTAACGCCCTCCGTTGTGCTGAGGTAGCACCAGTCTGAGGCGTGGGCGTGTTCGTGTTTAAACCCCCCCCCCCCCCCTCCTTGGTGGTGTTCCGGCCAATTGTCGCACCCCCTTCCATGGGCCGGACACCGAGCCTGGGACCGTCCTGCTGTGTAAAACCCCAGTCCCGCTGCACCCAAGGGTTGGGATGGTGCCTTGCTTACTCCTTTCACTTCCTTCCGCAGCTGGGTCTGGACATGGAGGAGCTGGAAGAGATCGAAGAAGACGCCGGCCTTGGCAACGGGGGTCTCGGCCGACTGGCAGGTGAGCAGCCTCCCGCGGCTCAGCGTCCGTTTCGGCAGCGCTCCCCTCCCCTTTCAGCTGAGGGCCCCCATTTCTGCTGGCGGCGCCCCTCACACTGGGCCATCCTGCCCCACAAGTGTGGCGTGTGTACATCCTCCCCGTGTGTGCGTGGGTTTCCTCCGGGTGCTCCGATTTCCTCCCGCAGTCCAAAGATGTGCAGGTTAGGTGGGGTTACAGGGATAGGGCCTAGGTAGAGTGCAGTGCAGACACCATGGCCTCCTGCACTGTATAGATTCGAGGTGTGTGTGCGAGAGACCCTGTGGGTGCGATGTAACGCCGCAAATCCTTTCCCGATCTAACCAGCCAGCTCTGGATGGGTTCCTGATCCCGCCAGACGGGACGCGACACCAATTAAGGGCAGTCTGCATTGCATTAGCAAGATGCAAGTCCAATCTAATGGCCTCCCGGGAACTAACCGGCTCCCCAGCGAGAGGTCACGAGAGCGCCGTTTAGCACGAGTCCACACTAGTGTGGACCAGACGTATCGGCACCTGGGGAGGTCCCCCAGGCCATAGGAGACCCCACCCCCCTCTCGGTGTTCAGGAGCCGGGCAGGGTGGTCCTCTGACACCTGGGCACCTTGGCACTGCCAGGGTGGAAGGGGAAATGCCAGGATGGCACTGCCAAGGGTAGGGCCTGAGGGGGGCCATGCCCATGAAAAGAAGGATGAATGGGGTATGATGGGTTGGGGAAGGGGTGAAGGGCGGGTATGAAGGGGCCTCCTAAAAGTTGAGAGAGGTGAAGGGTGCGGTCCAGAAAGAGGGGGTGGGGAGGCCTGAAAAGAGGGGGGGGGTGTCCCGCTACCTCCATTGGGCCTGTCCTCACTTGGAGGGGGTTGGGGTAATACCCATGTACGCGGGGGGTAACATTGCCCATGGGTGAGGGGGTGTAGGGGGCACTCGAGCTCACCTAGAGATCAGGGCACCCTTTCAAAATGGCGGCCTGATCTCCGAGGAGCCGGTCTCCCCAGCGCGTTCAGCTCCCCGCGGAATGAAAAAATTGCCAAGTGTGGGTTTGACCAGTGCGAAACTCCCCAAGACCCCAAAATGTGACTTGAGTGTTGGTGAATACCGGTGTGGATCTCCCCCAGAGAGTCAGTGGGGCGGGAAACAATCTGTCCAACTCGCCCAAAATCACGCCGAAAAACATTCCGCTAAATCGCTCCCTGTGTGTGGGGGGGGGGGGCGGGGGAGAGGGAGTGAATGTTTGTGGTTAGCGTGTCGATCGAGCGGGGCTGCTTTGTCCTGGATGGTGTCGAGCTTCTCGAGTGTCGTTGGGAGTCCAGGCGAGTGGAGAGTATTCCCTCACACTCCTGACTTGTGCCTTGTAGATGGTGGACAGGCTTTGGGGGGAGTCAGGAAGTGAGTTACTCTCCGCAGGATTCCCAGCCTCTGACCTGCTCTGGTAGCCACAGTATTAATGTGGCTGGGCCCAGTTCAGTTTCTGATCAATGGTCACCCCCAGGATGTTGATTGTGGGAGATTCAGCGATGGTGATGCTATTGAATGTCAAGGGGCGATGGTTCGATCCTCTCTTGCAGGAGATGGTCATTGCCGGGCACTTGTGTGGTGTGAATGTAACTTGCCACTTGTCAGCCCCGAGCCTGGATATTGTCCAGGTCTTGCTGCATTTGGACAGGGACTGATTCAGTATCTGAGGAGCCGCGAATGGTGCTGAACATTGTGCAGTCGTCCGCAAACATCCCCACTTCTGACCTTGTGATGGAAGGGAGGACATTGATGAAGCAGCTGAAGATGGTTGGGGCCTAGGACACGACCCTGAGGAACTCCTGCAGTGACGTCCTGGAGCTGAGATGATTGCCCTCCAACCACCACAACTATCTTCCTTTGTGCCGGGTCTGACTCCAACCAGCGGAGAGTTTCCCCCTGATTCCCACTGACTCCAGTGTAGCTCGGGCTCCGTGATGCCAGACCCGGTCAAACGCTGCCTTGATGTCAAAGGGCAGTCACTCTCGCCTCACCTCTGGCATTCAGCTCTTTTGTCCATGTTTGAACCAAGGCTGTAATGAGGTCAGGAGCTGAGTGACCCTGGGCGGAACCCAAACTGAGCGTCCGGGAGCAGGTTATTGCTGAGTCAGTGACGCTTACAAACAGATCGAGGGTCAATAGACAGCGAGTAAGTGCCTTGGGGTTGCCAATCCTCGAGGATTGGCCTGTAGTCTCCAGGAATTGAAGATTAATCTCCAGGACACTGCTGTGTGTAACCCTGAAGAAAAATCATCGGGGCATTCAAAAAAGATTGTTTCCTTTGAATTATATTTGAACATTTCTCTTTACCAGATATATGAAGCATTAAAACCGGGGGAGGAAAAAGTTGATTGACTGACGGTCAAGTGGGCAGCACGGTAGCATTGTGGATAGCACAATTGCTTCACAGCTCCAGGGTCCCAGGTTCGATTCCGGCTTGGGTCACTGTCTGTGCGGAGTCTGCACGTCCTCCCCGTGTCTGTGTGGGTTTCCTCCGGGTGCTCCGGTTTCCTCCCACAGTCCAAAGGTGTGCAGGTTAGGTGGATTGGCCATGATAAATTGCCCTTAGTGTCCAAAATTGCCCTTGGTGTTGGGTGGAGGTGTTGACTATGGGTAGGGTGCTCTTTCCAAGAGCCGGTGCAGACTCAGGGGGCCGAATGGCCTCCTTCTGCACTGTAAATTCTATGATAATCGCTGATTAATCTAGGACAAAGGTTCGGCACAACATCGTGGGCCGAAGGGCCTGTTCTGTGCTGTATTTTTCTATGTTCTATATCCTTGAAGAATGATGGGATGGGTTGTCTGCGGTGACGGTACTGCCCCCACAAGGCTCCTCTGGCGTCTGTACCATGTACCACCCTAGAGAATGTCTCTCATTTCTACAAAGCCTGTCACCAACTTGGGATGTCCCAAACTGCTTTTTAAATCCAGTGCAACACATCGTGTCGTGTGCGGCCTGTGGTGTGGGGCGGGGCGGGGGGGGGGGGGGGCGGTGAAGCTTAACTGACGGGTCGTATAATGCAAATGGCTGATGAGCTCTCTTCCCCTCCCTGTCTAGCCTGCTTCCTGGACTCCATGGCAACACTGGGACTGGCCGCCTATGGTTACGGCATCCGGTACGAGTTTGGCATCTTCAACCAGAAGATTTCCAACGGGTGGCAGGTGAGTGAACGTCCGAATTTCTGTAGCTGCCTGCACCCGGTCGTCCTTCGCGCGGAGCCTCCGGAGTGCGGGCGGAGCACCGCCACAAAATGGTGGTGGGAAGGGAGGACACGAGGGCGGCCAGTAAGGTAGCAGTCGGGCGATGACTCGTCTGTGGGAGCAAGTGAGGCGCGGACTTGTAGTTTGGGGGCAGAGCAGACAGGAGAGGAGTGTGTTGGGGTAAATTGGTGACACACCGGACGGCCAGGAGAAGCCACAAAGAGTGTTGATTCAACGTCAGTAAGGTTCACCGCCATTTTGCCTTTCTGGGGAAGGGGGGGGGATGAGCAAATCAAGACTCTCTTTTCAGAGGGACGGAATTGAAAGGCCGGGAAGTTGTGCTGAACCTGTATCGAACCTTCTTTGGACCAAACGTGAGCACGTTCTGGTCGCCATCTTGTTAAAAAGGCCATTGCGGCTCTGGAGGCGGGAAGGGGGGGGGGGGGCTGCAGAGAAGGCCCAAGGGCGACATGGTAGCACAGTGGTTAGCACTGTCTGTGCGGTGTCTGCACGTTCTCCCCGTGTGTGCGTGGGTTTCCTCCAGGTGCTCCGGTTTCCTCCCACAGTCCAAAGATGGACAGGTTAGGTGGATTGGCCGTGCTAAATTGCCCCTTCGTGTCCAAAGATGTGCAGGTTAGGTGGATTGGCCGTGCTAAATTGCCCCTTAGTGTCCAAAGATGTGCAGGTTGGGTGGATTGGCCGTGCTAAATTGCCCCTTAGTATCCAAAGATGTGCAGGTTAGGGGGATTGACCGTGCTAAAATGTCCCTTAGTAGCCAAAGATGTGCAGGTTAGGGGGATTGACCGTGCTAAATTGTCCCTTAGTGGCCAAAGATGCAGGTTAGGTGGATTGGCCGTGCTAAATTGTCCGTTAGTGTCCAAAGATGTACAGGTTAGGTGGATTGGCCGCGCTAAATTGCCCCTTAGTGTCCAAAGATGTGCAGGTTAGGTGGATTGGCCGTGCTAAATTGCCCCTTAGTGTCCAAAGATGTGCAGGTTAGGTGGATTGGCCGTGCTAAATTGCCCCTTAGTGTCCAAAGATGTGCAGGTTAGGTGGATTGGCCGTGCTAAATTGCCCGTTGTGTCCAAACAAAAAAGGTTGTGTGAGATTACGGGGATAGGGCGGAGGTATGGCCTTCAGTAGGGTGCTCTGTCCAAGGTCTGGTGCAGGCTCAATGGGCCGAATGGCCTCCTCCTGCACTGTTAATTCTATGATTCTACCATGACCAAACCAGAAATAACTGGGTCGACAGATCAGGAGAGGATTCTCCGTCTGCGAAATGAAAACTGAGGGGGTGACCTAATTCGAGGTCTTTTTAAAAAATTGCGAAAAGGTTTTGTTTCCGCTTGTGGGGAAGAAACTCGAGGCCGCCCGTGGCAACGCGAGACCCCAAAGGAGGTAGTTGACTGCGTTGTTTAAAAGAAGGATCTTCTTTCGTATAAATAAATGACGAAGTTCAGCACCAACAATAATAACTGTGAAAGCAGGTGCAGTAGTAAAACAGGCCTGGCTCGCAGGCCACCCTCGTGCAGACTGAAAAAGGTCGCGCGTGCCCCGAACCAGCAACAGGCGGCAAGAAAACAACTACGGAGGAGACGGGCTTATAAGAAGACCCCATACTCAAGTCGACACTCTGTTACGCCGTCGATATATGATGGTCACTGCCCCTGACCGGTGGGCGCCCCGGGGGCTGCGGTCTTGGGATTTTGGGGCGAACCTTCTTTTCCCAGAACGAGGTGCGAATCTGGAACCCGCTCCCACAGGGAGCGATCAGGGTGAATAGTGTCACGACATTTACAAAGAAATGTACAGCACAGGAACAGGCCCTTCGGCCCTCCAAGCCCGTGCCGACCATGATGCCCGACTAAACTAAAATCTTCTACACTTCCTGGGTCCGTATCTCTCTATTCCCATCCTATTCATGTATTTGTCAAGATGCCCCTTAAATGTCACTATCGTCCCTGCTTCCACCACCTCCTCCGGTAGCGAGTTCCAGGCACCCACTACCCTCTGCATAAAAAAACTTGCCTCGTACATCTCCTGTAAACCTTGCCCCTCTCACCTTAAACCTATGCCCCTGGGGAAAATCCTCTGACTATCCACTCTATCTATGCCCCTCATAATTTTGTAGACCTCTATCAGGTCTCCCCTCAACCTCCTTCGTTCCAGTGAGAACAAACCGAGTTTATTCAACCGCTCCTCAGAGCTAATGCCCTCCATACCCGGCAACATTCTGGTAAATCTCTTCTGCACCCTCTCTAAAGCCTCCACATCCTTCTGGTAGTGTGGCGACCAGAATTGAACACTATACTCCAAGTGTGGCCTAACTAAGGTTCTATACAGCTGCAACATGACTTGCCAATTCTTATACTCAATGCCCCGGCCAATGAAGGCAAGCATGCCATATGCCTTCTTGACTACCTTCTCCACCTGCGTTGCCCCTTTAAGTGACCTGAGGGGGAGGAGAGCTGGATAGATATAGACGCATGAGGCAGAGGGCAATAGAGGGTCACGATAGTAGTTTTCGAGAGGGAAAGCTGGTAGGAGGATTGAGTGGAGGTGAAACACCAGCATGAAGTGGTTGGGCCGAATGGCCTGATTCTGTGCTGTGCACTTCGATGTGGTCCTTTGAGTTCAACCTCGGGAGCAGGACAGGGGGAGAGGGGGGTGGGGGGGGGGGGATGACAGCCTACAAGGCTGGAGGAGGAATGCAGAACGCCATCGGGATTAAAATAGAGCTTCACAACTTTGACAGGGACAGGCAGCTAACGTTCACCCCCCTCCCCCATCCCAGATAGCCTGCCTACCCCGATCATGTTCGCAGCATGCCATTAAAGGGGCAAACGGGAGCACTATGAACTTGCACGGCCTAAAGGTCGCCCTGGTAATCCTGGAAGCAACAGGTGGCGGTGGCGTTGGGGGCTGTTTCCCCCGTCATGGTCGCCGGTCACGATCCAAGGCTGTTGCACCCCCATCCGCGCAAATGGCGTTTCCTTCCCCATATCTTCTGCTGGGGGGTCCACACGCTCTGCCTGTCATTCAACTTTACAGCATCCCCTTGGTGCCTCCTTCCTCGCAGGGCCCAGCGCTCGCTTGGTGCCTCCTTCCTCGCAGGGCCCAGCGCTCGCTTGGTGCCTCCTTCTCCTCGCGGGGCCCGGCGCTCGCTCGGTGCCTCCTTCCTCGCGGGGCCCGGCGCTCGCTCGGTGCCTCCTTCCTCGCAGGGCTCGGCGCTCGCTCGGTGCCTCCTTCTCGCGGGGCCCAGCGCTCGCTCGGTGCCACCTTCCTCGCGGGGCCCGGCGCTCGCTCGGTGCCACCTTCCTCGCGGGGCCCGGCGCTCGCTCGGTGCCTCCTTCCTCGCAGGGCTCGGCGCTCACTCGGTGCCTCCTTCCTCGCGGGGCCTGGCGCTCACTCGGTGCCTCCTTCCTCGCGGGGCCCAGCGCTCGCTCGGTGCCACCTTCCTCGCAGGGCCCAGCCCTCGCTCGGTGCCACCTTCCTCGCGGGGCCCGGCGCTCGCTCGATGCCTCCTTCCTCGCGGGGCCCAGCGCTCGCTCGGTGCCTCCTTCCTCGCAGGGCTCGGCGCTCGCTCGGTGCCTCCTTCCTCGCAGGGTCCAGCGCTCGCTCGGTGCCCCCTTCCTCGCGGGGCCCGGCGCTCGCTCGGTGCCTCCTTCCTCGCAGGGCTCGGCGCTCGCTCGGTGCCTCCTTCCTCGCAGGGCTCGGCGCTCGCTCGGTGCCCCCTTCCTCGCAGGGTCCAGCGCTCGCTCGGTGCCCCCTTCCCTCGCGGGGCCCGGCGCTCGCTCGGTGCCTCCTTCCTCGCGGGGCCCGGCGCTCGCTCGGTGCCTCCTTCCTCGCAGGGCTCGGCGCTCGCTCGGTGCCTCCTTCCTCGCAGGGTCCAGCGCTCGCTCGGTGCCCCCTTCCTCGTGGGGCCCGGCGCTCGCTCGGTGCCACCTTCCTCGCGGGGCCCGGCGCTCGCTCGGTGCCTCCTTCCTCGCAGGGCTCGGCGCTTGCTCGGTGCCGTCCTTCCTCGCGGGGCCCAGCGCTCGCTCGGTTCCTCCTTCGTCGCGGGGCCCAGCGCTCGCTCGGTGCCTCCTTCCTCGCGGGGCCCGGCGCTCGCTCGGTGCTTCCTTCCTCGCGGGGCCCGGCGCTCGCTCGGTGCTTCCTTCCTCGCGGGGCCCGGCGCTCGCTCGGTGCTTCCTTCCTCGCGGGGCCCGGCGCTCGCTCGGTGCCTCCTTCCTCGCGGGGCCCGGCGCTCGCTCGGTGCCGTCCTTCCTCGCGGGGCCCGGCGCTCGCTCGGTGCCTCCTTCGTCGCAGAGCCCACGCTCGCTCGGTGCCTCCTTCCTCGCGGGGCCCGGCGCTCGCTCGGTGCCTCCTTCCTCGCGGGGCTCGGCGCTCGCTCGGTGCCTCCTTCCTCGCGGGGCCGGGCGCTCGCTTGGTGCCTCCTTCCTCGCAGGGCCCAGCGCTCGCTCGGTGCCTCCTTCCTCGCGGGGCCCGGCGCTCGCTCGGTGCCTCCTTCCTCGCAGGGCTCGGCGCTCACTTGCTGCCTCCTTCCTCGCGGGGCCGGGCGCTCGCTCGGTGCCTCCTTCCTCGCGGGGCCCGGCGCTCGCTCGGTGCCTCCTTCCTCGCGGGTCCGGGCGCTCGCTCGGTGCCTCCTTCCTCGCGGGGCCGGGCGCTCGCTCGGTGCCTCCTTCCTCGCGGGGCCCGCGCTCGCTCGGTGCCTCCTTCCTCGCAGGGCCCGGCGCTCGGTCGGTGCCTCCTTCCTCGCGGGGCCCGGCGCTCGCTCGGTGCCTCCTTCCTCGCGGGGCCCGCGCTCGCTCGGTGCCTCCTTCCTCGCGGGGCCGGGCGCTCGCTCGGTGCCTCCTTCCTCGCAGGGCCCGGCGCTCGCTCTGTGCCTCCTTCCTCGCGGGGCCCGCGCTCGCTCGGTGCCTCCTTCCTCGCAGGGCCCGGCGCTCGCTCGGTGCCTCCTTCCTCGCGGGGCCCGGCGCTCGCTCGGTGCCTCCTTCCTCGCGGGGCCCGCGCTCGCTCGGTGCCTCCTTCCTCGCGGGGCCCGGCGCTCGCTCGGTGCCTCCTTCCTCGCGGGGCCCAGCGCTCGCTCGGTGCCTCCTTCCTCGCAGGGACCGGCGCTCGCTCGGTGCCTCCTTCCTCGCAGGGCTCGGCGCTCGCTTGGTGCCTCCTTAGTCGCGGGACCAGGCGCTCGCTTGGTGCCTCCTCGCGGGGACGGGCGCTAGCTCGGTGCCTCCTTCGTCGCGGAGCCCAGCGCTCGCTCGGTGCCTCCTTCGTCGCGGGGGCCCAGCGCTCGCTCGGTGCCTCCTTCCTCGCGGGGTCCGGCGCTAGCTCGGTGCCTCCTTCGTCGCGGGGCCCAGCGCTCGCTTGGTGCCTCCTTCCTTGCGGCGCCAGGCGCTCGCTTGGTGCCTCCTCGCGGGGCCCGGCGCTCGCTCGGTGCCACTATGGAGTATTGGCCGACATTTTGTTTTAAAATTTTGGATGGAGCCTGGAGTGAGCACATTCCGAAGGGAAAGCAAGTTTCTGATTCTGTCTCCACAAACTATCCATGCTCCTCACTCCCCGCATCCTTTAATACACCACCCAGTCTAATCCCACTCTCCCCCTCACTCCCCACACCCTTTAATTCCCCACCCAGTCTAATCCCACTCTCCCCCTCACTCCCCGCACCCTTTAATATCCCACCCAGTCTAATCCCACTCTCCCCCTCACTCCCCGCACCCTTTAATATCCCACCCAGTCTAATCCCACTCTCCCCCCCCCCCCCCTCACTCCCCACACCCTTTAATATCCCACCCAGTCTAATCCCACTCTCCCCCTCACTCCCCGCACCCTTTAATATCCCACCCAGTCTAATCCCACTCTCCCCCCTCACTCCCCACACCCTTTAATATCCCACCCAGTCTAATCCCACTCACTCCCCGCACCCTTTAATATCCCACCCAGTCTAATCCCACTCTCCCCTCACTCCCCGCACCCTTTAATATCCCACCCAGTCTAATCCCACTCTCCCCCCTCACTCCCCACACCCTTTAATATCCCACCCAGTCTAATCCCACTCTCCCCCCTCACTCCCCACACCCTTTAATATCCCACCCAGTCTAATCCCACTCTCCCCTCACTCCCCACACCCTTTAATATCCCACCCAGTCTATACCCACTCACTCCCTGCACCCTTTAATATCCCACCCAGTCTAATCCCACTCTCCCCCTCACTCCCCACACCCTTTAATATCCCACCCAGTCTAATCCCACTCTCCCCCCTCACTCCCCGCACCCTTTAATACCCCACCCAGTCTAATCCCACTCTCCCCCTCACTTCCTGCACCCTTTAATACCCCACCCAGTCTAATCCCCCTCACCCTTTAATATCCCACCCAGTCTATACCCACTCACTCCCTGCACCCTTTAATATCCCACCCAGTCTAATCCCACTCTCCCCCTCACTCCCCACACCCTTTAATATCCCACCCAGTCTAATCCCACTCTCCCCCCTCACTCCCCGCACCCTTTAATACCCCACCCAGTCTAATCCCACTCTCCCCCCTCACTCCCCGCACCCTTTAATACCCCACCCAGTCTAATCCCCCTCACCCTTTAATACCCCACCCAGTCTAATCCCACTCTCCCCACACCCGTAAATATCCCACCCAGTCTAATCCCACTCTCCCCCTCACTCCCCGCACCCTTTAATATCCCACCCAGTCTAATCCCACTCTCCCCTCACTCCCCGCACCCTTTAATATCCCACCCAGTCTAACCCCACTCTCCCCTCACTCCCCACACCCTTTAATATCCCACCCAGTCTAATCCCACTCTCCCCCCTCACTCCCCGCACCCTTTAATACCCCACCCAGTCTAATCCCACTCTCCCCCTCACTCCCTGCACCCTTTAATACCCCACCCAGTCTAATCCCACTCTCCCCGTCACTCCCGCACCCTTTAATATCCCACCCAGTCTAATCCCACTCCCCCCTCACTCCCCGCACCCTTTAATACCCCACCCAGTCTAATCCCACTCTCCCCCTCACTCCCTGCACCCTTTAATATCCCACCCAGTCTAATCCCACTCTCCCCCTCACTCCCTGCACCCTTTAATACCCCACCCAGTCTAATCCCACTCTCCCCCTCACTCCCGCACCCTTTAATACCCCACCCAGTACTCCCCCCTCACTCCCCGCACCCTTTAATACACCGCCCAGTCTAATCCCACTCCCCCCTCACTCCCCGCACCCTTTAATATCCCACCCAGTCTAATCCCACTCTCCCCCCTCACTCCCGCACCCTTTAATATCCCACCCAGTCTAATCCCACTCTCCCCCTCACTCCCCGCACCCTTTAATATCCCACCCAGTCTAATCCCACTCTCCCCCCTCACTCCCGCACCCTTTAATATCCCACCCAGTCTAATCCCACTCTCCCCCCTCACTCCCGCACCCTTTAATATCCCACCCAGTCTAATCCCACTCTCCCCCCTCACTCCCGCACCCTTTAATATCCCACCCAGTCTAATCCCACTCTCCCCCTCACTCCCCTGCACCCTTTAATACCCCACCCAGTCTAATCCCACTCTCCCCCTCACTCCCCGCACCCTTTAATATCCCACCCAGTCTAATCCCACTCTCCCCCCTCACTCCCCGCACCCTTTAATATCCCACCCAGTCTAATCCCACTCTCCCCCTCACTCCCCGCACCCTTTAATATCCCACCCAGTCTAATCCCACTCTCCCCCCTCACTCCCCGCACCCTTTAATATCCCACCCAGTCTAATCCCACTCTCCCCCGCACCCTTTAATATCCCACCCAGTCTAATCCCACTCTCCCCCCTCACTCCCGCACCCTTTAATATCCCACCCAGTCTAATCCCACTCTCCCCCCTCACTCCCGCACCCTTTAATATCCCACCCAGTCTAATCCCACTCTCCCCCCTCACTCCCGCACCCTTTAATATCCCACCCAGTCTAATCCCACTCTCCCCCCTCACTCCCGCACCCTTTAATATCCCACCCAGTCTAATCCCACTCTCCCCCCTCACTCCCGCACCCTTTAATATCCCACCCAGTCTAATCCCACTCTCCCCCTCACTCCCGCACCCTTTAATATCCCACCCAGTCTAATCCCACTCTCCCCCCTCACTCCCGCACCCTTTAATATCCCACCCAGTCTAATCCCACTCTCCCCCCTCACTCCCGCACCCTTTAATATCCCACCCAGTCTAATCCCACTCTCCCACCTCACTCCCGCACCCTTTAATATCCCACCCAGTCTAATCCCACTCTCCCCCCTCACTCCCGCACCCTTTAATATCCCACCCAGTCTAATCCCACTCTCCCCCTCACTCCCCGCACCCTTTCACACCCAGTCCAGCCACTGGCTCCTCCTGCCCCATCCGCCCTGGACAGAGGATTTGGGGTGCGGCTGTAAGGGAATCTTCCCAGCTGTCCGTTGAGCTGGAGTGCGCTTGCTGCCTAGTAATCGCGCCGTAGCCAAG
Source organism: Scyliorhinus torazame (assembly GCF_047496885.1). NCBI lineage: Eukaryota > Metazoa > Chordata > Chondrichthyes > Carcharhiniformes > Scyliorhinidae > Scyliorhinus > Scyliorhinus torazame. The sequence goes on along the minus strand of NC_092730.1, from coordinate 21,489,040 downwards.
GAAACCCCCCCCCCCGCTCTGAATGTCAGTGACTGCAATGCGGCGCGTTACTGTCTGCAGCAGTCCTGCAGTCACGTTGCAGACGGGAGGGGGGAGGGGTTGTGTGTTGATCACTGGCTTCACTGACAGCAGCATTCCTTCCCCTCAACGCTCCACAGCTGTGACCTGGCCCAGGCCTGGAGTCCGCGGAGCCTCTCCTTCAGCCTCCATCCAGTCCCTTTACAACAACCGGCCATTATCCCTCCAGGTGCCCGGGGCGGGGCGGGGGGGGAGGGGGG
>NC_092730.1:21384138-21488662 GCF_047496885.1 Scyliorhinus torazame | reverse complement strand
GCTTTACTCTGTATCTAACCCGTGCTGTACCTGTCCTGGGAGTGTTTGATGGGGGACAGTGTAGAGGGAGCTTTACTCTGTATCTAACCCCGTGGCTGTAAACCCTATCATGGGAGTGTTTGATGGGGACAGTGTAGAGGGAGCTTTACTCTGTATCTAACCCAGTGCTGTACCTGTCTGGGAGTGTTTGATGGGGACAGTCTAGAGGGAGCTTTACTCTGTATCTAACCCTGTGCTGTACCTGTCCTGGGAGTGTTTGATGGGGGACAGTGTAGAGGGAGCTTTACTCTGTATCTAACCCCGTGCTGTACCTGTCCTGGGAGTGTTTTGATGGGGGACAGTGTAGAGGGGAACGAACAGGCTCCGGAATGTGGCGACTAGGGGCTTTTCACAGTAACTTCATTTGAAGCCTACTTGTGACAATAAGCGATTTTCGTTTTCATTTCCCCTCTCTGGCGACATCACGAGAGTCGCAGCCGCTAAGGGCCCCAGGATGTGCGCCATGCGGGGGCCAGGGGGGAAAGGGGAGCTCGAGGGCGGGGCGGTGGGCGTAAACCGCGCCCGCACATATTCCTTCTCGTCGAGGAGGCTCAGGACTGTGTGGGGGAGGCTGGTTATTCTCCCGGAGCCGGAGCCTGCTGAATTCCGTGCAGATTCCGCTCCCTGCGATCCCGGATTGCGAATCCGAGCCGCGGTCCCCGAGGAACGTGGGCTGTTCTCCCCTTTTGAGACAGAGAGAGAGAGAGAGAGAGAGTGAGCAGACTGGTAGAGATTTCATCTGAGGGCCTGACACCTCAGGCGAGCGGATGGCGGCCTAGAAGGCGAGGCCTCGGCGGACTACCTCAGCCGCCAATACGCCGGCTCTTGTCGGCCTCGCTCCGCTTGGCGAGCCAACCATCCCGGTCGGCTGAGCTAAGCCCCGTGGCGTCCCTCTCCTGGGAGCGACCGGGCCCGCCAATGGTTAACGAGGGCTGAGAGGGACTGAGTAAGAAGAGAGGGCTGGGGAGATGGATGTGTTTGGTGTGTGAGTCAGCGCTGGGTTGCCCAAAATAACCCGGTGATGGGCCCATGCAGGAACTGAAAGCAGAATCTCAACCTCCGCCAAGGCCACATCTGGCTACAGCCAGCTAATTTGTGTCTTTCGTGTTGAGTTCGCCGCCCTCCCCTCCCGTTCTACCAGCCCCCTGTACATGTACGCAACGCTGTGAGGCCCTTCTGCTAGGCCTCACACCATCCCCCCACCAGAGCACGAGACAGAGGCTGAATTTGGGAGTCACCTCCGGACACGCACAGCTCCCGGGTGTCCGGCCCCTCCTGTCCCCCTCCTCCAACCCCCCCCCCCCCCCTTCCGGGTCTGCTATTCTCCCACCAGCGCCGTCGCAAACATTTTTTTTTTTTTTTTTACCTCTGCTTTTGAGCCGGCGGCAGCCTCGCCCTGGGCCTGGCCCCCCCTCGGCCTCCTCCATCGAGTCGCTGCGGCGCCGTGACCGCCTCCTTCTCACCAGATCGGCGTCCCTGATGTGCGAGAATCCCGACTTGCCCGACCTGCCGGGGGAGCGGCTCTCCGCCGGCTGCGCGCGGGGCATCCGCTCCGGCCTACCCGGGGCGTTCCTGCTCTCGGCGCCGCCCGCCGTGGCCGACGGCTTGTCGGCGGGGCGACGGCTTGCTGCTGGGGCTGACCCGCTGGGCACGCCGGCGCCCTCTGGCGGTCGCGCGCCGCCCCTTCCTTCTCTCTCCGGAGGTTTCTCCGGTGTCGGAGGGAGTTCGGGGCCCTCGGGCCGCCCCGTCCTGACCCCGGGCTGGGCCTCCTCTCCGGTTCCTCAGCAGTCACCCGGCGTGGCGTGGTTCAGGGTTGGGCTCCTCCAGGGGCCTCCCAGAGTCCTCCGCAGCTGGCGGGGTGCGCAGGCTTCCCATGGTCCCTCTGAGTGAGCGGTCCCTCAGAAGAGGGCGTCTCTGGAGGCCTCTCATGATCCTCCATGATGACCAGTGCTGACACGGTGGGATCTTCACTGATAAACAGCTCGATGGGTGTTCCGTCATCCGCCGGGCTGGGCTCATCCAATGGCCGAGCAGGATCCTCTGCTGCTGACAACCCATTGGCCAGTGCATGCCCCTTGGAGCTGGGTTCAGGCTCCGCTGTTTTCCCATGGTTCTCTGTCATGGACAGTCCCCTGGGGTTTCCCATGATCCTCCTGGGGTGGACTTGCTTCCCATGAGCCTCGGAGGCAGGCAGCCACACAGGTTTCCCATCATTCCGTGTGTCGGGCGACGCCCCGGGCTTCCCATGGAATTCTGAAGCAGCCTGCTCCTCGTGATTCGCTCCAGCAGAAAGCTCCCTGGTCTTCCCATGATCCTCTGAGGCTTTCCAGCATCCTCTGTAACGACCAGTTCCCGGGTCTTCCCATGATCCTCTGAGGGTGGCAGCCTTTCCGATTTCCCAGCATCCTCTGTAACGACCAGTTCCCGGGTCTTCCCATGATCCTCTGGGGGTGGCGGCTTCGCCAATGCCCAGCATCCTCTGTGACGATGAGTTCCTGGGTCTTCCCATGATCCTCTGGGCAAGGCGGCCTCTCTGATTTCCCATGATCCTCTGTAATGACCAATTCATGGTTCTTCCCATGATCCTCTGAGGGTGGCTGCTTCTCCAACTTCCCATGATCCACTGAGGGAGGCGGCCTCTCCAATTGGCCATCAACTTCTGTAACAACCAGTTCCCGGGTCTTCCCATGATCCTCTGAGGGAGGCGGCTCTCCAATTGGCCTTCAACTTCTGTAACAACCAATTCCTGGGTCTTCCCATGATCCTCTGAGCAAGGCGGTTCTCTGATTTCCCATGATCCCCTGGAACGACCAGTTCCTGGGTCTTCCCATGACCCTCTTGGGTAGGCGGGTTTGTCAATTTCCCATCATCCTTTGTGATGGTCAACTCCTTGGTCTTCCCATGATCCTCTGGGGTAGGTGGGTTCGCCAATCTCCCATCATCCTTGGTGATGGTCAACTCCTGGGTCTTCCCATGATCCTCTGAGGGCGGTGGCCTCACGGTTTTCCCATCAACCCCTGCCGTGGCTGCTTCCCGGGTCTTCCTGCGAGCCTTCGCGACCGGCACCTCCTTGGGCCCCTGGCCCTCCTCTGAGACCTCCCCGGCCGCCCGGGGCCCTTGACCGGCGCTGCCTCCGCCCCAGACGTCCCCTGGCCAGCCAGAGGCCCGGACGCTGGGGCCAGGCCCGGCCACGGTCGAACGGTTCCTGAGGGAGTGGGGCACCTTTGGCCTGGTGCCCCGGGCCGCAGTGGGGGAGCCGGCGGGTGAGTTCGCCCGAGGGCAGGCTTGGACCTCCGGGCTCTGGTTGTCGGCGAGCAGGACTTTGCTGTTCCTCTTCAGGGCCTCCCTCTTGGGCCTGCTGGGCTTCTGCGGCGCTGAGCTGACCTGGTGGGCCTCCATTCTCTCAGAGTAAAACTGGATGGGGTCCAAAGAGCTGTGCGGGTCTGAGTCAAAGTTGCCTACCTTATAGGTGCTGTGGTTACTGTTCTCCTCAATCTGCACCACATTGAGCTCTTGGCCGGTGAAGTGAGCCCTGATCTGACACAGGTAGGTCATCACGATGAGCTTGTCCGGGATGGCCAGCAGCACCATATCGGCGGGCTCCAGGAGACGGGAGATACCAGACTGGCAAACCCGTCGAACGCCTGCAGAGGGCCGAGGAAACAGAGACAGCGTCAACAGCGAGGAACAACACAATTTCTCCCAATCGACCCTCACGAATCCTTTAATCGTCTGAAATCCCTCGATTAGATCCGCCCTTTAATCTCCCTTCGTTCCTGGGTTAAGGGCCATCGCGGGGCTAGGCCCAGCTTTCACTCCCCATCCCTAATTGCCCCGACAAGGGAATACAACTGTCCCCGAAGCGGAACACAAGCCTCGCCCTGGGCAACCCGTCCTCGTCATTTAGCCCCAGTGTCATTCTGAGGACCCACTCGATTTAATCGCCCTCTGAACCTTCTCTGGTCCTGAGGAGAACAATCCCAGCTTCGCCAATCCCTCCACCTTCCATAAAATCCATAGAAGGAGGCCAATCTGCCCATCAGGTTTGCACTGGCCCTCCACACCTACCGAGGCCCAATCCCACCGCCCTATCCCCGTAACCCCTACCTAAGCTGCACATCTTTGGACACTAAGGGACAATTTAGCACGGCCAATCCACCTAACCTGCACATCTTGTGGACACTAAGGGACAATTTAGCACGGCCCAATCCACCTAACCTGCACATCTTTGGACACAAAAGGGACAATATAGCACGGCCAATCCACCTAACCTGCACATCTTTGGACACTAAGGGACAATTTAGCACGGCCAATCCACCTAACCTGCACATCTTTGGACACAAAGGGACAATATAGCACGGCCAATCCACCTAACCTGCACATCTTTGGACACGAAGGGGCAATTTAGCACGGCCAATCCACCTAACCTGCACATCTTTGGACACTAAGGGACAATTTAGCAACGTGCCAATCCACCTAACCTGCACATCTTTGGACACTAAGGGACAATTTAGCACGGCCAATCCACCTAACCTGCACATCTTTGGACACTAAGGGACAATTTAGCACGGCCAATCCACCTAACCTGCACACCTTTGGACACTAAGGGGCAATTTAGCACGGGCCAATCCACCTAACCTGCACATCTTTGACACTAAGGGACAATTTAGCACGGCCAATCCACCTAACCTGCACATCATTTGGACACTAAGGGACAATTTAGCACGGCCAATCCACCTAACCTGCACATCTTTGGACACTAAGGGACAATTTAGCACGGCCAATCCACCTAACCCTGCACACCTTTGGACACTAAGGGACAATTTAGCACGGCCAATCCACCTAACCTGCACATCTTTGGACACTAAGGGACAATTTAGCACGGCCAATCCACCTAACCTGCACATCTTTGGACACTAAGGGGAGACTATATAGCACGGCCAATCCACCTAACCTGCACATCTTTGGACACTAAGGGACTATATAGCACGGCCAATCCACCTAACCTGCACATCTTTGGACACTAAGGGACTATATAGCACGGCCAATCCACCTAACCTGCACACCTTTGGACACTAAGGGACTATATAGCACGGCCAATCCACCTAACCTGCACACCTTTGGACACTAAGGGACTATATAGCACGCCAATCCACCTAACCTGCACATCTTTGGACACTAAGGGACTATATAGCACGGCCAATCCACCTAACCTGCACATCTTTGGACACTAAGGGACTATATAGCACGGCCAATCCACCTAACCTGCACATCTTTGGACACTAAGGGACAATTTAGCACGGGCCAATCCACCTAAACCTGCACATCTTTGGACACTAAGGGGCAACTTAGCATGGCCAATCCACCTAACCTGCACATCTTTGGACACTAAGGGGCAATTTAGCATGGCCAATCCACCTAACCTGCACATCTTTGGACACAAAGGGACAATATAGCACGGGCCAATCCACCTAACCTGCACATCTTTGGACACTAAGGGACTATATAGCACGGCCAATCCACCTAACCTGCACATCTTTGGACACTAAGGGACAATTTAGCACGGCCAATCCACCTAACCTGCACATCTTTGGACACTAAGGGGCAATTTAGCACGGCCAATCCACCCAACCTGCACATCTTTGGACACAAGGGGCAATTTATCACGGTCAATCCACCTAACCTGCACATCTTTGGACACTAAGGGACAATTTAGCACGGCCAAATCCACCTAACCTGCACATCTTTGGACACAAGGGGCAATTTATCGACACTAAGGGACAATTTAGCACGGCCAATCCACCTAACCTGCACATCTTTGGACACTAAGGGGGCAATTTAGCACGGCCAATCCACCTAACCTGCACATCTTTGGACACTAAGGGGCAATTTATCACGGTCAATCCACCTAACCCGCACATCTTTGGACACTAAGGGACAATTTAGCACGGCCAAATCCCACCTAACCTGCACATCTTTGGTCACTAAGGGACAATTTAGTACGGCCAATCCACCTAACCTGCACATCTTTGGACACTAAGGGGCAATTTAGCACGGCCAATCCACCTAACCTGCACATCTTTGGACACTAAGGGGCAATTTAGCACGGCCAATCCACCTAACCTGCACACCTTTGGACACTAAGGGACAATTTAACACGGCCAATCCACCTAACCTGCACATCTTTGGACACTAAGGGGCAATTTAGCACGGCCAATCCACCCAACCTGCACATCTTTGGACACTAAGGGGCAATTTAGCACGGCCAATCCACCTAACCTGCACACCTTTGGACACTAAGGGACAATTTAGCACGGCCAATCTACCCAACCTGCACATCTTTGGACACTAAGGGGCAATTTAGCACGGCCAATCCACCTAACCTGCCACACCTTTGGACACTAAGGGACAATTTAGCACGGCCAATCCACCTAACCTGCACATCTTTGGACACTAAGGGCAACTTAGCATGGCCAATCCACCTAACCTGCACATCTTTTGGACACTAAGGGACAATTTAGCACGGCCAATGCTCCTAACCTGCACATCTTTGGACACTAAGGGACAATTTAGCACGGCCAATCCACCTAACCTGCACATCTTGGACTGTGGAGGAAACCGGAGCACCCGGAGGAAACCCACGCACACACGGGGAGATTGTGCAAAATCCATACACAGTCGGCCGAGGACGGAATTGAACCCGGGTCACTGGCGCCATGGGAGGGGGTGTTCTGGAGTCACATGTAGGCCCAGACCGGGGTAAGGACGGCAGATTTCCTCAATTCCCTAAAGGGGACATTAGTAAACCAGATGTTTCTTTTTAAGACAATCGATGATCGTTGTCACGGTCACCGTTATCGAGACCGAGCTTTATAATTCCAGATTTTATCAATTGAATTTAAATTCCTGTCAGCTGCCAGCGTGGGTTTCGAGGGGCTCCCGGATTACTAGCCCAGTGACGTTACCACCGCGGAAAACCCTACGGACTGGTCCCCCCACCCCCACCCTCCCACGACACAACGGGCAACTCTCGGTGCCAACCTTCACTTTACCACTGGTCCCGTTCGCAAGGCCTGAGGCCTACTCTTGTACCCACCTTCTTATTGTTGGTCTTGATGCCATGTGGGTCCAGTGAGGCGTAATTTCTGAGTGGGGGGGGGGGGGGGGCGGGGGGGGGGGAGAAGGTTGCGTGGTCGGGGGGGGGGGGGGGGGGTCAGGGGAGAGAGAAATGAGGAAAGAGGGAAAAAATAAGCAATTGAGAATGAGAGGGTAGAATCCCCCCCCCCCCTCCTCCACAGCCGCCTCCCGCTTCATTCTGATCGGTAACCTCGCCCACACAAAGTGTCAATGCACCGCAATGAACGAGGAGAGTCATCGAACAAACGTTCAAGGTGATCTAAACAATACTGTCAAAAGAAAATGGCGGGTGACGTGGCCTGAATAAATCGAGTAGGCCGCACAGGAGCCTGGCCCCCAGAACGCCCAACCCCGCTTGCTGCTGATTCGGGGACTGGGAGCCCCCAACCTCCACACCTCCCTCACTCCCCTCTCTGCCTCCCTTCCCCCTCCCCTTCCCCCTCTGCCTCCCTCCTCCCCGATCCCTTCTCCTGCTCCCTCCTCTCCACCCTCGCCTACATCCTCCGGCTTCATCCTATACCCCTCGCCCTCAATTCCGGCCCCTCCATCCTCCAGCCTCTCTCCCTCCCAATCCGCCCTCACCTCCATCAGCCCCCTCCCCTCATCCTCCCCCCTCCCCATTTCCCCCTCCAACCTCCACCCCCCCCCACTCCTTCCCCTCCATCCTCCCCCTCCCTTCCCCCCTCACACCCCCCTCCCTCCACGCTGCACCCCCCCCACTCCCTCCCTTCCATCCTCCCCCTCCCTTCCCCCTCACACTCCCTCCCTCCACGCTCCACCCTCCCCACTCCCCTTCCCCCTCCATCCTCCCCTTCCCACTCCCCCTCCCTCCACTCTCCACCCTCCCCATTCCCCTCCCCCCTCCCCTCCACCCTCCCTCCTCTCCCACATCCTCACCTCCCTATCTTCCATCTTCCCCCTCCCTTCCCCCTCCCTCCCTCCCTCGCCCTCCCTCCCCTCCACTCTTCGCCCTCTCCACACTCTCCCCCTTCATTCCTCCCCAACTCCCTCTCCCCCTGCCGCTGGGCCGGACCCGGTGAAGGACGTGTGGTGGAGTCGAGTCAGTGTCAGATTCCGAGGGATAACAGTTCTCTGAATTACAGGTTTGGGGGGGGGGGGGGGGGGCGTCACCACGTTCAAGGCGCTAGGTAAATGCCGGTGTCTGCTGTACCTACAGGAGTTCAGGGTGGAAGTGGTGAAGGATGGCGCAGAAAGCCAAGCCGTTCCTCCAGGAAGTGGTGAAGTTGGTGATCTTCAGGCGACGGTACTCTTGCGTCACCTCCTTGCACCAGTCGAGCAGGCAGCGGCTGGCGTTGGCCAGGGTGGGGCCCTGGAGGGGGCTCTTCTGTCGAAGGGAGCGAGACAGACAAAAAGAAAAGGGTGAATGAACAAAACAAATTGGGGCCCGCACCCCCCCCCCCACAAACCTCTCCGTGATCCACCTCGTCCCACCCCCCCCGCCCCCCCCCACGTGCAAGGCCCAACTCACCCTCCCAGCCACAGGCCGCCGAACCCCAGTCCACCAGCTCGAGGCCTAGCGACGCCAAGCCAGGAGGAGGCCTCGGGCCTACACCCTCCAGTCGCCACGACCATGGCGACGGGCCACCTCCACTCTTCTGTCCGTCCCCTGTGACCCCCGACCCTCATGTCAATCGAAAATCTAACTAGGCCTCGAATATATTCAATGACCCACAGCCCTCCGCTGCCCTGGGGGAGTGGCGGGGGGGGGGGGGGGGGGCACAGACTCTCCCCCCCGCCCCCCTCCCCCACTAGAGGAAATAATTTCTCCCCATCGATCGTCTTAAACCCCCTGGATCGGAACACCGCCCCATCTTGCGAGCCCCACTCAATGATCCACTTCCTTTATCTCGCATTCTTTCCTGGGACGGGGGGCAATCGATGGTCAGGCCTGCATTTGTTGCCCCATTGTTAAATCTTGAATCTGAACCTGCAACCGAGTGTTTCGCTCGGTCCATTTCAGAGGGGGCTGGGGTTAAGAGTCGACCACGTTGCTGTGTGTGTGTGTGTGTGTGTGTGTGTGCGGGGGAGGGGTCTGGAGTCACATGTAGGCCAGACCGGGATAAGGACGGCAGATTTCCTCCTTTCCCCTAAAGGGGGACGGGAGTGAACCAGATGTTTTTTTTTTTACGACAATCGATGATCGTTGCCACGGTCGCCGTTACCGAGACCGAGCTTTCTAATTCCAGATTTTAGTAATTGGAATTAAATTCCACCAGCTGCCAGGGTGGGGATTCGAACCTGTGTCCACCCGGAACACTAACCCGGGGGTCTCTGAATTACTAGCCCAGTGACATTACCACCACACCACCGTATTCCCACCAGGCTCCCAAGATCCACTATTTCACATTCCCAGGGTCCCCGTACTGAGGGAGTGCCACACTGTCAGAGGGTCAGTACTGAGGGAGTGCCGCACTGTCTGAGGGTCAGTACTGAAGGAGTGCCGCACTGTCAGAGGGTCAGTACAGAGGGAGTGCCGCACTGTCAGAGGGTCAGTACTGAGGGAGTGCCGCACTGTCAGAGAGTCAGAACTGAGGGAGTGCTCCACTGTCAGAGGGTCAGTACTGAGGGAGTGCCGCACTGTCAGAGGGTCAGTACTGAGGGAGTGCAGCACAATCAGAGGGTCAGTACTGAGGGAGTGCTGCACTGTCAGAGGGTCAGTACTGAGGGAGTGCCGCACTGTCAGAGGGTCAGTACTGAGGGAGTGCCGCACTGTCAGAGGGTCAGTACTGAGGGAATGCCGCACTGTCAGAGGGTCAGTACTGAGGGAGTGCCGCACTGTCAGAGGGTCAGTACTGAGGGAGTGCCGCACTGTCAGAGGGTCAGTACTGAGGGAATGCCGCACTGTCAGAGGGTCAGTACTGAGGGAGTGCTGCACTGTCAGAGGGTCAGTACTGAGGGAGTGCCGCACTGTCAGAGGGTCAGTACTGACGGAGTGCCGCACTGTCAGAGGGTCAGTACTGAGGGAGTGCTGCACTGTCAGAGGGTCAGTACTGAGGGAGTGCCGCACTGTCAGAGGGTCAGGACTGAGGGAGTGCTGCACTGTCAGAGGGTCAGTACTGAGGGTGCTGCACTGTCAGAGGGTCAGTACTGAGGGAGTGCCGCAACTGTCAGGGGGTCAGTACTGAGGGAGTGCCGCACTGTCAGAGGGTCAGTACTGAGGGAGTGCTGCACTGTCAGAGGGTCAGTACTGAGGGAGTGCGGCACTGTCAGAGGGTCAGTACTGAGGGAGTGCTGCACTGTCAGAGGGTCAGTACTGAGGGAGCGCTGCACTGTCAGAGGGTCAGTACTGAGGGAGTGCTGCACTGTCAGAGGGTCAGTACTGAGGGAGTGCTGCACTGTCAGAGGGTCAGTGCTGAGGGAGTGCTGCACTGTCAGAGGGTCAGTACTGAGGGAGCGCCGCACTGTCAGCGGGTCAGTACTCAGGGAGTGCCGCACTGTCAGAGGGTCAGTACTGAGGGAGTGCCGCACTGTCAGAGGGTCAGTACTGAGGGAGTGCCGCACTGTCAGCGGGTCAGTACTCAGGGAGTGCCGCACTGTCAGAGGGTCAGTACTAAGGGAGTGCTGCACTGTCAGTGTGAGAGGGTGAGTACTGAGGGAGTGCTGCACTGTCAGAGGGTCAGTACTGAGAGAGTGCTGCACTGTCAGAGGGTCAGTCCTGAGGGAGTGCTGCACTGTCAGAGGGTCAGTACTGAGAGAGTGCTGCACTGTCAGAGGGTCAGTACTGAGGGAATGCTGCACTGTCAGAGGGTCAGTACTGAGGGAGTGCCGCACTGTCAGAGTGTCAGTACTGAGGGAGTGCCGCACTGTCAGCGGGTCAGTACTCAGGGAGTGCCGCACTGTCAGAGGGTCAGTACTGAGGGAGTGCTGCACTGTCAGAGGGTCAGTACTGAGGGAGTGCCGCACTGTCAGAAGGTCAGTACTGAGGGAGTGCTGCACTGTCAGAGGGTCAGTACTGAGGGAGTGCTGCACTGTCAGAGGGTCAGTACTGAGGGAGTGCCGCACTGTCAGAAGGTCAGTACTGAGGGAGTGCTGCACTGTCAGAGGGTCAGTACTGAGGGAGTGCCGCACTGTCAGAAGGTCAGTACTGAGGGAGTGCCGCACTGTCAGAAGGTCAGTACTGAGGGAGTGCCGCACTGTCAGAGGGTCAGTACTGAGGGAGTGCCGCACTGTCAGAAGGTCAGTACTGAGGGAGTGCTGCACTGTCAGAGGGTCAGTACTGAGGGTGCTGCACTGTCAGAGGGTCAGTACTGAGGGAGTGCCGCACTGTCAGGGGGTCAGTACTGAGGGAGTGCCGCACTGACAGAGGGTCAGTACTGAGGGAGTGCCGCACTGTCAGGGTGTCAGTACTGAGGGAGTGCCGCACTGTCAGAGGGTCAGTACTGAGGGAGTCCCGCACTGTCAGAGGGTCAGTACTGAGGGAGTGCTGCACTGTCAGAGGGTCAGTACTGAGGGAGTGCGCACTGTCAGAGGGTCAGTACTGAGGGAGTGCTGCACTGTCAGAGGGTCAGTACTGAGGGAGTGCCGCACTGTCAGCGGGTCAGTACTCAGGGAGTGCCGCACTGTCAGCGGGTCAGTACTCAGGGAGTGCCGCACTGTCAGAGGGTCAGTACTGAGGGAGTGCTGCACTGTCAGTGTGAGAGGGTGAGTACTGAGGGAGTGCTGCACTGTCAGAGGGTCAGTACTGAGGGAGTGCTGCACTGTCAGAGGGTCAGTGCTGAGGGAGTGCCGCACTGTCAGCGGGTCAGTACTCAGGGAGTGCCGCACTGTCAGAGGGTCAGTACTGAGGGAGTGCTGCACTGTCAGTGTGAGAGGGTGAGTACTGAGGGAGTGCTGCACTGTCAGAGGGTCAGTACTGAGAGAGTGCTGCACTGTCAGAGGGTCAGTACTGAGGGAGTGCTGCACTGTCAGAGGGTCAGTACTGAGAGAGTGCTGCACTGTCAGAGGGTCAGTCCTGAGGGAGCGCTGCACTGTCAGAGGGTCAGTACTGAGGGAGCGCCGCACTGTCAGAGGGTCAGTACTGAGGGAGTGCTGCACTGTCAGAGGGTCAGTACTGTGGGAGCGCTGAACTGTCAGACGGTCAGTACTGAGGGAGTGCTGCACTGTCAGAGGGTCAGTACTGAGAGGGTGCTGCACTGTCAGAGGGTCAGTACTGAGGGAGTGCTGAACTGTCAAAGAGTCAGTACTGAGGGAGTGCTGCACTGTCAGAGGGTCAGTACTGAGGGAGTGCTGCACTGTCAGAGGGTCAGTACTGAGGGAGCGCTGCACTGTCAGAGGGTCAGTACTGAGGGAGCGCTGCACTGTCAGAGGGTCAGTACTGAGGGAGTGCCGCACTGTCAGAGGGTCAGTACTGAGGGAGTGCTGCACTGTCAGACGGTCAGTACTGAGGGAGTGCTGCACTGTCAGAGGGTCAGGACTGAGGGAGTGCTGCACTGTCAGAGGGTCAGTACTGAGGGAGTGCCGCACTGTCAGAGGGTCAGTACTGAGGGTGTGCCGCACTGTCAGAGGGTCAGTACTGAGGGAGTGCTGCACTGTCAGAGGGTCAGTACTGAGGGAGTGCCGCACTGTCAGAGGGTCAGTACTGAGGGAGTGCTGCACTGTCAGAGGGTCAGTATTGAGGGAGCGCTGCACTGTCAGAGGGTCAGTACTGAGGGTGCTGCACTGTCAGAGGGTCAGTACTGAGGGAGTGCCGCACTGTCAGGGGGTCAGTACTGAGGGAGTGCCGCACTGTCAGAGGGTCAGTACTGAGGGAGTGCCGCACTGTCAGAGGGTCAGTACTGAGGGAGTGCGGCACTGTCAGAGGGTCAGTACTGAGGGAGTGCTGCACTGTCAGAGGGCCAGTACTGAGGGAGCGCTGCACTGTCAGAGGGTCAGTACTGAGGGAGTGCTGCACTGTCAGAGGGTCAGTACTGAGGGAGCGCCGCACTGTCAGCGGGTCAGTACTCAGGGAGTGCCGCACTGTCAGAGGGTCAGTACTGAGGGAGTGCCGCACTGTCAGAGGGTCAGTACTGAGGGAGTGCCGCACTGTCAGCGGGTCAGTACTCAGGGAGTGCCGCACTGTCAGAGGGTCAGTACTGAGGGAGTGCCGCACTGTCAGAGGGTCAGTACTGAGGGAGTGCTGCACTGTCAGTGTGAGAGGGTGAGTACTGAGGGAGTGCTGCACTGTCAGAGGGTCAGTACTGAGAGAGTGCTGCACTGTCAGAGGGTCAGTCCTGAGGGAGTGCTGCACTGTCAGAGGGTCAGTACTGAGAGAGTGCTGCACTGTCAGAGGGTCAGTACTGAGGGAATGCTGCACTGTCAGAGGGTCAGTACTGAGGGAGTGCCGCACTGTCAGAGTGTCAGTACTGAGGGAGTGCCGCACTGTCAGCGGGTCAGTACTCAGGGAGTGCCGCACTGTCAGAGGGTCAGTACTGAGGGAGTGCAGCACTATCAGAGGGTCAGTACTGAGGGAGTGCTGCACTGTCAGAGGGTCAGTACTGAGGGAGTGCCGCACTGTCAGAAGGTCAGTACTGAGGGAGTGCTGCACTGTCAGAGGGTCAGTACTGAGGGTGCTGCACTGTCAGAGGGTCAGTACTGAGGGAGTGCCGCACTGTCAGGGGGTCAGTACTGAGGGAGTGCCGCACTGACAGAGGGTCAGTACTGAGGGAGTGCCGCACTGTCAGGGTGTCAGTACTGAGGGAGTGCCGCACTGTCAGAGGGTCAGTACTGAGGGAGTGCTGCACTGTCAGAGGGTCAGTACTGAGGGAGTGCCGCACTGTCAGAGGGTCAGTACTGAGGGAGTGCCGCACTGTCAGCGGGTCAGTACTCAGGGAGTGCCGCACTGTCAGAGGGTCAGTACTGAGGGAGTGCTGCACTGTCAGTGTGAGAGGGTGAGTACTGAGGGAGTGCTGCACTGTCAGAGGGTCAGTACTGAGGGAGTGCTGCACTGTCAGAGGGTCAGTACTGAGGGAGTGCTGCACTGTCAGAGGGTCAGTACTGAGGGAGTGCTGCACTGTCAGAGGGTCAGTACTGAGGGAGTGCTGCACTGTCAGAGGGTCAGTACTGAGGGAGTGCTGCACTGTCAGAGGGTCAGTGCTGAGGGAGTGCCGCACTGTCAGCGGGTCAGTACTCAGGGAGTGCCGCACTGTCAGAGGGTCAGTACTGAGGGAGTGCTGCACTGTCAGAGGGTCAGTACTGAGGGAGTGCCGCACTGTCAGAGGGTCAGTACTGAGGGAGTGCTGCCCTGTCAGAGGGTCAGTACTGAGGGAGTGCTGCACTGTCAGAGTGTCAGTACTGAGGGAGTGCCGCACTGTCAGAGGGTCAGTACTGAGGGAGTGCTGCACTGTCAGAGGGTCAGTACTGAGGGAGCGCTGCACTGTCAGAGGGTCAGTACTGAGGGAGTGCTGCACTGTCAGAGGGTCAGTGCTGAGCGAGTGCCGCACTGTCAGCGGGTCAGTACTCAGGGAGTGCCGCACTGTCAGAAGGTCAGTACTGAGGGAGTGCTGCACTGTCAGAGGGTCAGTACTGAGGGAGTGCAGCACTGTCAGAGGGTCAGTACTGAGGGAGTGCTGCACTGTCAGAGGGTCAGTACTGAGGGAGTGCCGCACTGTCAGAGGGTCAGTACTGAGGGAGCGCTGCACTATCAGAGGGTCAGTACTGAGGGAGTGCTGCACTGTCAGAGGGTCAGTACTGAGTGTAGCGGGGGGGGGGGCAGTCAGAGGCCTCCCCAGTGACGTGGGGCCAATATTTACCCTTGATGCACATCACTAAAAACAGATGATCTGGTTCGTAATCACATTACGATGGTGGGATCCTGCTGAGCGTCATCTGTCTGCCACAATCCTTACGTAACAAGAGTAACTCCCTTTCAAATATACATACACACACACACATGTTTCAGAGGCTGGAACGCATTGTGAAATGTCCTACATGTGAGGAAGTCGGGCCGTAATAGCAGCCTTCCCAGTTACGGGTCGCGACCCCTGTGATCCTGTCCGATGATCATTATTCACACGACCCCCGCCCCCAAGGAGAGGCCGTCATTGACCAAACGGACCCTCCGCCATATTCTCCCTAACTGGCCGAAAACCCTCACTGGGAACCACAGCGAGTTCTCCTCTGTCCCAGCGCGAGCGGACAAACCTGGCATTGGGGTAGCACAGCGGTTAGCACTGTGGCTTCACGGCGCCAGGGTCCCGGGTTCGATTCCGGCTCGGGTCACTGTCTGTGCGGAGTCTGCACGTCCTCCCCCCGTGTCTGCGTGGGTTTCCTCCGGGTGCTCCGGTTTCCTCCCACAGTCCAAAGATGTGCAGGTTAGGTGGATTCGCCGTGATAAATTGCCCTTAAGTGTCCAAAATTGCCCTTAGTGTTGGGTGGGGTGACTGGGTTATGGGGATAGGGTGGAGGTGTGGGCTTGGGTAGGGAGCCGGTGCAGACTCGATGGCCCGAATGGCCTCCTTCTGCACTGTAAATTCTATGATTCCGCCCATTCGGAATGGAGACAGGCTCGGGGGCACCACCCACTCCCCCCCCCCCCCCCCCCCACCCACTCCACTCCCCCCCCCCCCCACCCACTCCACCCACACCTCCCCCACCCACCCACACCCCCACCCACTCCTCACACCTCCCCCACCCACCCACACCCCCACCCACTCCTCGGAGGCCCGCCCACTCCACCCAATCCCACACCCACCCACTCCACCCACCCACCCCTTGTGCTCCCACCCCCAGGGTCCACCCCCGTGAGCCGGCCCCACCCACTCCCCTGGGGCCACTGCGGCCCACCCTAACCCACCCACCCCCTCGGGCCCACCCACCCCCTGTGGTCCGTCCAGTCCCCTGGGCCCCAACCACAGCCTCTGGGGCACGCCCACCCACCCCCCTGGGGCCCACCCACACCCTCTGGGGCCGACCCACACCCTCTGGGGCAGGCCCACCCATCCTCTGGGGCCCACCCACACCCCGGGACCGAAGAGCAGGAGAGGACACTTACTAATGGGGTTTCTCCTGGCATCGGCTGCGATCCGGCTCCCGCCGAGTTCGATTCGGGTGTTCCGGGGCCCGAGGCCTTTGCGTGGAGGGCAAGGGGAGGGGGAGGAGGGGCTTTCTTCTTGCCCCTGGCCTCAGCCTCCTTCGGATGGGTCGGCACCTGGGCCCTGGGGGGTGACGCCACCGCTGGCGGATGGCTGCCCGCCTGCGTGGCCGCGTGGCTTGAGGAAGGCCCAGCCCTGCTGAGGTTGAAGTCCGAACCCTGGGTATTGGGACCAGGCCTGGCGACACCCATTGTGACTGTAGGTTCTGCGGTGCCCGTAGCAGACGGCGTGGGGCCAGTCGACTGCAGCTTCTTCAGCCTGGGAGCGGGAAGCGGTTTCCGTCCTGTCGCCTCGCTGGCCGTCACTGAGCTGAAAGACAGAGGGTGGCGCAGAATGAGCGATGACTAGCGGGCAATGGACGGAGCCCGACATGCAATCGCTGTGGCAGTTCGACGCGGAAAATGTTTGCGCTGGTCCCTACGTTCAATGTGTGCGGAGAGCCCTACGTTCAATGTGTGCGGAGAGCCCTACGTTCAATGTGTGCGGGGTGCCCTACGTTCAATGTGTGCGGAGAGCCCTACGTTCAATGTGTGCGGGGAGCCCTACGTTCAATGTGTGCGGGGAGCCCTACGTTCAATGTTTGCGGAGAGCCCTACGTTCAATGTGTGCGGAGAGCCCTACGTTCAGTCTGTGCGGAGAGCCCTACGTTCAATGTGTGCAGAGAGCCCTACGTTCAATGTGTGCGGAGAGCCCTACGTTCAATGTGTGTGGAGTGCCCTACGTTCAATGTGTGCGGAGAGCCCTACGTTCAATGTGTGCGGGGAGCCCTACGTTCAATGTGTGCGGGGAGCCCTACGTTCAATGTTTGCGGAGAGCCCTACGTTCAATGTGTGCGGAGAGCCCTACGTTCAATGTGTGCGGGGAGCCCTACGTTCAATGTGTGGGAGCCCTACGTTCAGTCTGTGCAGAGAGCCATACGTTCAATGTGTGCAGAGAGCCCTACGTTCAATGTGTGCGGCGAGCCCTACGTTCAATGTGTGCGGCGAGCCCTACGTTCAATGTGTGCGGCGAGCCCTACGTTCAATGTGTGCGGCGAGCCCTACGTTCAATGTGTGCGGCGAGCCCTACGTTCAGTCTGTGCGGCGAGCCCTACGTTCAATGTGTGGGGAGAGCGCTACGTTCAGTCTGTGCAGAGAGCCCTACGTTCAATGTGGGCGGCGAGCCCTACGTTCAATGTGTGCGGCGAGCCCTACGTTCAATGTGTGCGGCGAGCCCTACGTTCAATGTGTGCGGCGAGCCCTACGTTCAGTCTGTGCGGAGAGCCCTACGTTCAATGTGTGCGGAGAGCCCTACGTTCAATGTGTGCGGAGAGCCCTACGTTCAATGTGTGCGGCGAGCCCTACGTTCAGTCTGTGCGGCGAGCCCTACGTTCAGTCTGTGCGGAGAGCCCTACGTTCAATGTGTGCAGAGAGCCCTACGTTCAATGTGTGCGGAGAGCCCTACGTTCAATGTGTGCGGGGAGCGCTACGTTCAATGTGGGCGGCGAGCCCTACGTTCAATGTGTGCGGCGAGCCCTACGTTCAGTCTGTGCGGAGAGCCCTACGTTCAATGTGTGCAGAGAGCCCTACGTTCAATGTGTGCGGAGAGCCCTACGTTCAATGTGTGCGGGGAGCGCTACGTTCAATGTGGGCGGGGAGCCCTACGTTCAATGTGTGCGGAGAGCCCTATGTTCAATGTGTGCGGAGAGCCCTACGTTCAATGTGTGCGGGGAGCCCTACGTTCAATGTGTGCAGAGAGCCCTACGTTCAGTCTGTGCGGCGAGCCCTACGTTCAATGTGTGCGGAGAGCCCTACGTTCAGTCTGTGCGGAGAGCCCTACATTCAATGTGTGCGGAGAGCCCTACGTTCAATGTGTGCGGAGAGCCCTACGTTCAGTCTGTGCGGCGAGCCCTACGTTCAATGTGTGCGGAGAGCCCTACGTTCAGTCTGTGCGGAGAGCCCTACGTTCAATGTGTGCAGGGAGCCCTACGTTCAATGTGTGCGGGGAGCCCTACGTTCAGTCTGTGCAGAGAGCCCTACGTTCAATGTGTGCGGAGAGCCCTACGTTCAATGTGTGCGGAGAACCCTATGTTCAGTGTGTGCGGGGAGCCCTACGTTCAATGTGTGCGGAGAGCCCTACGTTCAATGTATGTGGAGTGCCCTACGTTCAATGTATGTGGAGTGCCCTACGTTCAATGTGTGCAGGGAGCCCTACGTTCAATGTGTGTGGAGTGCCCTACGTTCAATGTGTTCAGGGAGCCCTACGTTCAATATGTGCGGGGAGCCCTACGTTCAATGTGTGTGGAGTGCCCTATGTTCAATGTGTGCAGAGAGCCCTACGTTCAATGTGTGCGGAGAGCCCTACGTTCAATGTGTGCCGAGAGCCCTACGTTCAATGTGTGCGGAGAGCCCTACGTTCAATGTGTGTGGAGTGCCCTACGTTCAATGTGTGTGGAGTGCCCTACGTTCAATGTGTGCAGAGAGCCCTACGTTCAATGTGTGCGGAGAGCCCTACGTTCAATGTGTGCGGAGAGCCCTAAGTTCAACGTGTGCGGAGAGCCTTACGTTCAATGTGTGCGGGGAGCCCTACGTTCAATGTGTGCGGAGAGCCCTACGTTCAACGTGTGCGGAGAGCCCTACGTTCAATGTGTGCTGGGAGCCCTACGTTCAGTCTGTGCAGAGAGCCCTACGTTCAATGTGTGCAGCGAGCCCTACGTTCAGTCTGTGCGGAGAGCCCTACGTTCAATGTGTGCAGAGAGCCCTACGTTCAATGTGTGCAGAGAGCCCTACGTTCAATGTGGGCGGCGAGCCCTACATTCAATGTGTGCGGCGAGCCCTACGTTCAATGTGTGCGGCGAGCCCTACGTTCAGTCTGTGCGGAGAGCCCTACGTTCAATGTGTGCGGAGAGCCCTACGTTCAATGTGTGCGGAGAGCCCTACGTTCAATGTGTGCGGCGAGCCCTACGTTCAGTCTGTGCGGAGAGCCCTACGTTCAATGTGTGCGGCGAGCCCTACGTTCAATGTGTGCGGCGAGCCCTACGTTCAGTCTGTGCGGAGAGCCCTACGTTCAATGTGTGCGGAGAGCCCTACGTTCAATGTGTGCGGAGAGCCCTACGTTCAATGTGTGCGGGGAGCGCTACGTTCAATGTGGGCGGGGAGCCCTACGTTCAATGTGTGCGGAGAGCCCTACGTTCAATGTGTGCGGAGAGCCCTACGTTCAATGTGTGCGGAGAGCCCTACGTTCAATGTGTGGGAGCCCTACGATCAGTCTGTGCGGGGAGCCCTAAATTCAATGTGTGCGGAGAGCCCTACGTTCAGTCTGTGCGGCGAGCCCTACGTTCAATGTGTGCGGAGAGCCCTACGTTCAGTCTGTGCGGAGAGCCCTACGTTCAATGTGTGCGGAGAGCCCTACGTTCAGTCTGTGCGGCGAGCCCTACGTTCAATGTGTGCGGAGAGCCCTACGTTCAGTCTGTGCGGAGAGCCCTACGTTCAATGTGTGCAGGGAGCCCTACGTTCAATGTGTGCGGGGAGCCCTACGTTCAGTCTGTGCAGAGAGCCCTACGTTCAATGTGTGCGGAGAGCCCTACGTTCAATGTGTGCGGAGAGCCCTATGTTCAATGTGTGCGGGGAGCCCTACGTTCAATGTGTGCGGGGAGCCCTACGTTGAATGTGTGCGGAGAGCCCTACGATCAATGTGTGCGGAGAGCCCTACGTTCAATGTGTGCGGGGACCCCTACGTTCAATGTGTGTGGAGTGCCCTACGTTCAATGTGTTCAGGGAGCCCTACGTTCAACGTGTGCGGAGGGCCCTACGTTCAACGTGTGTGGAGAGCCCTACGTTCAATGCGCGCGGAGAGCCCTACGTTCAATGTGTGCGGAGAGCCCTACGTTCAATGTGTGCGGAGAGCCCTACGTTCAATGTGTGCGGAGAGCCCTACGTTCAATGTGTGCGGAGAGCCCTACGTTCAATGTGTGGGGAGAGCCCTACGTTCAATGTGTGCGGAGAGCCCTACGTTCAATGTGTGCGGAGAGCCCTACGTTCAATGTGTGCGGAGAACCCTACGTTCAATGTGTGCGGAGAGCCCTACGTTCAATGTGTGCGGAGAGCCCTACGTTCAATGTGTGCGGGGAGCCCTACGTTCAATGTGTGGAGTGCCCTACGTTCAATGTGTGCAGGGAGCCCTACGTTCAACGTGTGCGGAGGGCCCTACGTTCAACGTGTGCGGAGAGCCCTACGTTCAATGTGTGCGGAGAGCCCTACGTTCAATGTGTGCGGAGAGCCCTACGTTCAATGTGTGGGAGCCCTACGTTCAATGTGTGCGGAGAGCCCTACGTTCAATGTGTGCGGAGAGCCCTACGTTCAATGTGTGCGGAGAGCCCTACGTTCAATGTGTGGGGAGAGCCCTACGTTCAATGTGTGCGGAGAGCCCTACGTTCAATGTGTGCGGAGAGCCCTACGTTCAATGTGTGCGGAGAACCCTACGTTCAATGTGTGCGGAGAGCCCTACGTTCAATGTGTGCGGAGAGCCCTACGTTCAATGTGTGCGGAGAGCCCTACGTTCAATGTGTGCGGGGAGCCCTACGTTCAATGTGTGGAGTGCCCTACGTTCAATGTGTGCAGGGAGCCCTACGTTCAATGTGTGCGGGGAGCCCTACGTTCAATGTGTGAGGAGAACCCTACGTTCAATGTGTGTGGAGTGCCCTACGTTCAATGTGTGCAGGGAGCCCTACGTTCAATGTGTGGGAGCCCTACGTTCAATGTGTGCGGAGAGCCCTACGTTCAATGTGTGCGGGGAGCCCTACGTTCAATGTCTGCCGAGAGCCCTACGTTCAATGTGTGCGGAGAGCCCTACGTTCAATGTGTGTGGAGAGCCCTACGTTCAATGCGTGCGGAGAGCCCTACGTTCAATGTGTGCGGAGAGCCCTACGTTCAATGTGTGCGGAGAACCCTACGTTCAATGTGTGCGGAGAGCCCTACGTTCAATGTGTGCGGAGAGCCCTACGTTCAATGTGTGCGGAGAGCCCTACGTTCAGTCTGTGCGGCGAGCCCTAAATTCAATGTGTGCGGAGAGCCCTACGTTCAGTCTGTGCGGCGAGCCCTACGTTCAATGTGTGCGGAGAGCCCTACGTTCAGTCTGTGCGGAGAGCCCTACGTTCAATGTGTGCAGGGAGCCCTACGTTCAATGTGTGCGGGGAGCCCTACGTTCAGTCTGTGCAGAGAGCCCTACGTTCAATGTGTGCGGAGAGCCCTACGTTCAATGTGTGCGGAGAGCCCTACGTTCAATGTGTGCGGAGAACCCTATGTTCAGTGTGTGCGGGGAGCCCTACGTTCAATGTGTGCGGGGAGCCCTACGTTGAATGTGTGCGGAGAGCCCTACGATCAATGTGTGCGGAGAGCCCTACGTTCAATGTATGTGAAGTGCCCTACGTTCAATGTGTGCAGGGAGCCCTACGTTCAATGTGTGTGGAGTGCCCTACGTTCAATGTGTTCAGGGAGCCCTACGTTCAATGTGTGCGGAGAGCCCTACGTTCAATGTGTGCGGAGAGCCCTAAGTTCAACGTGTGCGGAGAGCCTTACGTTCAATGTGTGCGGGGAGCCCTACGTTCAATGTGTGCGGAGAGCCCTACGTTCAACGTGTGCGGAGAGCCCTACGTTCAATGTGTGGAGTGCCCTACGTTCAATGTGTGCTTGGAGCCCTACGTTCAGTCTGTGCAGAGAGCCCTACGTTCAATGTGTGCAGCGAGCCCTACGTTCAGTCTGTGCGGAGAGCCCTACGTTCAATGTGTGCAGAGAGCCCTACGTTCAATGTGTGCAGAGAGCCCTACGTTCAATCTGGGCGGCGAGCCCTACATTCAATGTGTGCGGCGAGCCCTACGTTCAATGTGTGCGGCGAGCCCTACGTTCAGTCTGTGCGGAGAGCCCTACGTTCAATGTGTGCGGAGAGCCCTACGTTCAATGTGTGCGGAGAGCCCTACGTTCAATGTGTGCGGCGAGCCCTACGTTCAGTCTGTGCGGAGAGCCCTACGTTCAATGTGTGCGGCGAGCCCTACGTTCAATGTGTGCGGCGAGCCCTACGTTCAGTCTGTGTGGAGAGCCCTACGTTCAATGTGTGCGGAGAGCCCTACGTTCAATGTGTGCGGAGAGCCCTACGTTCAATGTGTGCGGAGAGCCCTACGTTCAATGTGTGCGGGGAGCGCTACGTTCAATGTGGGCGGGGAGCCCTACGTTCAATGTGTGCGGAGAGCCCTACGTTCAATGTGTGCGGAGAGCCCTACGTTCAATGTGTGCGGAGAGCCCTACGTTCAATGTGTGGGAGCCCTACGATCAGTCTGTGCGGGGAGCCCTAAATTCAATGTGTGCGGAGAGCCCTACGTTCAGTCTGTGCGGCGAGCCCTACGTTCAATGTGTGCGGAGAGCCCTACGTTCAGTCTGTGCGGAGAGCCCTACGTTCAATGTGTGCGGAGAGCCCTACGTTCAGTCTGTGCGGCGAGCCCTACGTTCAATGTGTGCGGAGAGCCCTACGTTCAGTCTGTGCGGAGAGCCCTACGTTCAATGTGTGCAGGGAGCCCTACGTTCAATGTGTGCGGGGAGCCCTACGTTCAGTCTGTGCAGAGAGCCCTACGTTCAATGTGTGCGGAGAGCCCTACGTTCAATGTGTGCGGAGAGCCCTATGTTCAATGTGTGCGGGGAGCCCTACGTTCAATGTGTGCGGGGAGCCCTACGTTGAATGTGTGCGGAGAGCCCTACGATCAATGTGTGCGGAGAGCCCTACGTTCAATGTGTGCGGGGACCCCTACGTTCAATGTGTGTGGAGTGCCCTACGTTCAATGTGTTCAGGGAGCCCTACGTTCAACGTGTGCGGAGGGCCCTACGTTCAACGTGTGCGGAGAGCCCTACGTTCAATGTGTGCGGAGAGCCCTACGTTCAATGTGTGCGGAGAGCCCTACATTCAATGTGTGGGGAGAGCCCTACGTTCAATGTGTGCGGAGAGCCCTACGTTCAATGTGTGCGGAGAGCCCTACGTTCAATGTGTGCGGAGAACCCTACGTTCAATGTGTGCGGAGAGCCCTACGTTCAATGTGTGCGGAGAGCCCTACGTTCAATGTGTGCGGGGAGCCCTACGTTCAATGTGTGGAGTGCCCTACGTTCAATGTGTGCAGGGAGCCCTACGTTCAACGTGTGCGGAGGGCCCTACGTTCAACGTGTGCGGAGAGCCCTACGTTCAATGCGCGCGGAGAGCCCTACGTTCAATGTGTGCGGAGAGCCCTACGTTCAATGTGTGGGAGCCCTACGTTCAATGTGTGCGGAGAGCCCTACGTTCAATGTGTGTGGAGAGCCCTACGTTCAATGTGTGCGGAGAGCCCTACGTTCAATGTGTGGGGAGAGCCCTACGTTCAATGTGTGGGGAGAGCCCTACGTTCAATGTGTGCGGAGAGCCCTACGTTCAATGTGTGCGGAGAGCCCTACGTTCAATGTGTGCGGAGAGCCCTACGTTCAATGTGTGCGGAGAACCCTACGTTCAATGTGTGCGGAGAGCCCTACGTTCAATGTGTGCGGAGAGCCCTACGTTCAATGTGTGCGGAGAGCCCTACGTTCAATGTGTGCGGGGAGCCCTACGTTCAATGTGTGGAGTGCCCTACGTTCAATGTGTGCAGGGAGCCCTACGTTCAATGTGTGCGGGGAGCCCTACGTTCAATGTGTGAGGAGAGCCCTACGTTCAATGTGTGGGAGCCCTACGTTCAATGTGTGCGGAGAGCCCTACGTTCAATGTGTGCGGAGAGCCCTACGTTCAATGTGTGCGGAGAGCCCTACGTTCAATGTGTGGGGAGAGCCCTACGTTCAATGTGTGGGGAGAGCCCTACGTTCAATGTGTGCGGAGAGCCCTACGTTCAATGTGTGCGGAGAGCCCTACGTTCAATGTGTGCGGAGAGCCCTACGTTCAATGTGTGCGGAGAACCCTACGTTCAGTCTGTGCGGCGAGCCCTACGTTCAATGTGTGCGGAGAGCCCTACGTTCAGTCTGTGCGGAGAGCCCTACGTTCAATGTGTGCGGAGAGCCCTACGTTCAGTCTGTGCGGCGAGCCCTACGTTCAATGTGTGCGGAGAGCCCTACGTTCAGTCTGTGCGGAGAGCCCTACGTTCAATGTGTGCAGGGAGCCCTACGTTCAATGTGTGCGGGGAGCCCTACGTTCAGTCTGTGCAGAGAGCCCTACGTTCAATGTGTGCGGAGAGCCCTACGTTCAATGTGTGCGGAGAGCCCTATGTTCAATGTGTGCGGGGAGCCCTACGTTCAATGTGTGCGGGGAGCCCTACGTTGAATGTGTGCGGAGAGCCCTACGATCAATGTGTGCGGAGAGCCCTACGTTCAATGTGTGCGGGGACCCCTACGTTCAATGTGTGTGGAGTGCCCTACGTTCAATGTGTTCAGGGAGCCCTACGTTCAACGTGTGCGGAGGGCCCTACGTTCAACGTGTGCGGAGAGCCCTACGTTCAATGTGTGCGGAGAGCCCTACGTTCAATGTGTGCGGAGAGCCCTACATTCAATGTGTGGGGAGAGCCCTACGTTCAATGTGTGCGGAGAGCCCTACGTTCAATGTGTGCGGAGAGCCCTACGTTCAATGTGTGCGGAGAACCCTACGTTCAATGTGTGCGGAGAGCCCTACGTTCAATGTGTGCGGAGAGCCCTACGTTCAATGTGTGCGGGGAGCCCTACGTTCAATGTGTGGAGTGCCCTACGTTCAATGTGTGCAGGGAGCCCTACGTTCAACGTGTGCGGAGGGCCCTACGTTCAACGTGTGCGGAGAGCCCTACGTTCAATGCGCGCGGAGAGCCCTACGTTCAATGTGTGCGGAGAGCCCTACGTTCAATGTGTGGGAGCCCTACGTTCAATGTGTGCGGAGAGCCCTACGTTCAATGTGTGCGGAGAGCCCTACGTTCAATGTGTGCGGAGAGCCCTACGTTCAATGTGTGGGGAGAGCCCTACGTTCAATGTGTGGGGAGAGCCCTACGTTCAATGTGTGCGGAGAGCCCTACGTTCAATGTGTGCGGAGAGCCCTACGTTCAATGTGTGCGGAGAGCCCTACGTTCAATGTGTGCGGAGAACCCTACGTTCAATGTGTGCGGAGAGCCCTACGTTCAATGTGTGCGGAGAGCCCTACGTTCAATGTGTGCGGAGAGCCCTACGTTCAATGTGTGCGGGGAGCCCTACGTTCAATGTGTGGAGTGCCCTACGTTCAATGTGTGCAGGGAGCCCTACGTTCAATGTGTGCGGGGAGCCCTACGTTCAATGTGTGAGGAGAACCCTACGTTCAATGTGTGTGGAGTGCCCTACGTTCAATGTGTGCAGGGAGCCCTACGTTCAATGTGTGGGAGCCCTACGTTCAATGTGTGCGGAGAGCCCTACGTTCAATGTGTGCGGGGAGCCCTACGTTCAATGTCTGCCGAGAGCCCTACGTTCAATGTGTGCGGAGAGCCCTACGTTCAATGTGTGTGGAGAGCCCTACGTTCAATGCGTACGGAGAGCCCTACGTTCAATGTGTGCGGAGAGCCCTACGTTCAATGTGTGCGGAGAACCCTACGTTCAATGTGTGCGGAGAGCCCTACGTTCAATGTGTGCGGAGAGCCCTACGTTCAATGTGTGCAGGGAGCCCTACGTTCAATGTGTGGAGTGCCCTACGTTCAATGTGTGCAGGGAGCCCTACGTTCAATGTGTGCGGGGAGCCCTACGTTCAATGTGTGAGGAGAGCCCTACGTTCAATGTGTGCGGGGACCCCTACGTTCAATGTGTGTGGAGTGCCCTACGTTCAATGTGTTCAGGGAGCCCTACGTTCAATATGTGCGGGGAGCCCTACGTTCAATGTGTGTGGGGTGCCCTATGTTCAATGTGTGCAGAGAGCCCTACGTTCAATGTGTGCGGAGAGCCCTACGTTCAATGTGTGTGGAGTGCCCTACGTTCAATGTGTGTGGAGTGCCCTACGTTCAATGTGTGCAGAGAGCCCTACGTTCAATGTGTGCGGAGAGCCCTACGTTCAATGTGTGCGGAGAGCCCTAAGTTCAACGTGTGCGGAGAGCCTTACGTTCAATGTGTGCGGGGAGCCCTACGTTCAATGTGTGCGGAGAGCCCTACGTTCAACGTGTGCGGAGAGCCCTACGTTCAATGTGTGCTGGGAGCCCTACGTTCAGTCTGTGCAGAGAGCCCTACGTTCAATGTGTGCAGCGAGCCCTACGTTCAGTCTGTGCGGAGAGCCCTACGTTCAATGTGTGCAGAGAGCCCTACGTTCAATGTGTGCAGAGAGCCCTACGTTCAATGTGGGCGGCGAGCCCTAAATTCAATGTGTGCGGCGAGCCCTACATTCAATGTGTGCGGCGAGCCCTACGTTCAGTCTGTGCGGAGAGCCCTACGTTCAAGGTGTGCGGAGAGCGCTACGTTCAATGTGTGCGGAGAGCCCTACGTTCAATGTGTGCGGCGAGCCCTACGTTCAATGTGTGCGGCGAGCCCTACGTTCAATGTGTGCGGCGAGCCCTACGTTCAATGTGTGCGGCGAGCCCTACGTTCAGTCTGTGCGGAGAGCCCTACGTTCAATGTGTGCGGAGAGCCCTACGTTCAATGTGTGCGGAGAGCCCTACGTTCAATGTGTGCGGAGAGCCCTACGTTCAATGTGTGCGGGGAGCGCTACGTTCAATGTGGGCGGGGAGCCCTACGTTCAATGTGTGCGGAGAGCCCTACGTTCAATGTGTGCGGAGAGCCCTACGTTCAATGTGTGCGGAGAGCCCTACGTTCAATGTGTGGGAGCCCTACGATCAGTCTGTGCGGGGAGCCCTAAATTCAATGTGTGCGGAGAGCCCTACGTTCAGTCTGTGCGGCGAGCCCTACGTTCAATGTGTGCGGAGAGCCCTACGTTCAGTCTGTGCGGAGAGCCCTACGTTCAATGTGTGCAGGGAGCCCTACGTTCAATGTGTGCGGGGAGCCCTACGTTCAGTCTGTGCAGAGAGCCCTACGTTCAATGTGTGCGGAGAGCCCTACGTTCAATGTGTGCGGAGAGCCCTATGTTCAATGTGTGCGGGGAGCCCTACGTTCAATGTGTGCGGGGAGCCCTACGTTGAATGTGTGCGGAGAGCCCTACGATCAATGTGTGCGGAGAGCCCTACGTTCAATGTGTGCGGGGACCCCTACGTTCAATGTGTGTGGAGTGCCCTACGTTCAATGTGTTCAGGGAGCCCTACGTTCAACGTGTGCGGAGGGCCCTACGTTCAACGTGTGCGGAGAGCCCTACGTTCAATGCGCGCGGAGAGCCCTACGTTCAATGTGTGCGGAGAGCCCTACGTTCAATGTGTGCGGAGAGCCCTACGTTCAATGTGTGCGGAGAGCCCTACGTTCAATGTGTGCGGAGAGCCCTACGTTCAATGTGTGGGGAGAGCCCTACGTTCAATGTGTGCGGAGAGCCCTACGTTCAATGTGTGCGGAGAGCCCTACGTTCAATGTGTGCGGAGAACCCTACGTTCAATGTGTGCGGAGAGCCCTACGTTCAATGTGTGCGGAGAGCCCTACGTTCAATGTGTGCGGGGAGCCCTACGTTCAATGTGTGGAGTGCCCTACGTTCAATGTGTGCAGGGAGCCCTACGTTCAACGTGTGCGGAGGGCCCTACGCTCAACGTATGCGGAGAGCCCTACGTTCAATGCGCGCGGAGAGCCCTACGTTCAATGTGTGCGGGGAGCCCTACGTTCAATGTGTGCGGAGAGCCCTACGTTCAATGCGCGCGGAGAGCCCTACGTTCAATGTGTGCGGGGAGCCCTACGTTCAATGTGTGCGGGGAGCCCTACGTTCAATGTGTGCGGAGAGCCCTACGTTCAATGTGTGGGAGCCCTACGTTCAATGTGTGCGGAGAGCCCTACGTTCAATGTGTGCGGAGAGCCCTACGTTCAATGTGTGCGGAGAGCCCTACGTTCAATGTGTGGGGAGAGCCCTACGTTCAATGTGTGCGGAGAGCCCTACGTTCAATGTGTGCGGAGAACCCTACGTTCAATGTGTGCGGAGAGCCCTACGTTCAATGTGTGCGGAGAGCCCTACGTTCAATGTGTGCTGAGAGCCCTACGTTCAATGTGTGCTGGGAGCCCTACGTTCAATGTGTGGAGTGCCCTACGTTCAATGTGTGCAGGGAGCCCTACGTTCAATGTGTGAGGGGAGCCCTACGTTCAATGTGTGAGGAGAACCCTACGTTCAATGTGTGTGGAGTGCCCTACGTTCAATGTGTGCAGGGAGCCCTACGTTCAATGTGTGGGAGCCCTACGTTCAATGTGTGCGGAGAACCCTACGTTCAATGTGTGCGGAGAGCCCTACGTTCAATGTGTGCGGAGAGCCCTACGTTCAATGTTTGCGGGGAGCCCTACGTTCAATGTGTGGAGTGCCCTACGTTCAATGTGTGCAGGGAGCCCTACGTTCAACGTGTGCGGAGGGCCCTACGTTCAACGTGTGCGGAGAGCCCTACGTTCAATGCGCGCGGAGAGCCCTACGTTCAATGTGTGCGGAGAGCCCTACGTTCAATGTGTGGGAGCCCTACGTTCAATGTGTGCGGAGAGCCCTACGTTCAATGTGTGCGGAGAGTCCTACGTTCAATGTGTGCGGAGAGCCCTACGTTCAATGTGTGGGGAGAGCCCTACGTTCAATGTGTGCGGAGAGCCCTACGTTCAATGTGTGCGGAGAGCCCTACGTTCAATGTGTGCGGAGAACCCTACGTTCAATTTGTGCGGAGAGCCCTACGTTCAATGTGTGCGGAGAGCCCTACGTTCAATGTGTGCGGAGAGCCCTACGTTCAATGTGTGCGGGGAGCCCTACGTTCAATGTGTGGAGTGCCCTACGTTCAATGTGTGCAGGGAGCCCTACGTTCAATGTGTGAGGGGAGCCCTTCGTTCAATGTGTGAGGAGAACCCTACGTTCAATGTGTGTGGAGTGCCCTACGTTCAATGTGTGCAGGGAGCCCTACGTTCAATGTGTGGGAGCCCTACGTTCAATGTGTGCGGAGAACCCTACGTTCAATGTGTGCGGAGAGCCCTACGTTCAATGTGTGCGGAGAGCCCTACGTTCAATGTTTGCGGGGAGCCCTACGTTCAATGTGTGGAGTGCCCTACGTTCAATGTGTGCAGGGAGCCCTACGTTCAACGTGTGCGGAGGGCCCTACGTTCAACGTGTGCGGAGAGCCCTACGTTCAATGCGCGCGGAGAGCCCTACGTTCAATGTGTGCGGAGAGCCCTACGTTCAATGTGTGGGAGCCCTACGTTCAATGTGTGCGGAGAGCCCTACGTTCAATGTGTGCGGAGAGCCCTACGTTCAATGTGTGCGGAGAGCCCTACGTTCAATGTGTGGGGAGAGCCCTACGTTCAATGTGTGCGGAGAGCCCTACGTTCAATGTGTGCGGAGAGCCCTACGTTCAATGTGTGCGGAGAACCCTACGTTCAATGTGTGCGGAGAGCCCTACGTTCAATGTGTGCGGAGAGCCCTACGTTCAATGTGTGCGGAGAGCCCTACGTTCAATGTGTGCGGGGAGCCCTACGTTCAATGTGTGGAGTGCCCTACGTTCAATGTGTGCAGGGAGCCCTACGTTCAATGTGTGAGGGGAGCCCTACGTTCAATGTGTGAGGAGAACCCTACGTTCAATGTGTGTGGAGTGCCCTACGTTCAATGTGTGCAGGGAGCCCTACGTTCAATGTGTGGGAGCCCTACGTTCAATGTGTGCGGAGAGCCCTACGTTCAATGTGTGCGGGGAGCCCTACGTTCAATGTCTGCCGAGAGCCCTACGTTCAATGTGTGCGGAGAGCCCTACGTTCAATGTGTGTGGAGAGCCCTACGTTCAATGCGTGCGGAGAGCCCTACGTTCAATGTGTGCGGAGAGCCCTACGTTCAATGTGTGCGGAGAACCCTACGTTCAATGTGTGCGGAGAGCCCTACGTTCAATGTGTGCGGAGAGCCCTACGTTCAATGTGTGCAGGGAGCCCTACGTTCAATGTGTGGAGTGCCCTACGTTCAATGTGTGCAGGGAGCCCTACGTTCAATGTGTGCGGGGAGCCCTACGTTCAATGTGTGAGGAGAACCCTACGTTCAATGTGTGCGGAGAGCCCTACGTTCAATGTGTGCGGTGAGCCCTACGTTCAGTCTGTGCGGGGAGCCCTACGTTCAATGTGTGCGGGGAGCCCTACGTTCAATGTGTGCGGGGAGCCCTACGTTGAATGTGTGCGGAGAGCCCTACGTTGAATGTGTGCGGAGAGCCCTATGTCGGGATGAGGAACCATGGTGATGGTAGATTGGAGAAATTGGGACCGTTTTCTTGGGAGAATTGAAGATTGGGAGGAGATTTGATGGTGGTGTTTCGAAACCATCAGGGGTCTGTGCGGAGCAGATAGAGAAAACCTTTCGCATTGGTGGAAAGCTCGGGAACAGGATTGGGGCACAGATTTAAAACAATTGGCAATAGAGACGAGGACAAAAATCTCTACTGCAGCGCGCATTACGGGTCTGGAGTGCACTCTCCGAGTGCGTGGTGGAGGCTTTCAAAAAGAAATTGGATTTTATTTTGCAAGGCAGCTGTCATGTGAGAGTGCCTTTAAGAAATGGATGTTTACGCAATGTACCTTTAAGAAAATGCAGTGATGTCAGAGTGTGGGTGGAGCTGGTCTTAAGATCCGCCATTTTGCAGTTTGAAGTTGCAGTTTGAAAAAGCAGCTTGTGTGTGCCTGTGTGTTTCCATAGAGCTGCAAGTTTGGAGGAAAAGAGCTGGGGCGTGTCTGTGTATGCAGTGAGCTGGATCTCTGCCATAAAAGACTATCTCCGCATCATTTGGGTGATTTAAACTCATAATAGTAAAGCCTTTAACCTGATGTGATTCTGTTTAAAGGTGTGAAGTCTCTTGGAAATTTGAAGGAACATTTTGAGGAATTATTTACTGTTGCAATATTTTCGGAGTTATCTTTGAAGTAAGGGGTGTTAAGGGATCCAATTGTTTAAGATGTTAAGTTGAGTTTGTGGAATAAACATTGTTTTGTGTTTGAAAACCCACGTGTCCATAATTGTAATCCCACACCTGGGGAACAAGCCGTGTGCTCGGAAAAGCAACAAATCCGTTAAAGGGGGAGGTTGGTTGAACTCCGTGATACATTTTGGGGTTCTGAAAACGCCTCGCCCATAACACAGCAGAGTCCAACTCGACGGGTGACTTTTGCAGGGGTTGGATTTGGACACGGTGCGCCGAATGGCCTTCTTTGCGTGCTGTGATCAATCTATGATACTGCGCTGGATGGCAACTCCAATAACCTCAACTGCGAGTGGGAGGATTCAGGCCTGGTTTGGGCGGCCTTCAGACAGGTTTGTCACACGTTGAAAAAAATGACCAAATTCCTCTCACTTACCCAGCATCCTTTGTCCCCGTTGTTGGTTGCTCGGCAACAGCTCTGCGGCCTAGCTCCTCAGGCTTGCTTGGCGCCGCTGAGGCCACGGCCTCCTCCTCCTCCTCTTCGAAGGGATTCCTTGGCACGGCGGTCTTGGTCGGTGCCCGCTGGCCCTCGTGACCGGTCCCCCTTCCGCCCACAGGTGACTTGTCCTCAGAGCCTCGGCCTCCGAACGGGCCGCCCTGGCTCCCCCCGCTCCTGCTGCCCTGCCCCTCCTCCGTCGTCACTGGGGGGTCGTTGAAAGGATTCCTGTGCCCGAGGTGTGCCTCCCGGCCTGGACGGAATGCGCCTGAACCGGCTGCGGCGGCCAGTGGCTGGCGTCCGCCCACGGCATCCATCTTCCACCGACCTAGGGTAACACACCACTTGGGGGTTATTTATGTGCTTTCAACAAGGCCCGAGTATGACGCCAACTGGCGAATCGCCAATGACCGGTACGAGGGTCGGGTTAGACCACAACTAGAGCTTTGAGTCCATAGCAGGAGGAGGCCATTCGGCCCCTCGATCCTGCCCCGTCGTTCCAGCAGACTGTGGCTGAACTGTTTGTGTTTCGAGCTCCACATTCCGCACCTTCTCCCCTCCCCCCCCCCGATGACCTTTGACCCCCTCGAAGTGTGGGGGGGGGGGGGAATATCCTCTCAGCCTCCACCCTGTCTACCCCCCCCCCCTCAGAATCCGATACGTTTCGACAAGATCCCCTCTTGTTCTTCTAAACTCCCAACGGGTACAGGCCCCGGCCTACTCAACATTTCCCCATCGGACAAACCCCCTTCCTCCCGGGAATCAGTTGGGGAGTGGGGGGGGTGGGGGGGGGGGGACCTTCCGCCAATGAGGGACAGAGGTGGACACTTCCAAAATCCCGCACGGGCCTCCCGGAATCTGGAAAAGGGAGAAAGTGCCGAGAGCGACTCACCGCCTGCCTCGTCCCTCGTTCCCTCCGCCCCGTAATCCTCCTCCTCTTCTTGTAGCACGGCGAGCGGTTCGCTAACATCTGAAACACAACCGGCACAGCGTTACTGAGGTGGGGGGGGTGGGGGGGGCAGGGGGGAAAGCGGGACATCCCCTCACCTCCCTGCTCCGCCATAGCCAATTCAGGAGTTTGGGGGTAACGCCATTCCACACGGTACACGGCTCAGCGTTCCTGCGGGATTACCAAGTGAGGATTCGAAATGGAGGCGGGCGCGGGCTGTGGTCTCGGACACCCGTATCGGAGGCAGGAAGGGCCTTCCCAGGGTTCCTGGCAGTTTGATAGGGGACTCTCGGCGCCCCTCTGCATGCTGGGATAGCCCGGCCGCCATCGATGCCGCTCGCCCCGTCCTTGGCTCGATCACAAAGCTGGCGAACCCCAGTGGCTGCGAACAGGGCGAGCACGCGGCGGGGTGGGGAGGGGTGGGGTGGGAGAGAGGGAAGAGGGATGGGGGGGGGAGAAGAGGGATGGTGAGGGGGAAGGGGGACGTTTGGGTAGGGAGGCGAGTGGGAAGGCGGGCAAGGGGGAAGGGGAGCGAGGGGGAAGGTGGAGCGAGGGGGAAGGGGGGCGAGGGGGAAGGGGGTCGAGGGGGAAGGGGGGCGAGGGGGAAGGAGGGCTAGGGGGAAGGGGGCAAGGGGGAAGGAGGGCGAGGGGGAAGGGGGGCGAGGGGGAAGGAGGGCGAGGGGGAAGGGGGGCGAGGGGGAAGGGGGGCGAGGGGGAAGGGGGGCGAGGGGGAAGGGGAGGGTGAGGGGGAAGGGGGCGAGGGGGAAGGGGAGGGTGAGGGGGAAGGGAGGGCGAGGGAGAAGTGGGGGAAGGGGGGGCGAGGGGGAAGGGGAGGGAGAAGGGGGGGCGAGGGGGAAGGGGGGGCGAGGGGGAAGGGGGGGGCGAGGGGGAAAGGGGGGGCAAGGGGGATGGGAGGGGGATGGGAGGGCGAGGGGGAAGGGAGGGGAAGGGGGGGCGAGTGGGAAGGGGGGAAGGGGGGCGAGGGGGAAGGGGAGGGTGAGGGGGAAGGGGGCGAGGGGGAAGGGGAGGGTGAGGGGGAAGGGGGGCAAGGGGGAGAGGGGGAAGGGGAGGGGGAAGGGGGGTGGGGGGGCAAGGGGGAGAGGGGGAAGGGGAGGGGGAAGGGGGGTGAGGGGGAAGGGGGTGAGGGGGGAAGGGGGAGCGAAGGGGAAGGGGGTGAGGGGGAAGAGGGAGCGAGGGGGAAGAGGGAGCGAGGGGGAAGGGGGAGCGAGGGGGAAGGGGGAGCAAGGGGGAAGGGGGAGCGAGGGGGAAGGGGAGGGGGAAGGTGGAGCGAGGGGGAAGG
This sequence comes from Scyliorhinus torazame, assembly GCF_047496885.1. Classification (NCBI taxonomy): domain Eukaryota; kingdom Metazoa; phylum Chordata; class Chondrichthyes; order Carcharhiniformes; family Scyliorhinidae; genus Scyliorhinus; species Scyliorhinus torazame. Next base: position 21,454,714 of record NC_092730.1, on the reverse strand, counting down.
GGGGCGAGGGGGAAGGGGGCAAGGGGGAAGGAGGGCGAGGGGGAAGGGGGCGAGGGGGAAGGGGAGGGTGAGGGGGAAGGGGGCGAGGGGGAAGGGGGGGCGAGGGGGAAGGGGGGGCGAGTGGGAAGGGGGGAAGGGGGGGCGAGGGGGAAGGGGAGGGTGAGGGGGAAGGGGGGAAGGGGGGTGAGGGGGAAGGGGAGGGTGAGGGGGAAGGGGGGCAAGGGGGAAGGGAGGGCAAGGGGGAAGGGAGGGCAAGGGGGAAGGGGAGGGGGAAGGGGGGGCGAGGGGGAAGGGGTTGAGGGGGGAAGGGGGAGCGAAAAGGAAGGGGGTGAGGGGGGAAGGGGGAGTGAGGGGGAAGAGGGAGCGAGGGGGAAGGGGAGGGGGAAGGGGAGGGCGAGGGGGAAGGGAGGGCGAGGGGGAAGGGGGGTGAGGGGGAAGGGGGGCGAGGGGGAGTGAGGGGGAAGGGGGTGAGAGGGGGAAGGGGGTGAGGGGGTGAGGGGGGAAGGGGGAGCGAGGGGGAAGGGGGAGCGAGGGGGAAGGGGGGCGAGGGGGAAGGGGGGTGCGAGGGGAAGGGGCGGCGAGGGGAAGGGGGGCGAGGGGAAGGGGGGCGAGGGGAAGGGGGGCGAGGGGAAGGGGGGCGAGGGGAAGGGGGGCGAGGGGGAAGGGGGGGCGAGGGGGAAGGGGGGGCGAGGGGGAAGGGGGGGCGAGGGGGAAGGGGGGGCGAGGGGGAAGGGGGGGCGAGGGGGAAGGGGGGGCGAGGGGGAAGGGGGGGCGAGGGGGAAGGGGGGCGAGGGGGAAGGGGGGCGAGGGGGAAGGGGGGCGAGGGGGAAGGGGGGCGAGGGGGAAGGGGGGCGAGGGGAAAGGGGGCGAGGGGGAAGGGGGGCGAGGGGGAAGGGGGGCGAGGGGGAAGGGGGAGCGAGGGGGAAGGGGGAGCGAGGGGGAAGGGGGAGCGAGGGGGATGGGGGAGCGAGGGGGAAGGGGGAGCGAGGGGGAAGGGGGAGCGAGTGGGAAGGGGGAGCGAGGGGGAAGGGGGGGCGAGGGGGAAGGGGGGGGCGAGGGGGAAGGGGGGGCGAGGGGGAAGGGGGGGCGAGGGGGAAGGGGGGGGCGAGGGGGAAGGGGAAGGGGGGGGCGAGGGGGAAGGGGAGGGCGAGGGGGAAGGGGGAGCTAGGTGGAAGGGGGAGCTAGGGGGAAGGGGGAGCGAGGGGTTAGGAAGGGGAGAGGGAAGGGGAGAGGGAAGGGGAGAGGAAAGGAAGGCGGGAGAGAGGGAAGAGGAGAGAGGGAAGGGGTGAGAGAGGGAAGGGGAGAGAGGGGGAAGGGGGGCGAGGGGGAAGGGGGGCGAGGGGAAAGGGGGCGAGGGGGAAGGGGGGCGAGGGGGAAGGGGGGCGAGGGGGAAGGGGGAGCGAGGGGGAAGGGGGAGCGAGGGGGAAGGGGGAGCGAGGGGGATGGGGGAGCGAGGGGGAAGGGGGAGCGAGGGGGAAGGGGGAGCGAGTGGGAAGGGGGAGCGAGGGGGAAGGGGGGGCGAGGGGGAAGGGGGGGGCGAGGGGGAAGGGGGGGCGAGGGGGAAGGGGGGGCGAGGGGGAAGGGGGGGCGAGGGGGAAGGGGGGGCGAGGGGGAAGGGGGGGGCGAGGGGGAAGGGGAAGGGGGGGGCGAGGGGGAAGGGGAGGGCGAGGGGGAAGGGGGAGCTAGGTGGAAGGGGGAGCTAGGGGGAAGGGGGAGCGAGGGGTTAGGAAGGGGAGAGGGAAGGGGAGAGGGAAGGGGAGAGGAAAGGAAGGCGGGAGAGAGGGAAGAGGAGAGAGGGAAGGGGTGAGAGAGGGAAGGGGAGAGAGAGGGAAGGGGAGAGAGAGGGGAGGGAGAGAGAGAGGGAAGGGAGAGAGAGAGGGAAGGGAGAGAGAGAGGGGAGGGGAGATAGAGGGAAGGAGAGGGGGAAGGGGAGAGAGTGGGAAGGCAAGAGAGGGAAGGGGAGAGAGAGGGAAGGAGAGGGAGAAGGGGAGAGAGAGGGAAGGGGAGAGAGAGGAGAGAGAGGGGAGGGAGAGAGAGAGGGAAGGGAGAGAGAGGGAAGGGGAGGGAGAGGGAAGGGCGAGAGAGAGGGAAGGGGAGAGTGAGGGAAGGCGAGGGAGGGAAGGGGAGAGAGAGGGAAGGGGAGAGAGAGGGAAGGGAGACAGAGAGGGAAGGGAGAGGGAAGGGGAGAGAGAGGGAATTGGAGAGAAAGGGAAGGGAGAGAGAGAGGGAAGGGGAGAGAGAGGGGAGGGAGAGAGAGAGGGAAGGGGAGAGAGAGGGGAGGGAGAGAGAGAGGGAAGGGAGAGAGAGAGGGAAGGGAGAGAGAGAGGGAAGGGAGAGAGAGAGGGAAGGGAGAGAGAGAGGGAAGGGAGAGAGAGAGGGGAGGGGAGATAGAGGGAAGGAGAGGGGGAAGGGGAGAGAGTGGGAAGGCGAGAGAGGGAAGGGGAGAGAGAGGGAAGGAGAGGGAGAAGGGGAGAGAGGGGGAAGGGGAGAGAGACGGAAGGGGAGAGAGAGGGAAGAGGAGAGAGAGGGGAGGGAGAGAGAGAGGGAAGGGGAGAGAGAGGAAAGGGGAGAGAGCGGGAAGGCGAGGGAGAGAGGGAAGGGGAGAGAGAGGGAAGGGGAGAGAGAGGGAAGGGAGAGAGAGGGAAGGGAGAGAGAGGGAAGGAGAGGGAGAAGGGGAGAGAGAGGGAAGGCGAGAGAGGGAAGGGGAGAGAGAGGGAAGGAGAGGGAGAAGGGGAGAGAGAGGGAAGGGAGAGAGGGAAGGGAGAGAGAGAGGGAAGGGAGAGAGAGGGAAGGCGAGAGAGAGGGAAGGCGAGAGAGAGGGAAGGCGAGAGAGAGGGAAGGGAGAGAGAGAGGGAAGGGAGAGAGAGGGAAGGGAGAGAGAGAGGGAAGGGAGAGAGACGGTAGGGAGAGAGAGTGGGAAGGGAGAGAGAGGGAAGGGGAGAGAGAGGGAAGGGATCGAGAGAGGGAAGGGATAGAGAGAGGGAAGGGATAGAGAGAGGGAAGGGAGAGTGAGAGGGAAGGGGAGAGAGGGAAGGGGAGAGAGGGAAGGGGAGAGAGAGGGAAGGGGAGAGAGAGGGAAGGGGAGAGAGAGGGAAGGGGAGAGAGAGGGGAGGGAGAGAGAGAGGGAAGGGAGAGAGAGAGGGAAGGGAGAGAGAGAGGGGAGGGGAAATAGAGGGAAGGAGAGGGGGAAGGGGAGAGAGTGGGAAGGCAAGAGAGGGAAGGGGAGAGAGAGGGAAGGAGAGGGAGAAGGGGAGAGAGAGGGAAGGGAGAGAGAGGGAAGGGGAGGGAGAGGGAAGGGCGAGAGAGAGGGAAGGGGAGAGTGAGGGAAGGCGAGGGAGGGAAGGGGAGAGAGAGGGAAGGGGAGAGAGCGGGAAGGGAGACAGAGAGGGAAGGGAGAGAGAGGGAAGGGGAGAGAAAGGGAAGGGAGAGAGAGAGGGAAGGCGAGAGAGGGAAGGGAGAGAGAGAGGGGAGTGGAGAGAGAGGGAAGGGGAGAGAGAGGGGAGGGAGAGAGAGAGGGAAGGGGAGAGAGAGGGGAGGGAGAGAGAGAGGGAAGGGAGAGAGAGAGGGAAGGGAGAGAGAGAGGGAAGGGAGAGACAGAGGGAAGGGAGAGAGAGAGGGAAGGGAGAGACAGAGGGGAGGGGAGATAGAGGGAAGGAGAGGGGGAAGGGGAGAGAGTGGGAAGGCGAGAGAGGGAAGGGGAGAGAGAGGGAAGGAGAGGGAGAAGGGGAGAGAGGGGGAAGGGGAGAGAGACGGAAGGGGAGAGAGGGGGAAGAGGAGAGAGAGGGGAGGGAGAGAGAGAGGGAAGGGGAGAGAGAGGATAGGGGAGAGAGCGGGAAGGCGAGGGAGAGAGGGAAGGGGGGAGAGAGGGAAGGGGAGAGAGAGGGAAGGGGAGAGAGAGGGAAGGGAGAGAGAGGGAAGGGAGAGAGAGGGAAGGAGAGGGAGAAGGGGAGAGAGAGGGAAGGCGAGGGAGAAGGGGAGAGAGAGGGAAGGGAGAGAGGGAAGGGAGAGAGAGAGGGAAGGGAGAGAGAGGGAAGGCGAGAGAGAGGGAAGGCGAGAGAGAGGGAAGGCGAGAGAGAGGGAAGGCGAGAGAGAGGGAAGGCGAGAGAGAGGGAAGGCGAGAGAGAGGGAAGGGAGAGAGAGAGGGAAGGGAGAGAGAGGGAAGGGAGAGAGAGAGGGAAGGGAGAGAGACGGTAGGGAGAGAGAGTGGGAAGGGAGAGAGAGGGAAGGGGAGAGAGAGGGAAGGGATAGAGAGAGGGAAGGGATAGAGAGAGGGAAGGGAGAGTGAGAGGGAAGGGAGAGAGTGGGATGGGGAGAGAGAGGGAATTGGAGAGAGAGGGAATTGGAGAGAGAGGGAATTGGAGAGAGAGAGGGAAGGGGAGAGAGAGGGAAGGGAGAGAGAGGGAAGGAGAGGGAGAAGGGGAGAGAGAGGGAAGGCGAGAGAGGGAAGGGGAGAGAGAGGGAAGGAGAGGGAGAAGGGGAGAGAGAGGGAAGGGAGAGAGGGGAGAGAGAGAGGGAAGGGAGAGAGAGGGAAGGCGAGAGAGAGGGAAGGCGAGAGAGAGAGGGAAGGGAGAGAGAGGGAAGGGAGAGAGAGAGGGAAGGGAGAGAGAGAGGGAAGGGAGAGAGAGAGGGAAGGGAGAGAGACGGAAGGGAGAGAGAGAGGGAAGGGAGAGAGACGGTAGGGAGAGAGAGTGGGAAGGGAGAGAGAGGGAAGGGGAGAGAGGGGGAAGGGAGAGAGAGAGGGATGGGAGAGAGAGGGGGAAGGGAGAGAGAGGGAAGGGGAGAGAGAGGGAAGGGATAGAGAGAGGGAAGGGTGAGTGAGAGGGAAGGGAGAGAGAGGGAAGGGGAGAGAGCGGGAAGGCGAGAGAGAGGGGGAAGGGAGAGGAGGGTGAGAGCCTGGAGGGATGACAGGTGTGGGAAAAGGAGGGGAGGAGGGGGTTATAATGGAGGGTGTGAGATAGAAGGGGAGGAAAGACAGTTAAAGCGAATGAGACAGAAGAAATGAAGGTGACAGAGAAAGAGAGAGATAATTAGGCGAGAGAGTTGGGAATCCAAGAAGAGGGAGGAGACTAAACTCAGGATAAGGAGCTGGAAGGGGGTTGAGAGAGTCTGAGATCCTGACCGCCCTATCCTCCAATCTAATCGCAGGTCCCACCTGGGAAGAGATTTCGGTTATTGTCACATCCCAACATCCCACAATTTGAAAGCGAATTAATCTTTCACTCTCCGCGTTATCGTAATCGGTTTACAGCCTCGGGCGCCATGCCTGTACCCCCCCCCCCCCACCCCCCCCACTGACAACCCGCCTGCGACGGGCATCGGAGGGCGTCGACCAGTTGCAAATCATGCCAGTCGCACACGCCCAATCAGCAGGCACGCTCCCACCATGCGGCCCCCGCATCGCCGCCCCCGACTCGTTCTCAACGCGCCCGGGCGAACCACGCCCGAGGGGCGCGGGGCCGATGGCCACCTCGATTACCGGCGGGGGTAGCTCATCCTGCACTTGTCGCTGCTCCTTTACCCTCTCGGGGGATCCGGGAGTCCAGGCGGGGGGGGGGGGGGCGGTGCCTCGGGCTCTGTCTCCCGGGTAGCCTGGAGACTATGGGGTGGCTGGCCTCGGAGCCGCTGAAGGCAGGTGTGTGGGCGAGCGACCCAGCAGAACCCCTGCGATTAGAGAAGGTCAGGTTCGCTCTGCGGGGTGTGGTGGGATGTTGGTATCAAGAGAGGTTGGGAGCTTATAGTTTCTGTTTATTTTGATATGTTGGTTTAGACGGGGCCTGTAGTCCCGGTATTACGGTTACGGTGGGGTTAGTTTGGCGGGGGGGCCTGTACTCCCGGTATTACGGTTACGGTGGGGTTAGTTTGGAGGGGGGGCCTGTACTCCCGGTATTACGGTTGCGGTGGGGTTAGTTTAGAAGGGGCCTGTACACCGGTATTACGGTTACGGTGGGGTTAGTTTAGACGCGGCCTGCACTCCCGGTATTATGGTTACGGTGGGGTTAGTTTGGTGGGGGGCCTGTACTCCCGGTATTACGGTTAGGGTGGGGTTAGTTTAGACGCGGCCTGCACTCCCGGTATTATGGTTACGGTGGGGTTAGTTTGGTGGGGGGCCTGTACTCCCGGTATTACGGTTACGGTGGGGTTAGTTTAGACGGGGCCTGTACTCCCGGTATTACGGTTATGGTGGGGTTAGTTTAGACGGGGCCTGTACTCCCGGTATTACAGTTACGGTGGGGTTAGTTTAGACGGGGCCTGTACTCCCGGTATTACGGTTATAGGGGGTTAGCTTGGCGGGGGGGCCAGTACTCCCAGTATTACGGTTATGGTGGGGTTACTTTAGAAGGGGCCTGTACTCCGGGTATTACGGTTACGGTGGGGTTAGTTTAGATGGGGCCTGTACTCCCGGTATTACGGTTACGGTGGGGTTAGTTTAGGTGCGGCCTGTACTCCCGGTATTACGGTTACGGTGGGGCTAGTTTAGACGGGGCCTGTAGTCCCGGTATTACAGTTACGGTGGGGTTAGTTTAGACAGGGCCTGTACTCCCGGTATTACGGTTACGGTGGGGTTAGTTTAGACGTGGGCTGCACTCCCGGTATTAAGGTTACAGGGGGTTAGTTTGGCGGGGGGGGCCTGTACTCCCGGTATTACGGTTACGATGGGGTTGTTTGGCCGGGCCTGTACTCCCGGTATTACGGTTACGGTGGGGTTAGTTTGTCAAGGGGGCTGTAGTCCCGGTATTACGGTTACGGTGGGGTTAGTATGGCGGGGGGGCCTGTACTCCCGGTATTACGGTTACGGTGGGGTTAGTTTGGCGGGGGGGGGGGCCTGTACTCCCGGTATTACGGTTACGGTGGGGTTAGTTTAGACGGGGCCTGTACTCCCGGTATTAAGGTCACGGTGGTGTTAGTTTGGCCGGGCCTGTACTCCCGGTATTACGGTTATGGTGGGGTTAGTTTGTCGGGGGCCAGTACTCCCGGTATTACGGTTGCGGTGGGGTTAGTTTGTCGGGGGCCTGTACTCCCGGTATTACGGTTACGGTGGGGTTAGTTTAGACGGGGCCTGTACTCCCGGAATTACGGTTACGGTGGGGTTAGTTTAGACGGGGCCTGTACTCCCGGTATTATGGTTACGGTGGGGTTAGTTTAGACGGGGCCTGTACTCCCGGTATTATGGTTACGGTGGAGTTAGTTTGGCGGGGGGGGGGGGCTGTACTCCCGGTATTACGGTTACGGTGGGGTTAGTTTGGCGGGGGGGCCTGTACTCCCGGTATTACGGTTATGGTGGGGTTAGTTTAGACGGGGCCTGTACTCCCGGAATTACGGTTACGGTGGGATTAGTTTGGCGGGGGGGCCTGTACTCCCGGTATTACGGTTACGGTGGGTTTAGTTTAGACGGGGCCTGTACTCCCGGTATTACGGTTACGGTGAGGTTAGTTTGGTGGGGGGGCCTGTACTCCCGGTATTACGGTTACGGTGGGGTTAGTTTAGACGGGGCCTGTACTCCCGGTATTATGGTTACGGTGAGGTTAGTTTGGTGGGGGGGCCTGTACTCCCGGTATTACGGTTACGGTGGGGTTAGTTTAGACGGGGCCTGCACTCCCGGTTTTACGGTTACGGTGGGGTTAGTTGGGAGGGGGGGCCTGTACTCCCGGTATTACGGTTACGGTGGGGTTTGTTTAGACAGGGCCTGTACTCCCGGTATTACGGTTAGGGTGGGGTTAGTTTGGCCGGGCATGTACTCCCGGTATTACGGTTACGGTGGGGTTAGTTTGTCGGGGGCCTGTACTCCCGGTATTACGGTTGCGGTGGGGTTAGTTTAGACGGGGGCTGTACTCCCGGTATTACGGTTACGGTGGGGTTAGTTTAGACGGGGCCTGTACTCCCGGTATTACGGTTACGGTGGGGTTAGTTTGGCGGGGCCTGTACTCCCGGTATTACGGTTACGGTGGGGTTAGTTTAGACGGGGCCTGTACTCGCGGTATTACGGTTACGGTGGCGTTAGTTTAGACGGGGCCTGTAGTCCCTGTATTATGGTTACAGGGGGTTAGTTTAGAGGGGGCCTGTAGTCCCTGTATTACGGTTACAGGGGGTTAGTTTAGACGGGGGCTGTACTCCCGGTATTACGGTTACGGTGGGGTTGTTTAGACGGGGCCTGTACTCCCGGTATTACGGTCACGGTGGGGTTAGTTTAGACGGGGCCTGTACTCCCGGTATTACGGTTAGGGTGGTGTTAGTTTGGCCGGGCCTGTACTCCCGGTATTACGGTTACGGTGGGGTTAGTTTAGACGGGGCCTGTACTCCCGGTATTACGGTCACGGTGGTGTTAGTTTGGCCGGGCCTGTACTCCCGGTATTACGGTTACGGTGGGGTTAGTTTGTCGGGGGCTGTACTCCCGGTATTATGGTTAGGTTGGGGTTAGTTTAGACGGGGCCTGTACTCCCGGTATTATGGTTACGGTGGGGTTAGTTTGGCCGGGCCTGTACTCCCGGTATTACGGTTACGGTGGGGTTAGTTTAGACGGGGGCTGTACTCCCGGTATTACGATTACGGTGGAGTTAGTTTGGCGGGGGGGGCTGTACTCCCGGTATTACGGTTAGGTTGGGGTTAGTTTAGACGGGGCCTGTACTCCCGGTATTACGATTACGGTGGAGTTAGTTTGGCGGGGGGGGCTGTACTCCCGGTATTACGGTTATGGTGGGGTTAGTTTAGACGGGGCCTGTACTCCCGGAATTACGGTTACGGTGGGATTAGTTTGGCGGGGGGGGCCTGTACTCCCGGTATTACGGTTACGGTGGGTTTAGTTTAGACGGGGCCTGTACTCCCGGTATTATGGTTGCGGTGGAGTTAGTTTGGCGGGGGGGGGGGGGCTGTACTCCCGGTATTACGGTTACGGTGGGTTTAGTTTAGACGGGGCCTGTACTCCCGGTATTATGGTTACGGTGAGGTTAGTTTGGTGGGGGGGCCTGTACTCCCGGTATTACGGTTATGGTGGGGTTAGTTTAGACGGGGCCTGCACTCCCGGTTTTACGGTTACGGTGGGGTTAGTTGGGAGGGGGGGCCTGTACTCCCGGTATTACGGTTACGGTGGGGTTTGTTTAGACAGGGCCTGTACTCCCGGTATTACGGTTAGGGTGGGGTTAGTTTGGCCGGGCATGTACTCCCGGTATTACGGTTACGGTGGGGTTAGATTGTCGGGGGCCTGTACTCCCGGTATTACGGTTGCGGTGGGGTTAGTTTAGACGGGGGCTGTACTCCCGGTATTACGGTTACGGTGGGGTTAGTTTAGACGGGGCCTGTACTCCCGGTATTACGGTTACGGTGGGGTTAGTTTGGCGGGGGGGCATGTACTCCCGGTATTACGTTTATGGTGGGGTTAGTTTAGACGGGGCCTGTACTCCCGGTATTACGGTTACGGTGGGGTTAGTTTGGCGGGGGGGCATGTACTCCCGGTATTACGGTTACGGTGGGGTTAGTTTAGACGGGGCCTGTACTCCCGGTATTACGGTTAGGGTGGGGTTAGTTTGGCGGGGGGGCCTGTACTCCCGGTATTACGGTTACGGTGGGGTTAGTTTGGCGGGGGGGCCTGTACTCCCGGTATTACGGTTACGGTGGGGTTAGTTTGGCGGGAGGCCTGTACTCCCGGTATTACGGTTACGGTGGGGTTAGTTTAGACGGGGCCTGTACTCCCGGTATTACGGTTACGGTGGCGTTAGTTTAGACGGGGCCTGTAGTCCCTGTATTATGGTTACAGGGGGTTAGTTTAGAGGGGGCCTGTAGTCTCTGTATTACGGTTACAGGGGGTTAGTTTAGACGGGGCCTGTAGTCCCTGTATTATGGTTACAGGGGGTTAGTTTAGAGGGGGCCTGTAGTCCCTGTATTACGGTTACAGGGGGTTAGTTTAGACGGGGGCTGTAGTTCCGGTATTACGGTTACGGTGGGGTTAGTTTAGACGGGGCCTGTACTCACGGTATTACGGTTACGGTGGGGTTTGTTTAGACGGGGCCTGTACTCCCTGTATTACGGTTACGGTGGGGTTAGTTTGGCGGGGGGGGCCTGTACTCCCGGTATTACGGTTACGGTGGGGTTAGTTTGGCGGGGGGGGGGGCCTGTACTACCGGTATTACAGTTACGGTGGGGTTAGTTTAGACGGGGCCTGTACTCCCAGTATTACAGTTATGCTGGTGTTAGTTTGGCGGGGGGGGCCTGTACTCCAAGTATTACGGTTACAGTGGGGTTAGTTTGGCGGGGGGGCCTGTACTCCCGGTATTACGGTTACGGCGGGGTTAGTTTGGTGGGGGGGCCTGTACTCCCGGTATTACGGTTACGTTGGGGTAAGTTTAGACGGGGCCTGTACTCCCGGTATTACGGTTACGCTGGGGTTAGTTTGGACGGGGGCTGTAGTCCTGGTATTACGGTTACGGTGGGGTCAGTTTGCTGGGGGGGCCTGCACTCCCGGTATTACGGTTACGTTGGGGTTAGTTTGGCGGGGGGGCCTGCACTCCCAGTATTACGGTTACGTTGGTGTTAGTTTGGTGGGGGGGGGGGCTGCACTCCCGGTTTTACGGTTACGGTGGGGTTAGTTTAGACGGGGGCTGTAGTCCCGGTATTACGGTTACGGTGGAGTTAGTTTAGACGGGGGCTGTAGTCCCGGTATTAAGGTTACGGTGGGGTTAGTTTAGACGGGGGCTGTAGTCCCGGTATTACGGTTACGGTGGGGTTTGTTTGGCGGGGGGGGGGCTGTACTCCCGGTATTACGGGTACGGTGGGGTTTGTTTGGCGGGGGGGTGCCTGTACTCCCGGTATTACGATTACGGTGGTGTTAGTTTGGCGGGGGGGCCTGTACTCCCGGTATTACGGTTACGGTGGGGTTAGTTTGGCGGGGGGTCTGTCCTCCCGGTATTACGGTTACAGGGGGTTAGTTTAGACCGGGCCTGTACTCCCGTTATTACGGTTCCAGGGGGTTAGTTTAGACGGGGCCTGTACTCCCGGTATTACGGTTACGGTGGGGTTAGTTTAGACCGGGCCTGTACTCCCGGTATTACGGTTACGGTGGGTTTAGTTTAGACTGGGCCTGTACTCCCGGTATTACGGTTACGGTGGAGTTAGTTTGGCGGGGGGGGAGGGGGGGGCTGTACTCCCGGTATTACGGTTACGGTGGGGTTAGTTTAGACGGGGCCTGTACTCCCGGTATTACGGTTACGGTGGGGTTAGTTTAGACGGGGCCTGTACTCCCGTTATTACGGTTACGGTGGGGTTAGTTTGGCGGGGGGGCCTGTACTCCCGGTATTACGGTTATGGTGGGGTTAGTTTAGACGGGGCCTGTACTCACGGTATTACGGTTACGGTGGGGTTCGTTTGGCGGGGGACCTGTACTCCCGGTATTACGGTTACAGTGGGGTTAGTTTGGCGGGAGGCCTGTACTCCCGGTATTACGGTTACGGTGAGGTTAGTTTGGTGGGGGGGCCTGTACTCCCGGTATTACGGTTATGGTGGGTTTAGTTTAGACGGGGCCTGTACTCCCTGTATTATGGTTACGGTGGAGTTAGTTTGGCGGGGGGGGCCTGTACTCCCGATATTACAGTTACGGTGAGGTTAGTTTGGTGGGGGGGGGCCTGTACTCCCGGTATTACGGTTACCATGGGGTTAGTTTGGCGGGGGGCCTGTACTCCCGGTATTACGGTTACGGTGGTGTTAGTTTGGCGGGGGTCCTGTACTCCCGGTATTACGGTTACAGTGGGGTTAGTTTAGACGGGGGGGGCCTGTACTCCCGGTATTACGGTTACGGTGGGGATAGTTTAGACGGGGCCTGTACTCCCGATATTACGGTTACGGTGGGCTTAGTTTAGACGGGGCCTGTCGTCCCTGTATTACGGTTACGGTGGCGTTAGTTTAGACGGGGGCTGTAGTCCCTGTATTATGGTTACGGTGCTGTTAGTTTGGCGGGGGACCTGTCCTCCCGGTATTACGGTTACAGTGGGGTTAGTTTAGACGGGGCCTGTACTCCCGGTATTATGGTTACGGTGGGGTTAGTTTACACAGGGCCTGTACTCCCGGAATTACAGTTACGGTGGTGTTAGTTTGGCGGGCGGGCCTGTACTCCCGGTATTACGGTTACGGTGGGGATAGTTTAGACGGGGCCTGTACTCCCGATATTACGGTTACGGTGGGGTTAGTTTAGACGGGGCCTGTAGTCCCTGTATTACGGTTACGGTGGCGTTAGTTTAGACGGGGGCTGTAGTCCCTGTATTACGGTTACGGTGGGGTTAGTTTAGACGGGGCCTGTACTCCCGGTACTACGGTTACGGTGGCGTTAGTTTAGACGGGGGCTGTAGTCCCTGTATTACGGTTACAGGGGGTTAGTTTAGACGGTGCCTGTAGTCCCTGTATTACGGTTACAGGGGGTTAGTTTAGACGGGGGCTGTAGTTCCGGTATTACGGTTCCGGTGGGGTTAGTTTAGTCGGGGTCTGTACTCCCGGTATTACGGTTACGGTGGGGTTAGTTTAGACGAGGCCTGTACTCCCGGTATTACGGTTAGGGTGGGGTTAGTTTGGGGGGGGGCCTGTACTCCCGGTATTACAGTTACGCTGGGGTTAGTTTGGCGGGGGGGCCTGTACTCCCGGTATTACGGTTACGGTGGGGTTAGTTTAGACGGGGCCTGTACTCCCGGTATTACAGTTACGCTGGGGTTAGTTTGGCGGGGGGGGGCCTGTACTCAAGGTATTACGGTTACAGTGGGGTTAGTTTGGCAGGGGGGCCTGTACTCCCGGTATTACGGTTACGGCGGGGGTAGTTTGGTGGGGGGGGCCTGTACTCCCGGTATTACGGTTACGGTGGGGTTAGTTTAGACGGTGCCTGTACTCCCGGTATTACAGTTAAGCTGGGGATAGTTTGGCGGGGGGGCCTGGACTCCCGGTATTACGGTTACGGTGGGGTAAGTTTAGACGGGGCCTGTACTCCCGGTATTACGGTTACGCTGGGGTTAGTTTGGACGGGGGCTGTAGTCCCGGTATTACGGTTACGGTGGGGTAAGTTTGGTGGGGGGGCCTGCACTCCCGGTATTACGGTTACGTTGGGTTTAGTTTGGCGGGGGGGCCTGTACTCCCTGTATTACGGTTACGGTGGGGTTAGTTTGGCGGGGGGTCTGTACGACCGGTATTACGGTTACGGTGGGGTTAGTTTAGACCGGGCCTGTACTCCCGGTATTACGGTTACAGGGGGTTAATTTAGACGGGGCCTGTACGCCCGGTATTACGGTTACGGTGGGGTTAGTTTGGCGGGGGGGCCTGTACTCCCGGTATTACGGTAATGGTGGGGTTAGTTTAGACGAGGCCTGTACTCCCGGTATTATGGTTACGGTGGGGATAGTTTAGACGGGGCCTGTACTCCCGATATTACGGTTACGGTGGGGTTAGTTTAGACGGGGCCTGTACTCCCGGTATTACGGTTACGGTGGCGTTAGTTTAGACGGGGGCTGTAGTCCCTGTATTACGGTTACAGGGGGTAAGTTTAGACGGGGCCTGGAGTCCCTGTATTACGGTTACAGGGGGTTAGTTTAGACGGGGCCTGTAGTCCCTGTATTACGGTTACAGGGGGTTAGTTTAGACGGGGGCTGTAGTTCCGGTATTACGGTTACGGTGGGGTTAGTTTAGACGGGGCCTGTACTCCTGGTATTACGGTTACGGTGGAGTTAGTTTAGACGGGGCCTGTACTCCCGGTATTACGGTTAGGTTGGGGTTAGTTTGGCGGGGGGGCCTGTACTCTCTGTATTACGGTTACGGTGGGGTTAGTTTGGCGGGGGGGCCTGTACTCCCGGTACTACGGTTATGGTGGGGTTAGTTTAGACGAGGCCTGTACTCCCGGTATTACAGTTACGGAGAGGTTAGTTTGGTGGGGGGGCCTGTACTCCCGGTATTACGGTTACGGTGGGGTTAGTTTGGCGGGGGCCTGTACTCCCGGTATTACGGTTACGGTGGTGTTAGTTTGGCGGGGGGCCTGTACTCCCGGTATTACGGTTACAGTGGGGTTAGTTTAGACGGGGCCTGTACTCCCGTTATTACGGTTACGGTGGGGTTAGTTGAGACGGGGCCTGCACTCCCGGTTTTACGGTTACGGTGGGGTTAGTTTGGAGGGGGGGCCTGTACTCCCGGTATTACGGTAACGGTGGGGTTAGTTTAGACGGGGCCTGTACTCCCGGTATTACGGTTACGGTGGTGTTAGTTTAGACGGGGCCTGTACTCCCGGTATTACGGTTACGGTGGGGTTAGTTTGGCCGGGCCTGTACTCCCGGTATTACGGTTACGGTGGGTTTAGTTTGTCGGGTGCCTGTACTCCCGGTATTACGGTTGCGGTGGGGTTAGTTTAGACGGGGGCTGTACTCCCGGTATTACGGTTACGGTGGGGTTAGTTTAGACGGGGCCTGTACTCCCGGTATTACGGTTACGGTGGGGTTAGTTTGGCGGGGGGGCCTGTACTCCCGGTATTACGGCTATGGTGGGGTAGTTTAGACGGGGCCTGTAATCCCGGTATTACGGTTACGGTGGGGTTAGTTTGGCGGGGGGGCCTGTACTCCCGGTATTATGGTTACGGTGGGGATAGTTTAGACGGGGCCTGTACTCCCGATATTACGGTTACGGTGGGGTTAGTTTAGACGGGGCCTGTACTCCCAGTATTACGGTTACGGTGGCGTTAGTTTAGACGGGGGCTGTAGTCCCTGTATTACGGTTACAGGGGGTAAGTTTAGACGGGGCCTGGAGTCCCTGTATTACGGTTACAGGGGGTTAGTTTAGACGGGGGCTGTAGTTCCGGTATTACGGTTACGGTGGGGTTAGTTTAGACGGGGCCTGTACTCCTGGTATTACGGTTACGGTGGGGTTAGTTTAGACGGGGCCTGTACTCCCGGTATTACGGTTACGGTGGCGTTAGTTTAGACGGGGGCTGTAGTCCCTGTATTACGGTTACAGGGGGTAAGTTTAGACGGGGCCTGGAGTCCCTGTATTACGGTTACAGGGGGTTAGTTTAGACGGGGCCTGTAGTCCCTGTATTACGGTTACAGGGGGTTAGTTTAGACGGGGGCTGTAGTTCCGGTATTACGGTTACGGTGGAGTTAGTTTAGACGGGGCCTGTACTCCCGGTATTACGGTTAGGCTGGGGTTAGTTTGGCGGGGGGGCCTGTACTCTCTGTATTACGGTTACGGTGGGGTTAGTTTGGCGGGGGGGCCTGTACTCCCGGTATTACGGTTATGGTGGGGTTAGTTTAGACGAGGCCTGTACTCCCGGTATTACGGTTACGGAGCGGTTAGTTTGGTGGGGGGGCCTGTACTCCCGGTATTACGGTTACGGTGGGGTTAGTTTGGCGGGGGCCTGTACTCCCGGTATTACGGTTACGGTGGTGTTAGTTTGGCGGGGGGCCTGTACTCCCGGTATTACGGTTACAGTGGGGTTAGTTTAGACGGGGCCTGTACTCCCGTTATTACGGTTACGGTGGGGTTAGTTGAGACGGGGCCTGCACTCCCGGTTTTACGGTTACGGTGGGGTTAGTTTGGAGGGGGGGCCTGTACTCCCGGTATTACGGTTACGGTGGGGTTAGTTTAGACGGGGCCTGTACTCCCGGTATTACGGTTACGGTGGTGTTAGTTTAGACGGGGCCTGTACTCCCGATATTACGGTTACGGTGGGGTTAGTTTAGACGGGGCCTGTACTCCCGGTATTACGGTTACGGTGGCGTTAGTTTAGACGGGACCTGTACTCCCGGTATTACGGTTACGGTGGGGTTAGTTTAGACGGGGCCTGTACTCCCGGTATTACGGTTACGGTGGGGTTAGTTTGGCCGGGCCTGTACTCCCGGTATTACGGTTACGGTGGGGTTAGTTTGTCGGGTGCCTGTACTCCCGGTATTACGGTTGCGGTGGGGTTAGTTTAGACGGGGGCTGTACTCCCGGTATTACGGTTACGGTGGGGTTAGTTTAGACGGGGCCTGTACTCCCGGTATTACGGTTACGGTGGGGTTAGTTTGGCGGGGGGGCCTGTACTCCCGGTATTACGGCTATGGTGGGGTAGTTTAGACGGGGCCTGTACTCCCGGTATTACGGTTACGGTGGGGTTAGTTTGGCGGGGGGGCCTGTACTCCCGGTATTATGGTTACGGTGGGGATAGTTTAGACGGGGCCTGTACTCCCGATATTACGGTTACGGTGGGGTTAGTTTAGACGGGGCCTGTACTCCCGGTATTACGGTTACGGTGGCGTTAGTTTAGACGGGGGCTGTAGTCCCTGTATTACGGTTACAGGGGGTAAGTTTAGACGGGGCCTGGAGTCCCTGTATTACGGTTACAGGGGGTTAGTTTAGACGGGGCCTGTAGTCCCTGTATTACGGTTACAGGGGGTTAGTTTAGACGGGGGCTGTAGTTCCGGTATTACGGTTACGGTGGGGTTAGTTTAGACGGGGCCTGTACTCCCGGTATTACGGTTACGGTGGGGTTAGTTTAGACGGGGCCTATACTCCCGGTATTACGGTTAGGTTGGGGTTAGTTTGGCGGGGGGGCCTGTACTCTCTGTATTATGGTTACGGTGGGGTTAGTTTAGATGGGGCCTGTACTCCCGTTATTACGGTTACGGTGGGGTTAGTTTAGACGGGGCCTGCACTCCCGGTTTTACGGTTACGGTGGGGTTAGTTTGGAGGGGGGCCTGTACTCCCGGTATTACGGTTACGGTGGTGTTAGTTTAGACGGGGCCTGTACTCCCGGTATTCCGGTTACGGTGGGGTTAGTTTAGACGGGGCCTGTACTCCCGGTATTATGGTTACGGTGGGGTTAGTTTGGCCGGGCCTGTACTCCCGGTATTACGGTTACGGTGGGGTTAGTTTGCCGGGTGCCTGTACTCCCGGTATTACGGTTGCGGTGGGGTTAGTTTAGACAGGGGTGTACTCCCGGTATTACGGTTACGGTGGGGTTAGTTTAGACGGGGCCTGTACTCCCGGTAATACGGTTACGGTGGGGTTAGTTTGGCGGGGGGGGCCTGTACTCCCGGTATTACGGTTATGGTGGGGTTAGTTTAGACGGGGCCTGTACTCCCGGTATTACGGTTACGGTGGGGTTAGTTTGGCGGGGGGGCCTGTACTCCCGGTATTACGGTTACAGTGGGGTTAGTTTGGCGGGAGGCCTGTACTCCCGGTATTACGGATACGGTGAGGTTAGTTTGGTGGGGGGGCCTGTACTCCCGGTATTACGGTTACGGTGGGTTTAGTTTAGACGGGGCCTGTACTCCCTGTATTATGGTTACGGTGGAGTTAGTTTGGCGGGGGGGGCCTGTACTCCCGGTATTACGGTTACGGTGAGGTTAGTTTGGTGGGGGGGCCTGTACTCCCGGTATTACGTTTACGGTGGGGTTAGTTTGGCGGGGGGCCTGTACTCCCGGTATTACGGTTACGGTGGTGTTAGTTTGGCGGGGGGCCTGTACTCCCGGTATTACGGTTACAGTGGGGTTAGTTTAGACGGGGCCTGTACTCCCGGTATTATGGTTAGGGTGGGGTTAGTTTACACAGGGCCTGTACTCCCGGTATTACAGTTATGGTGGTGTTAGTTTGGCGGGGGGGCCTGTACTCCCGGTATTACGGTTACGGTGGGGATAGTTTAGACGGGGCCTGTACTCCCGATATTACGGTTACGGTGGGGTTAGTTTAGACGGGGCCTGTACTCCCGGTATTACAGTTACGCTGGGGTTAGTTTGGCGGGGGGGGGCCTCGAGTCCCTGTATTACGGTTACAGGGAGTTAGTTTCGACGGGGCCTGTAGTCCCTGTATTACGGTTACAGGGGGTTAGTTTAGACGGGGGCTGTAGTTCCGGTATTACGGTTACGGTGGGGTTAGTTTGGCGGGGGGGCCTGTACTCCCGGTATTATGGTTACGGTGGGGATAGTTTAGACGGGGCCTGTACTCCCGATATTACTGTTACGGTGGGGTTAGTTTAGACGGGGCCTGTACTCCCGGTATTACGGTAACGGTGGCGTTAGTTTAGACGGGGGCTGTAGTCCCTGTATTACGGTTACAGGGGGTAAGTTTAGACGGGGCCTGGAGTCCCTGTATTACGGTTACAGGGGGTTAGTTGAGACGGGGGCTGTAGTTCCGGTATTACGGTTACGGTGGGGTTAGTTTAGACGGGGGCTGTAGTTCCGGTATTACGGTTACGGTGGGGTTAGTTTGGAGGGGGGCCTGTACTCCCGGTATTACGGTTACGGTGGTGTTAGTTTAGACGGGGCCTGTACTCCCGGTATTACGGTTACGGTGGGGTTAGTTTGGAGGGGGGCCTGTACTCCCGGTATTACGGTTACGGTGGTGTTAGTTTAGACGGGGCCTGTACTCCCGGTATTCCGGTTACGGTGGGGTTAGTTTAGACGGGGCCTGTACTCCCGGTATTACGGTTACGGTGGGGTTAGTTTGCCGGGTGCCTGTACTCCCGGTATTACGGTTGCGGTGGGGTTAGTTTAGACGGGGCCTGTACTCCCGGTATTATGGTTCCGGTGGGGTTAGTTTGGCCGGGCCTGTACTCCCGGTATTACGGTTACGGTGGGGTTAGTTTAGACGGGGCCTGTACTCCCGGTAATACGGTTACGGTGGGGTTAGTTTGGCGGGGGGGGCCTGTACTCCCGGTATTACGGTTATGGTGGGGTTAGTTTAGACGGGGCCTGTACTCCCTGTATTACGGTTACGGTGGGGTTAGTTTGGCGGGAGGCCTGTACTCCCGGTATTACGGATACGGTGAGGTTAGTTTGGTGGGGGGGCCTGTACTCCCGGTATTACGGTTACGGTGGGTTTAGTTTAGACGGGGCCTGTACTCCCTGTATTATGGTTACGGTGGAGTTAGTTTGGCGGGGGGGGGGGGGCCTGTACTCCCGGTATTACGGTTACGGTGGAGTTAGTTTGGCGGGGGGGGCCTGTACTCCCGGTATTACGGTTACGGTGAGGTTAGTTTGGTGGGGGGGCCTGTACTCCCGGTATTACGTTTACGGTGGGGTTAGTTTGGCGGGGGGCCTGTACTCCCGGTATTACGGTTACGTTAGTTTGGCGGGGGGCCTGTACTCCCGGTATTACGGTTACAGTGGGGTTAGTTTAGACGGGGCCTGTACTCCCGGTATTATGGTTACGGTGGGGTTAGTTTAGACGGGGCCTGTACTCCCGGTATTACGGTTACGGTGGGGTTAGTTTACACAGGGCCTGTACTCCCGGTATTACGGTCACGGTGGGGTTAGTTTAGACGGGGCCTGTACTCCCGGTATTACGGTTACGGTGGGGATAGTTTAGACGGGGCCTGTACTCCCGATATTACGGTTACGGTGGGGTTAGTTTAGACGGGGCCTGTACTCCCGGTATTACAGTTACGCTGGGGTTAGTTTGGCGGGGGGGGCCTCGAGTCCCTGTATTACGGTTACAGGGAGTTAGTTTAGACGGGGCCTGTAGTCCCTGTATTACGGTTACAGGGGGTTAGTTTAGACGGGGGCTGTAGTTCCGGTATTACGGTTACGGTGGGGTTAGTTTAGACGGGGCCTGTACTCCCGGTATTACGGTTACGGTGGGGTTAGATTAGACGGGGCCTGTACTCCCGGTATTACGGTTAGGGTGGGGTTAGTTGAGACGGGGCCTGCACTCCCGGTTTTACGGTTACGGTGGGGTTAGTTTGGAGGGGGGGCCTGTACTCCCGGTATTACGGTTACGGTGGGGTTAGTTTAGACGGGGCCTGTACTCCCGGTATTACGGTTACGGTGGAGTTAGTTTGGCCGGGCCTGTACTCCCGGTATTACGGTTACGGTGGGGTTAGTTTGTCGGGTGCCTGTACTCCCGGTATTACGGTTGCGGTGGGGTTAGTTTAGACGGGGGCTGTACTCCCGGTATTACGGTTACGGTGGGGTTAGTTTAGACGGGGCCTGTACTCCCGGTATTACGGTTACGGTGGGGTTTGTTTGGCGGGGGGGCCTGTACTCCCGGTATTACGGCTATGGTGGGGTTAGTTTAGACGGGGCCTGTACTCCCGATATTACGGTTACGGTGGGGTTAGTTTGGCGGGGGGGCCTGTACTCCCGGTATTACGGTTACGGTGGGGTTAGTTTAGACGGGGCCTGTACTCCCGATATTACGGTTACGGTGGGGTTAGTTTGGCGGGGGGGCCTGTACTCCCGGTATTATGGTTACGGTGGGGATAGTTTAGACGGGGCCTGTACTCCCGGTATTACGGTTACGGTGGCGTTAGTTTAGACGGGGGCTGTAGTCCCTGTATTACGGTTACAGGGGGTAAGTTTAGACGGGGCCTGGAGTCCCTGTATTACGGTTACAGGGGGTTAGTTTAGACGGGGCCTGTAGTCCCTGTATTACGATTACAGGCGGTTAGTTTAGACGGGGGCTGTAGTTCCGGTATTACGGTTACGGTGGGGTTAGTTTAGCCGGGGCCTGTACTCCCGGTATTACGGTTACGGTGGGGTTAGTTTAGACGGGGCCTGTACTCCCGGTATTACGGTTAGGTTGGGGTTAGTTTGGCGGGGGGGCCTGTACTCCCGGTATTACGGTTACGGTGGGGTTAGTTTGGTGGGGGGGCCTGTACTCTCTTTATTATGCTTACGGTGGGGTTAGTTTAGACGGGGCCTGCACTCCCGGTTTTACGGTTACGGTGGGGTTAGTTTGGAGGGGGCCTGTACTCCCGGTATTACGGTTACGGTGGTGTTAGTTTAGACGGGGCCTGTACTCCCGGTATTCCGGTTACGGTGGGGTTAGTTTAGACTGGGCCTGTACTCCCGGTATTATGGTTACGGTGGGGTTAGTTTGGCCGGGCCTGTACTCCCGGTATTACGGTTACGGTGGGGTTAGTTTGCCGGGTGCCTGTACTCCCGGTATTACGGTTGCGGTGGGGTTAGTTTAGACGGGGGTGTACCCCCGGTAATACGGTTACGGTGGGGTTAGTTTAGACGGGGCCTGTACTCCCGGTAATACGGTTACGGTGGGGTTAGTTTGGCGGGGGGGCCTGTACTCCCGGTATTCCGGTTATGGTGGGGTTAGTTTAGACGGGGCCTGTACTCCCGGTATTACGGTTACGGTGGGGTTAGTTTGGCGGGGGGGCCTGTACTCCCGGTATTACGGTTACAGTGGGGTTAGTTTGGCGGGAGGCCTGTACTCCCGGTATTACGGTTACGGTGAGGTTAGTTTGGTGGGGGGGCCTGTACTCCCGGTATTACGGTTACGGTGGGTTTAGTTTAGACGGGGCCTGTACTCCCTGTATTATGGTTACGGTGGAGTTAGTTTGGCGGGGGGGGGCCTGTACTCCCGGTATTACGGTTACGGTGACGTTAGTTTGGTGGGGGGGCCTGTACTCCTGGTATTACGGTTACGGTGGTGTTAGTTTGGCGGGGGGCCTGTACTCCCGGTATTACGTTTACGATGGGGTTAGTTTGGCGGGGGGCCTGTACTCCCGGTATTACGGTTACGGTGGGGTTAGTTTGGCGGGGGGCCTGTACTCCCGGTA
The DNA here is from genome assembly GCF_047496885.1 of Scyliorhinus torazame. Taxonomy (NCBI): domain Eukaryota; kingdom Metazoa; phylum Chordata; class Chondrichthyes; order Carcharhiniformes; family Scyliorhinidae; genus Scyliorhinus; species Scyliorhinus torazame. The sequence continues at coordinate 21,433,218 of NC_092730.1, read as the reverse complement.
TTACGGTTACGGTGGTGTTAGTTTGGCGGGGGGCCTGTACTCCCGGTATTACGGTTACAGTGGGGTTAGTTTAGACGGGGCCTGTACTCCCGGTATTATGGTTAGGGTGGGGTTAGTTTACACAGGGCCTGTACTCCCGGTATTACAGTTACGGTGGTGTTAGTTTGGCGGGGGGGCCTGTACACCCGGTATTACGGTTACGGTGGGTATAGTTTAGACGGGGCCTGTACTCCCGATATTACGGTTACGGTGGGGTTAGTTTAGACGGGGCCTGTACTCCCGGTATTACAGTTACGCTGGGGTTAGTTTGGCGGGGGGGGCCTCGAGTCCCTGTATTACGGTTACAGGGAGTTAGTTTCGACGGGGCCTGTAGTCCCTGTATTACGGTTACAGGGGGTTCGTTTAGACGGGGGCTGTAGTTCCGGTATTACGGTTACGGTGGGGTTAGTTTGGCGGGGGGGCCTGTACTCCCGGTATTACGGTTACGGTGGGGTTAGTTTAGACGGGGCCTGTACTCCCGGTATTACGGTAACGGTGGGGTTAGTTTAGACGGGGCCTGTACTCCCGGTATTACGGTAACGGTGGGGTTAGTTTAGACGGGGCCTGTACTCCCGATATTACGGTTACGGTGGGGTTAGTTTAGACGGGGCCTGTACTCCCGGTATTACGGTAATGGTGGCGTTAGTTTAGACGGGGGCTGTAGTCCCTGTATTACGGTTACAGGGGGTAAGTTTAGACGGGGCCTGGAGTCCCTGTATTACGGTTACAGGGGGTTAGTTTAGACGGGGCCTGTAGTCCCTGTATTACGGTTACAGGGGGTTAGTTTAGACGGGGGCTGTAGTTCCGGTATTACGGTTACGGTGGGGTTAGTTTCGACGGGGCCTGTACTCCCGGTATTACGGTTAGGTTGGGGTTAGTTTGGCGGGGGGCCTGTACTCCCGGTATTACGGTTACGGTGGGGTTAGTTTAGACGGGGCCTGTACTCCCGGTATTATGGTTCCGGTGGGGTTAGTTTGGCCGGGCCTGTACTCCCGGTATGACGGTTACGGTGGGGTTAGTTTGCCGGGTGCCTGTACTCCCGGTATTACGGTTGCGGTGGGGTTAGTTTAGACGGGGGTGTACTCCCGGTATTACGGTTACGGTGGGGTTAGTTTAGACGGGGCCTGTACTCCCGGTAATACGGTTACGGTGGGGTTAGTTTGGCGGGGGGGCCTGTACTCCCGGTATTACGGTTATGGTGGGGTTAGTTTAGACGGGGCCTGTACTCCCTGTATTACGGTTACGGTGGGGTTAGTTTGGCGGGAGGCCTGTACTCCCGGTATTACGGTTACGGTGAGGTTAGTTTGGTGGGGGGGCCTGTACTCCCGGTATTACGGTTACGGTGGGTTTAGTTTAGACGGGGCCTGTACTCCCTGTATTATGGTTACGGTGGAGTTAGTTTGGCGGGGGGGGGGCCTGTACTCCCGGTATTACGGTTACGGTGAGGTTAGTTTGGTGGGGGGGCCTGTACTCCCGGTATTACGTTTACGGTGGGGTTAGTTTGGCGGGGGGCCTGTACTCCCGGTATTACGGTTACGGTGGTGTTAGTTTGGCGGGGGGCCTGTACTCCCGGTATTACGGTTACAGTGGGGTTAGTTTAGATGGGGCCTGTACTCCCGGTATTACGGTTACGGTGGGGTTAGTTTAGATGGGGCCTGTACACCCGGTATTACGGTTACGGTGGGGTTAGTTTAGATGGGGCCTGTACTCCCGGTATTACGGTTACGGTGGGGTTAGTTTAGACGGGGCCTGTACTCCCGGTATTACGGTTACGGTGGGGTTAGTTTAGATGGGGCCTGTACTCCCGGTATTACGGTTACGGTGGGGTTAGTTTAGACGGGGCCTGTACTCCCGGTATTATGGTTAGGGTGGGGTTAGTTTACACAGGGCCTGTACTCCCGGTATTACAGTTACGGTGGTGTTAGTTTGGCGGGGGGGCCTGTACTCCCGGTATTACGGTTACGGTGGGGATAGTTTAGACGGGGCCTGTACTCCTGATATTACGGTTACGGTGGGGTTAGTTTGGCGGGGGCTGTACTCCCGGTATTACAGTTACGCTGGGGTTAGTTTGGCGGGGGGGGCCTCGAGTCCCTGTATTACGGTTACAGGGAGTTAGTTTAGACGGGGCCTGTAGTCCCTGTATTACGGTTACAGGGGGTTAGTTTAGACGGGGGCTGTAGTTCCGGTATTACGGTTACGGTGGGGTTAGTTTAGACGGGGCCTGTACTCCCGGTATTACGGTTACGGTGGGGTTAGATTAGACGGGGCCTGTACTCCCGGTATTACGGTTAGGGTGGGGTTAGTTTGGCGGGGGGGCCTGTACTCCCGGTATTACGGTTACGGTGGGGTTAGTTTAGACGGGGCCTGTACTCCCGGTATTACGGTTACGGTGGGGTTAGTTTGGTGGGGGGGCCTGTACTCCCGGTATTACGGTTACAGTGGGGTTAGTTTGGCGGGGGGGCCTGTACTCCCGGTATTACGGTTACGGTGGGGTTAGTTTGGTGGGGGGGCCTGTACTCCCTGTATTACGGTTATGGTGCGGTTAGTTTAGACGGGGCCTGTACTCCCGGTATTACGGTTACAGGGGGTTAGTTTGGCGGGGGGGCCTGTACTCCCGTTATTACGGTTACGGTGGGGTTAGTTTGGCGGGGGGGGCCTGTACTCCCGGTATTACGGTTACGGTGGGGTTAGTTTAGACGGGGCCTGTACTCCCGGTATTACGGTTAGGTTGGGGTTAGTTTGGCGGGGGGGCCTGTACTCTCTGTATTATGGTTATGGTGGGGTTAGTTTAGATGGGGACTGTACTCCCGTTATTACGGTTACGGTTGGGTTAGTTTAGACGGGGCCTGCACTCCCGGTTTTACGGTTACGGTGGGGTTAGTTTGGAGGGGGGCCTGTACTCCCGGTATTACGGTTACGGTGGTGTTAGTTTAGACGGGGCCTGTACTCCCGGTATTCCGGTTACGGTGGGGTTAGTTTAGACGGGGCCTGTACTCCCGGTATTATGGTTCCGGTGGGGTTAGTTTGGCCGGGCCTGTACTCCCGGTATTACGGTTACGGTGGGGTTAGTTTGCCGGGTGCCTGTACTCCCGGTATTACGGCTGCGGTGGGGTTAGTTTAGACGGGGGTGTACTCCCGGTATTACGGTTACGGTGGTGTTAGTTTAGACGGGGCCTGTACTCCCGGTATTCCGGTTACGGTGGGGTTAGTTTAGACGGCGCCTGTACTCCCGGTATTATGGTTCCGGTGGGGTTAGTTTGGCCGGGCCTGTACTCCCGGTATTACGGTTACGGTGGGGTTAGTTTGCCGGGTGCTTGTACCCTCGGTATTACGGTTGCGGTGGGGTTAGTTTAGACGGTGGTGTACTCCCGGTATTACGGTTACGGTGGGGTTAGTTTAGACGGGGCCTGTACTCCCGGTAATACGGTTACGGTGGGGTTAGTTTGGCGGGCGGGCCTGTACTCCCGGTATTACGGTTATGGTGGGGTTAGTTTAGACGGGGCCTGTACTCCCTGTATTACGGTTACGGTGGGGTTAGTTTGGCGGGAGGCCTGTACTCCCGGTATTACGGTTACGGTGAGGTTAGTTTGGTGGGGGGGCCTGTACTCCCGGTATTACGGTTACGGTGGGTTTAGTTTAGACGGGGCCTGTACTCCCTGTATTATGGTTACGGTGGAGTTAGTTTGGCGGGGGGGGCCTGTACTCCCGGTATTACGGTTACGGTGAGGTTAGTTTGGTGGGGGGGCCTGTACTCCCGGTATTACGTTTACGGTGGGGTTAGTTTGGCGGGGGGCCTGTACTCCCGGTATTACGGTTACGGTGGTGTTAGTTTGGCGGGGGGCCTGTACTCCCGGTATTACGGTTACAGTGGGGTTAGTTTAGACGGGGCCTGTACTCCCGGTATTACGGTTACGGTGGGGTTAGTTTGGCGGGGGGGGCCTGTACTCCCGGTATTATGGTTACGGTGGGGTTAGTTTAGACGGGGCCTGTACTCCCGGTATTACAGTTACGGTGGTGTTAGTTTGGCGGGGGGGCCTGTACTCCCGGTATTACGGTTACGGTGGGGTTAGTTTAGACGGGGCCTGTACTCCCGGTATTACGGTTACGGTGGGGATAGTTTAGACGGGGCCTGTACTCCCGGTATTACGGTTACGGTGGGGTTAGTTTAGATGGGGCCTGTACTCCCGGTATTACGGTTACGGTGGGGTTAGTTTAGACGGGGCCTGTACTCCCGGTATTATGGTTAGGGTGGGGTTAGTTTACACAGGGCCTGTACTCCCGGTATTACAGTTACGGTGGTGTTAGTTTGGCGGGGGGGCCTGTACTCCCGGTATTACGGTAACGGTGGGGATAGTTTAGACGGGGCCTGTACTCCCGATATTACGGTTACGGTGGGGTTAGTTTGGCGGGGGCTGTACTCCCGGTATTACAGTTACGCTGGGGTTAGTTTGGCGGGGGGGCCTCGAGTCCCTGTATTACGGTTACAGGGAGTTAGTTTAGACGGGGCCTGTAGTCCCTGTATTACGGTTACAGGGGGTTAGTTTAGACGGGGGCTGTAGTTCCGGTATTACGGTTACGGTGGGGTTAGTTTAGACGGGGCCTGTACTCCCGGTATTACGGTTACGGTGGGGTTAGATTAGACGGGGCCTGTACTCCCGGTATTACGGTTAGGGTGGGGTTAGTTTGGCGGGGGGGCCTGTACTCCCGGTATTACGGTTACGGTGGGGTTAGTTTAGACGGGGCCTGTACTCCCGGTATTATGGTTACGGTGGGGTTAGTTTGGTGGGGGGGCCTGTACTCCCGGTATTACGGTTACGGTGGGGTTAGTTTGGTGGGGGGGCCTGTACTCCCGGTATTACGGTTACAGTGGGGTTAGTTTGGCGGGGGGGCCTGTACTCCCGGTATTACGGTTACGGTGGGGTTAGTTTGGTGGGGGGGCCTGTACTCCCTGTATTACGGTTATGGTGCGGTTAGTTTAGACGGGGCCTGTACTCCCGGTATTACGGTTACAGGGGGTTAGTTTGGCGGGGGGGGCCTGTACTCCCGTTATTACGGTTACGGTGGGGTTAGTTTGGCGGGGGGGGCCTGTACTCCCGGTATTACGGTTACGGTGGGGTTAGTTTAGACGGGGCCTGTACTCCCGGTATTACGGTTAGGTTGGGGTTAGTTTGGCGGGGGGGCCTGTACTCTCTGTATTATGGTTATGGTGGGGTTAGTTTAGATGGGGACTGCACTCCCGGTATTACGGTTACGGTGGTGTTAGTTTAGACGGGGCCTGTACTCCCGGTATTCCGGTTACGGTGGGGTTAGTTTAGACGGGGCCTGTACTCCCGATATTATGGTTCCGGTGGGGTTAGTTTGGCCGGGCCTGTACTCCCGGTATTACGGTTACGGTGGGGTTAGTTTGCCGGGTGCCTGTACTCCCGGTATTACGGCTGCGGTGGGGTTAGTTTAGACGGGGGTGTACTCCCGGTATTACGGTTACGGTGGTGTTAGTTTAGACGGGGCCTGTACTCCCGGTATTCCGGTTACGGTGGGGTTAGTTTAGACGGGGCCTGTACTCCCGGTATTATGGTTCCGGTGGGGTTAGTTTGGCCGGGCCTGTACTCCCGGTATTACGGTTACGGTGGGGTTAGTTTGCCGGGTGCCTGTACTCCCGGTATTACGGTTGCGGTGGGGTTAGTTTCGACGGTGGTGTACTCCCGGTATTACGGTTACGGTGGGGTTAGTTTAGACGGGGCCTGTACTCCCGGTAATACGGTTACGGTGGGGTTAGTTTGGCGGGGGGGCCTGTACTCCCGGTATTACGGTTATGGTGGGGTTAGTTTAGACGGGGCCTGTACTCCCTGTATTACGGTTACGGTGGGGTTAGTTTGGCGGGAGGCCTGTACTCCCGGTATTACGGTTACGGTGAGGTTAGTTTGGTGGGGGGGCCTGTACTCCCGGTATTACGGTTACGGTGGGTTTAGTTTAGACGGGGCCTGTACTCCCTGTATTATGGTTACGGTGGAGTTAGTTTGGCGGGGGGGGCCTGTACTCCCGGTATTACGGTTACGGTGAGGTTAGTTTGGTGGGGGGGCCTGTACTCCCGGTATTACGTTTACGGTGGGGTTAGTTTGGCGGGGGGCCTGTACTCCCGGTATTACGGTTACGGTGGTGTTAGTTTGGCGGGGGGCCTGTACTCCCGGTATTACGGTTACAGTGGGGTTAGTTTAGACGGGGCCTGTACTCCCGGTATTACGGTTACGGTGGGGTTATTTTGGCGGGGGGGGCCTGTACTCCCGGTATTATGGTTACGGTGGGGTTAGTTTAGACGGGGCCTGTACTCCCGGTATTACAGTTACGGTGGTGTTAGTTTGGCGGGGGGGCCTGTACTCCCGGTATTACGGTTACGGTGGGGTTAGTTTAGACGGGGCCTGTACTCCCGGTATTACGGTTACGGTGGGGATAGTTTAGACGGGGCCTGTACTCCCGGTATTACGATTACAGGGGGTTAGTTTAGACGGGGCCTGTACTCCCGATATTACGGTTACGGTGGGGTTAGTTTAGACGGGGCCTGTACTCCCGGTATTACAGTTACGCTGGGGTTAGTTTGGCGGGGGGGGCCTGGAGTTCCTGTATTACGGTTACAGGGAGTTAGTTTAGACGGGGCCTGTAGTCCCTGTATTACGGTTACAGGGGGTTAGTTTAGACGGGGGCTGTAGTTCCGGTATTACGGTTACGGTGGGGTTAGTTTAGACGGGGCCTGTACTCCCGGTATTACGGTTACGGTGGGGTTAGATTAGACGAGGCCTGTACTCCCGGTATTACGGTTAGGGTGGGGTTAGTTTGGCGGGGGGGCCTGTACTCCCGGTATTACGGTTACGGTGGGGTTAGTTTAGACGGGGCCTGTACTCCCGGTATTACGGTTACGGTGGGGTTAGTTTGGTGGGGGGGCCTGTACTCCCGGTATTACGGTTACAGTGGGGTTAGTTTGGCGGGGGGCCCTGTACTCCCGGTATTACGGTTACGGTGGGGTTAGTTTGGTGGGGGGGCCTGTACTCCCTGTATTACGGTTATGGTGCGGTTAGTTTAGACGGGGCCTGTACTCCCGGTATTACAGTTACGCCGGGGTTAGTTTGGCGGGGGGGCCTGTACTCCCGTTATTACGGTTACGGTGGGGTTAGTTTGGCGGGGGGGGCCTGTACTCCCGGTATTACGGTTACGGTGGGGTAAGCTTAGACGGGGCCTGTACTCCCGGTATTACGGTTACGCTGGGGTTAGTTTGGACGGGGGCTGTAGTCCCGGTATTACGGTTACGGTGGGGTCAGTTTGGTGGGGGGGCCTGCACTCCCGGTATTACGGTTACGTTGGGGTTAGTTTGGCGGGGGGGCCTGCACTCCCGGTATTACGGTTACGTTGGGGTTAGTTTGGCCGGGGGGGGGGGCCTGCACTCCCGGTATTACGGTTACGGTGGGGTTAGTTTCGACGGGGGCTGTAGTCCCGGTATTAAGGTTACGGTGGAGTTAGTTTAGACGGGGGCTGTAGTCCCGGTATTACGGTTGCGGTGGGGTTAGTTTAGACGGGGGCTGTAGTCCCGGTATTACGGTTACGGTGGGGTTAGTTTGGCGGGGGGCTGTACTCCCGGTATTACGGTTACGGTGGGGTTAGTTTGGCGGGGGGGCCTGTACTCCCGGTATTACGGTTACGGTGGGGTTAGTTTGGCGGGGGGGGGGCCTGTACTCCCGGTATTACGATTACGGTGGTGTTAGTTTGGCGGGGGGGCCTGTACTCCCGGTATTACGGTTACGGTGCGGTTAGTTTGGCGGGGGGCCTGTACTCCCGGTATTACGGTTATGGTGGGGTTTGTTTAGACGGGGCCTGTTCTCCCGGTATTACGGTTACGGTGGGGTTAGTTTAGACGGGGCCTGTACTCCCGGTATTACGGTTACGGTGGGGTTAGTTTGCCGGGTGCCTGTACTCCCGGTATTATGGTTGCGGTGGGGTTAGTTTAGACGGTGGTGTACTCCCGGTATTACGGTTACGGTGGGGTTAGTTTAGACGGGGCCTGTACTCCCGGTAATACGGTTACGGTGGGGTTAGTTTGGCGGGGGGGCCTGTACTCCCGGTATTACGGTTATGGTGGGGTTAGTTTAGACGGGGCCTGTACTCCCTGTATTACGGTTACGGTGGGGTTAGTTTGGCGGGAGGCCTGTACTCCCGGTATTACGGTTACGGTGAGGTTAGTTTGGTGGGGGGGCCTGTACTCCCGGTATTACGGTTACGGTGGGTTTAGTTTAGACGGGGCCTGTACTCCCTGTATTATGGTTACGGTGGAGTTAGTTTGGCGGGGGGGGCCTGTACTCCCGGTATTACGGTTACGGTGAGGTTAGTTTGGTGGGGGGGCCTGTACTCCCGGTATTACGTTTACGGTGGGGTTAGTTTGGCGGGGGGCCTGTACTCCCGGTATTACGGTTACGGTGGTGTTAGTTTGGCGGGGGGCCTGTACTCCCGGTATTACGGTTACAGTGGGGTTAGTTTAGACGGGGCCAGTACTCCCGGTATTATGGTTACGGTGGGGTTAGTTTAGACGGGGCCTGTACTCCCGATATTACGGTTACGGTGGGGTTAGTTTAGACGGGGCCTGTACTCCCGGTATTACGGTTACGGTGGGGTTAGATTAGACGGGGCCTGTACTCCCGGTATTACGGTTAGGGTGGGGTTAGTTTGGCGGGGGGGCCTGTACTCCCGGTATTACGGTTACGGTGGGGTTAGTTTAGACGGGGCCTGTACTCCCGGTATTACGGTTACGGTGGGGTTAGTTTGGTGGGGGGGCCTGTACTCCCGGTATTACGGTTACAGTGGGGTTAGTTTGGCGGGGGGGCCTGTACTCCCGGTATTACGGTTACGGTGGGGTTAGTTTGGTGGGGGAGCCTGTACTCCCGGTATTACGGTTATGGTGGGGTTAGTTTAGACGGGGCCTGTACTCCCGGTATTACAGTTACGCCGGGGTTAGTTTGGCGGGGGGGCCTGTACTCCCGTTATTACGGTTACGGTGGGGTTAGTTTGGCGGGGGGGGCCTGTACTCCCGGTATTACGGTTACGGTGGGGTAAGCTTAGACGGGGCCTGTACTCCCGGTATTACGGTTACGCTGGGGTTAGTTTGGACGGGGGCTGTAGTCCCGGTATTACGGTTACGGTGGGGTCAGTTTGGTGGGGGGGCCTGCACTCCCGGTATTACGGTTACGTTGGGGTTAGTTTGGCGGGGGGGCCTGCACTCCCGGTATTACGGTTACGTTGGGGTTAGTTTGGCCGGGGGGGGGGGCCTGCACTCCCGGTATTACGGTTACGGTGGGGTTAGTTTCGACGGGGGCTGTAGTCCCGGTATTAAGGTTACGGTGGAGTTAGTTTAGACGGGGGCTGTAGTCCCGGTATTACGGTTACGGTGGGGTTAGTTTAGACGGGGGCTGTAGTCCCGGTATTACGGTTACGGTGGGGTTAGTTTGGCCGGGGGCTGTACTCCCGGTATTACGGTTACGGTGGGGTTAGTTTGGCGGGGGGGCCTGTACTCCCGATATTACGATTACGGTGGTGTTAGTTTGGCGGGGGGGCCTGTACTCCCGGTATTACGGTTACGGTGGGGTTAGTTTGGCGGGGGGCCTGTACTCCCGGTATTACGGTTATGGTGGGGTTTGTTTAGACGGGGCCTGTACTCCCGGTATTACGGTTACGGTGGGGCTAGTTTAAACGGGGTCTGCACTCTCGGTATTACGGTTACGGTGGGGTTAGTTTAGACGGGGCCTGTACTCCCGGTATTACGGTTATGGTGGGGTTTGTTTAGACGGGGCCTGCACTCTCGGTATTACGGTTACGGTGGGGTTAGTTTAGTCGGGGCCTGTACTCCCGGTATTACGGTTACGGTGGGGTTAGTTTAGTCGGGGCCTGTACTCCCGGTATTACGGTTACGGTGGGGTTAGTTTAGACGGGGGCTGTAGTCCCGGTATTATGGTTACGGTGGGGTTAGTTTGGCGGGGGGCTGTACTCCCGGTATTACGGTTACGCTGGGGTTAGTTTGGCGGGGGGCTGTAGTCCCGGTATTACGGTTACGGTGGGGTTAGTTTGGCGGGGGCTGTACTCCCGGTATTACAGTTACGGTGGGGTTAGTTTGGTGGGGGGGCCTGTACTCCCGGTATTACGGTTACGGTGGGGTTAGTTTGGCGTGGGCTGTACTCCCGGTATTACGGTTACGGTGGGGTTAGTTTGGCGGGGGGCTGTAGTCCCGGTATTACGGTTACGGTGGGGTTAGTTTGGCGGGGGGACCTGTACTCCCGGTATTACGGTTACGGTGGGGTTAGTTTGGCGGGGGGCTGTACTCCCGGTATTACGGTTACGGTGGGGTTAGTTTGGCGGGGGGACCTGTACTCCCGGTATTACGGTTACGGTGGGGTTAGTTTGGCGGCGGGGCCTGTACTCCCGGTATTACGGTTACGGTGGGGTTAGTTTGTCGGGGGCTGTACTCCCGGTGTTACGGTTACGCTGGGGTTAGTTTGGCGGGGGGGCCTCGAGTCCCTGTATTACGGTTACAGGGAGTTAGTTTAGACGGGGCCTGTAGTCCCTGTATTACGGTTACAGGGGGTTAGTTTAGACGGGGGCTGTAGTTCCGGTATTACGGTTACGGTGGGGTTAGTTTAGACGGGGCCTGTACCCCCGGTATTACGGTTACGGTGGGGTTAGATTAGACGGGGCCTGTACTCCCGGTATTACGGTTAGGGTGGGGTTAGTTTGGCGGGGGGGCCTGTACTCCCGGTATTACGGTTACGGTGGAGTTAGTTTAGACGGGGCCTGTACTCCCGGTATTACGGTTACGGTGGGGTTAGTTTAGACGGGGCCTGTACTCCCGTTATTACGGTTACGGTGGGGTTAGTTTGGCGGGGGGGCCTGTACTCCCGGTATTATGGTTACGGTGGGGTAAGCTTAGACGGGGCCTGTACTCCCGGTATTACGGTTACGCTGGGGTTAGTTTGGACGGGGGCTGTAGTCCCGGTATTACGGTTACGGTGGGGTCAGTTTGGTGGGGGGGCCTGCACTCCCGGTATTACGGTTACGTTGGGGTTAGTTTGGCGGGGGGGCCTGCACTCCCGGTATTACGGTTACGTTGGGGTTAGTTTGGCCGGGGGGGGGGCCTGCACTCCCGGTATTACGGTTACGGTGGGGTTAGTTTCGACGGGGGCTGTAGTCCCGGTATTAAGGTTACGGTGGAGTTAGTTTAGACGGGGGCTGTAGTCCCGGTATTACGGTTACGGTGGGGTTAGTTTAGACGGGGGCTGTAGTCCCGGTATTACGGTTACGGTGGGGTTAGTTTGGCGGGGGGCTGTACTCCCGGTATTACGGTTACGGTGGGGTTAGTTTGGCGGGGGGGCCTGTACTCCCGGTATTACGGTTACGGTGGGGTTAGTTTGGCGGGGGGGGGGCCTGTACTCCCGGTATTACGATTACGGTGGTGTTAGTTTGGCGGGGGGGCCTGTACTCCCGGTATTACGGTTACGGTGGGGTTAGTTTGGCGGGGGGCCTGTACTCCCGGTATTACGGTTATGGTGGGGTTTGTTTAGACGGGGCCTGTACTCCCGGTATTACGGTTACGGTGGGGTTAGTTTAGACGGGGGCTGCACTCCCGGTATTACGGTTACGGTGGGGCTAGTTTAAACGGGGCCTGCACTCTCGGTATTACGGTTACGGTGGGGTTAGTTTAGACGGGGGCTGTAGTCCCGGTATTACGGTTATGGTGGGGTTTGTTTAGACGGGGCCTGCACTCCCGGTATTACGGTTACGGTGGGGCTAGTTTAAACGGGGCCTGCACTCTCGGTATTACGGTTACGGTGGGGTTAGTTTAGACGGGGGCTGTACTCCCGGTATTATGGTTACGGTGGGGTTAGTTTGGCGGGGGGCTGTACTCCCGGTATTACGGTTACGCTGGGGTTAGTTTGGCGGGGGGCTGTAGTCCCGGTATTACGGTTACGGTGGGGTTAGTTTGGCGGGGGCTGTACTCCCGGTATTACAGTTACGGTGGGGTTAGTTTGGTGGGGGGGTCTGTACTCCCGGTATTACGGTTACGGTGGGGTTAGTTTGGCGGGGGCTGTACTCCCGGTATTACGGTTACGGTGGGGTTAGTTTGGCGGGGGGCTGTAGTCCCGGTATTACGGTTACGGTGGGGTTAGTTTGGCGGGGGGACCTGTACTCCCGGTATTACGGTTACGGTGGGGTTAGTTTGGCGGGGGGGCCTGTACTCCCGGTATTACGGTTACGGTGGGGTTAGTTTGGCGGGGGGCTGTACTCCCGGTATTACGGTTACGGTGGGGTTAATTTGGCGGGGGGACCTGTACTCCCGGTATTACGGTTACGGTGGGGTTAGTTTGGCGGCGGGGCCTGTACTCCCGGTATTACGGTTACGGTGGGGTTAGTTTGTCGGGGGCTGTACTCCCGGTGTTACGGTTACGGTGGGGTTAGTTTGGCGGGGGCTGTACTCCCGGTATTACGGTTACGGTGGGGTTAGTTTGGCGGGGGGGCCTGTACTCCCGGTATTACGGTTACGGTGGGGTTAGTTTGGCAGGGGGGCCTGTACTCCCGGTATTACGGTTACGGTGGGGTTAGTTTGGCGGGGGGCTGTACTCCCGGTATTACGGTTACGGTGGGGTTAGTTTGGCGGGGGGGCCTGTACTCCCGGTATTACGGTTACGGTGGGGTTAGTTTGGCGGGGGGCTGTACTCCCGGTGTTATGGTTACGGTGGGGTTAGTTTGGCGGGGAGCTGTAGTCCCGGTATTACGGTTACGGTGGGGTTAGTTTGGCGGGGGCCTGTACTCCCGGTATTACGGGAGCAGCACCTCCAGTTTATCACATGGGTTGGGCCTTTGTGTCAGCAGAGCAAAACCCGGCAATCTCAAACATACGGACCGGATCGCATTCAGCAGCTGGAGCCGGATCACTCAGAAAGCCTGGAGCGGGAAGGGGATGCGGGTGGGCGAGGGCGGGTGGGCGAGGGCGGGTGGGGTTGGGGGGGATGTTAGTGCCACTCAACACACAGCATGCTCCAAAGCAACTATGACCCACCTCTCCGCTGCTCCGCCTTAAGGAGGAACTTATACCCTGCGAGAGAACGGAAAAGGGGGGTTTCAGGACGGGTTGAAGGTGCAGAGCGAGGAAGCTCGGTATTCCAGGAGACAGTCATTATTTTCCAAGGGTATTTCCGAAATCCCGCGACTTAAAGCATTGCACCTCAGCCTCCCCCCCCCCCCCCACCCCCCCCCAAAGCGGCTATGACCCCCCCCCCCACCCCCGTCGATCAGACATCTTTCCAACTGGACCCACGAGGTGGGAAACATCCTCTCAGCCTGCACCCCGTCAACCCCCCCCCCCTCAGAATCTGATACGTTTCAAGAAGATCCCCTCTCGTTCTTCGCAACTCCCAACGGGTATAGGCCCCGACCTGCTCAATCGGACAAACCTCCTTCCTCCCAGGAATCAGCCCAGTGAACCGCCTCTGAACTGCCCCCTGAGGCAAGACTATCCCTTCCTTCGGTAACGGACACCGCTATAATGGCCATGAAGGACACCTGGGAGGGGGGAATCTTTGATAGATTTCCCAGTGGGCTTTGTGGAGTACGAACCTCCCGACGGAAATAAAAGGCTCACGGTGTCGGAAAACCGGCCGTGGTAAGATTATTACAGAGATCAAAACCGCAGGTGGTACTCCAAGTGTGGCCTCACCAACCCCCTTTACCATTGTACCATGGCTTTCTAACTTTTATACTCCATTCCCCTCGCAATACGAGACACGACATGGTATTGCAGACGAAGACCTAACCTACAGGCGTAGTAATGTGGCGAGGTGTGCTGGGTCCTGCCAATCCCGACAAGGTAGCTGCCAACGCAAATAGTGTAGCTACCTAACCAAACAAAATGGCTGCCAATGGTCACCTACTCAAACAAGATGGCCACCAACCTAAATAAAACGGCCACCGACCCAAAGAAGGTGGCTGCCGACCCAAACAAGATGGCCATCAACCCAAACAAAATGGCCGCCTATCCGAATAAGATGGCCACCAATAGCCGCCGACCAAAACAAGATGGGTGCCAACCCAAACAAGGTGGCCACCAACCCAAACAAGATGGCCACCAACCCAAACAAGCTGGTCAACCCAAACAAGATGGCCACCGACCCAAAGAAGGTGGCCACCAACCCAAACAAGATGGCCACCAACCCAAACAAGCTGGCCAACACAAACAAGATGGCCACCAACCCAAACAAGATGACTGCCAACCCAAACAAGACAGCTTCCAACCCAAACAAGATGCCCGCCAAACCAAACAGGACAGGTGCTAACCCAAACAAGATGGCCAGCAACCCAAACAAGCTGGCCAACCCAAACAAGATGGCCACCAACCCAAACAAGATGGGTGCTAACCCAAACAAGATGGCCACCAACCCAAACAAGCTGGCCAACCCAAACAAGATGGCCACCAAACCAAACAAGATGGGTGCTAACCCAAACAAAATGGCCATCAACCCAAACAAAATGGCCACCAATCCAAACAAGATGGGTGCCAAACCAAACATGATGGATGCCAACCCAAATAAAATGGGCACCAACCCAAACAAGATGGCCACCAACCCAAACAAGGTGGCCGCCAATGGCCGCCTACCTAAACAAGGTGGCCACCAATGGCCGCCTACCTAAACAAGGTGGCCACCAATGGCCGCCTACCTAAACAAGGTGGCCGACCAAAAAGCACAGCAAGCAAGACCCTGCACATCATGACCTCAGGACGTCCCAGTTTATAGCCAATAAGGTGCTTTTTGAAGTGTAGCCACCTTTAGGTAGCAGCGAGCGTGGGACCTGCGAGGGAAACTCTCCTGGGAACGGAGGATGAAGGGAACACGAGGCTTGGGGCATTTCCGCCGTTCAGGCAGCGTGTCGGATTTGAACATAAAATCAACAGCATCGTCACAGGATAGCAGTAAGCTGATTGGTTGGTGAGTAACTGATATTAGGGACTGTGTTTAAATCGCTGAAACTTAAGTAACTTAAAAGATAATAGTTAGGGAGCGAAGCTTGGCGGATAAAGGAGAAGTGAACCTGAAAGCGGAACTAGGAAATCAAAAGATCTGATTGGGTGAGTACATTTATATATTCTTTCTTTCGCTCCAAGCCATGGTCTGCTCTTCCTGCTCCATGTGGGAGATCAAGAACGATTCCAGTTCCCAGGGCCGGCAAGTGTGCAGGAAGTGTCTCCAGCTGTAGCTGCTGGAAGCCCGAGTTTCAGAGCCGGAGCGGCGACTAGGGACACCGTGGAGTGTTCACGAAGCGGGAAAGTATCGTTCATAGCTCGTATAGAGAGGTGGTCACGCCGCAGGCTCAGACTCCGCAGGCAGGGAGGGAATGGGGGACCACCAGGCAGAGCAAGAGAGCGAGGCAGGCAGTGCAGGAATCTCCTGTGGCCATTCCCCTGCAAAACAGGTATACCGCTTTGGATACTGTTGAGGGGAATGGCCTCTCAGGGGAAAGCAGCAGCAGCCAAATTAATTGCACCACGGTTGGTTCTGCTGCAGAGGGAGGGGTGATACGTGTGACAGCGCAATAGTTATAGGGGATTCAATTGTAACGGGAATAGATAAGCATTTCTGTGGCCGCAAACGAGACTCCAGGATGGTATGTTGCCTCCCTGGTGCTAGGGTCAAGGATGTCTCGAAGCAGTTACAGGACATTGCTACCGTGGGCAATGGTTCCGGCTTGGGTCACTGTCTGTGCGGAGTCTGCACATCCTCCCCGTGTGTGCGTGGGTTTCCTCCGGGTGCTCCCGTTTCCTCCCACAGTCCAAAGATGTGCAGGTTAGGTGGGTTGGCCATGATAAATTGCCCTAGGTGTCCAAAGTTGCCCTTTGTGTTGGGTTACTGGGTTGTGGGGATAGGGTGGAGGTGTGGACCTTGGGTAGGGTGCTCGTTCCAAGAGCCGGTGCAGACTCGATGGGCCGAATGGCCTCCTTCTGCACTGTAAATTCTATAATAAATTCTATGAAAACATTCTGGAGGGGGAAGGGTGGACAGCCAGTGGTCGTGGTACACATTGGTACCAGCGACAAAGGTAGGAAACGGGATGAGGTACTGAAAGCAGAATAGAGGAGGTAAGGAAGATCTGAAAGGTATTGATCTCAGGATTACTACCAGTGCCACGGGCTAGTCAGAGTAAAAATAGTGGGAAGTATCGGATGAATGCGTGGCGGAAGAGATGGTGTGAGGGAGAGGGTTTCAGGTTCCTGGGGCATTGGAACCGGTTCTGGGGGAGGTGGGACCTGTACAAACTGGACGGGTTACACCTATGCAGGACCGGGACTGATGTCCTTGGGGGAGGTACTTGCTAGAGCGGTTGGGGAGGGTTTAAACTAATATGGCAGGGGGATGGGAACCTATGTAAGGATTCAGAGCAGGGGGAGATCAAGAACAAGAGAAAAAGACAGAAAGGAAGTTAAGAAAAGAGATAGGCAGAGAAACCAAGGGCCTGTATCAGATAACGACACTGTAAAGAATTGTAAGGATGGGACAAGGTACGTTAAAAGGACTAGTCTTAAGGTTTTGTACCTGAATGTGTAGAGCGTTCAAAATAAAGTGGGTGAATTAGTTGCACAGATAGATGTAAAGGGATAAGGAGCTGTTTAGCACAGGGCTAAATCGCTGGCTTTGAAAGCAGACCAAGGCAGGCCAGCAGCACGGTTCGATTCCCGTACCAGCCTCCCCGAACAGGTGCCGGAATGTGGCGACTAGGGGCTTTTCACAGTCACTCCATTTGAAGCCTATTTGTGACGATAAGCGGTTTTCATTTCATTCATGATATATTTGGGATTACGGAGACATGCTCCCAAGGTGACCAAGGATGGGAACTAAACATTGAGGGCTACTCAGTTTTTAGGAAGGACAGACAGAAAGGAAAAGTTGGTGGAGTTGCATTGTTGATTGAAGAAGATACTGCTACAATATTGAAAGATATTAGCACAGATGATGTTGAATCTGTCTGGGTGGAGTTAAGAAATACCAAGGGGCAAAAAAACATTAGTCGGGGTAAACAGACCTCCAAACTACAGTGGTAATGTTGGGAATAGCATTAGACAGGAAATCAGAGATACATGTGATGAAGGAACATCTGTGATTATGGGTGATTTTAATCTACATATAGATTGGGTGACTCAAATTAGTCACAGTACAATAGAGGAGGAATTTCTGGAGTGTGTATATGGGGTGGTTTTCTGGGCCAATATGTTGAGGAACCAACGAGGGAGCAAGCCATCTTGGACTGGGTGTTGTGCAATGAGAAAGGATTAGTTGGCAATCTAGTTGTGAGAGAACCCTTGGGGAGGAGTGACCATAATTTGGTGGAATTCTTCAACAAGGTGAATAGTGAGGTAGCGGATTCTGAGACCAGGGTCCTGAACCTCAATAAAGGAAACTGTGATGGTGTGAGGCATGAGCTGGCTATGACGGACTGGGAAACATTACTGAAAGGAAGGACAGCGGACAGGCAACGGCAGGCATTGAAGGAACGAATAGGTGAACTCCTTTATTCCTATTTAGCGCAAGACGGGAAATGGAACTGTGGCCAAACCACGACTTAGACGGGAAATTAGAGCTAGTATTAGATTCAAAGAAAAGGCATAAAAATTAGCAAAAAAAAAGCAATAGACCCGAGGATTGGGAACATTTAAAATTCCGCAAAGTCAGATCAAGGGATTGATTAAGAATGGGAAAGTACAATATGAAAGTAAACTAGTGGAGGACGTAAAAACTGACTAAAGGGGCGGAATTCTCCGTAATCGGCGCGATGTCCGCTGACCGGCGCCAAAAACGGCGCAAATCAGTCGGGCATCGCGCCGCCCCAAAGGTGCGGAATCCTCCGCATCTTGGGGGGCCGAGCCCTAACCTTGAGGGGCTAGGCCCGCGCCGGACTGATTTCCGCCCCGCCAGCTGGCGGAAAAGGCCTTTGGTGCCCCGCCAGCTGGCGCGGAAATGACATTGCCGGGCGGCGCATGCGCGGGAGCGTCAGCGGCCGCTCACGGCATCCCCGCGCATGCGCAGCGGAGGGGGTCTCTTCCGCCTCCGCCATGGTGGAGACCGTGGCGAAGGCGGAAGGAAAAGAGTGCCCCCACGGGCACAGGCCCGCCCGCGGATCGGTGGGCCCCGATCGCGGGCCAGGCCACTGTGGGGGCACCCCCCCGGGGCCAGATCGCCGCGCGACCCCCCCCCCCCAGGATCCCGGAACCCGCCCGCGGCACCTTGTCCCGGCGGTAAGAGAGGTGGTTTAATCCACGCCGGCGGGACAGGCATTCTAGCAGCGGGACTTCGGCCCATCCGTGCCGGAGAATCGCGGGGGGGGGGCGCCAACCGGCGCGGCGCGATTCCCGCCCCCGCCGAATATCCGATGCCGGAGAATTCAGCAACCGCCGGGGGCGGGATTCACGCCAGCCCCCGGCCATTCTCCGACCCGGCGGGAGGTCGGAGAATCTCGCCCCAAGTTTCTATAGGTGTGTAAAGAGAAGAAGATTGATAAAAACTAATGTAGGCCCCTCACAGTCAGAAACGGGGAAATTCATAACAGGGAGCAAAGAAAAGGCAGAGGAACTAAATTCGTACTTTGCTTCTATCTTCACAAAGGAAAACATGAATAGTTTACCGGAGATTCTGGTAAACAGAAGTTTTAATGAGGAACTGAAGGGAGATCAGTTTTAGTAGAGAAATGGTTTTAGGGAAATGAATGAGATTGAGAAGCAGGCGGGCTGCAGAAGGACTTGGGCAGGCGAGAAGGTGGGCAAAGAAGTGGCAGATGGAATACAAGGTGGAAAAGTGTGAGGTTATGCACTTTGGAAGGAGGAATTTAGGCATCGACTATTTTCTAACTGGGGAAATGCTGAGGAAATCAGAAGCACAAAGGGACTTGGGAGTCCTTGTTCACAATTCTCTTAAGGTTAACGTGCAGGTTCAGTCGGCAGTTAGGAAGGCAAATGCAATGTTAGCATTCACATCGAGAGGGCTAGAATACAAGAGCAGGGATGTACGTCTGAGGCTGTATAAGGCTCTGGTCAGGCCCCATTTGGAGTATTGTGAGCAGTTTTGGGCCCCGTATCTAAGGAAGGATGCGCTGGGGCCTTGGAAAGGGTCCAGAGGAGGTTCACAAGAATGATCCCTGGAATGAAGAGCTTGTCGTGTGAGGAACGGTTGAGGACTCTGGGTCTGTACTGGTTGGAGTTTAGAAGGATGCAGGGGGATCTTATTGGAAATTACAGGATACTGCGAGGCCTGGATAGAGTGGATGTGGAGAGGATGTTTCCACTTGTAGGAAAAACTAGAACCAGAGGACCAAGCCTCAGACTGAAGGGACGATCCTTTAAAACTGAGATGAGGAGGAATTTCTTCAGCCAGAGGGTGGGGAATCTGTGGAACTCTTTGCCGCAGAAGGCTGTGGAGGCCAAATCACTGAGCGTATTTAAGACAGAGATAGATAGGTTCTTGATTAATAAGGGGATCGGGGGTTATGGGGAGAAGGCAGGAGAATGGGGACGAGAAAAATATCAGCCATGATTGAATGGCGGAGCAGACTCGATGGGCCGAGTGGCCTAATTCTGCTCCGATGTCTTATGGTCTTATAAAGGCAGATAAATCTCCAGGGCCTGATAATCTTCATCCCAGTGTACTTAAGGAACTGGCCCGAGAAATAGTTGATGCATTGGTGACCATTTTCCAAAATTATTTGGACTCTGTAATGCTTCCTAAAGATTGAAGGGGAGCGAATGTAACCCCGCTATTCAAAAAGAGAGGTCGAGAGGAAACAGGAACTATAGACCAGTGAGCCCAACGTTGGTAGTAGGGAAGTTGCTAGACTCAAGCATTTCATAGCACTGCATTTGGAAATCAGCGGTGTAATCAGACAATGCTTTGAAGATGTAACTAGTAGAGTTGACCAGGGAGAACCGGTGGATGTGGTTTATTTAGACTTTCGGAAGGCTTTCGACAAGGTCTCACACAGCAGATTAATATGTAAAGTTAAAGCGTGTGGGATTGTGGGTAGTGTCTCGAGATGGACAGATAGCTGGTTCGCAGACAGGAAGCAAAACGTTGGAATAAATGGGTCTTTTTCCGATTGTCAGGCAGTGGCTAGTGGGGTACCGCTGGGACCCCAACTGTTCACATTATATACTCATGATTTGGACGAGGGAACTAAATGTATTATCTCCTAATTTGCAGATGATGCAAAGTTGGGTGGGAGGGTGAGCTGTGAGGAGGATACAGAGATGCTTCAGCGGGATTTGGACAGGCCGAGTGAGTGGGCAAATGCACGGCAGATGCAGTATAATGTGAATTAATGTGAGGTTATCCGCTTCAGTAGCAAAAATAGGAAGGCAGATTATTATTTGAATGGGTGTAAATTGAGGGGTGGATACTCAGCGAGACCTCGGTATCCTCGTGCATCAGTCGCTAAAGTGAGCTCGTGGGTACAGCGGCAGTAAAGGCAAACGGTATGTTGGCCTTCGTAGCGAGAGGATTTGAGTCTAGGAACAGAGATGTTTTACTGTAATTGTATTGGGCATTGGTGAGGCCGTACCTGGAGTACTGTGGGCAGTTTTAGTGTCCTTATCTGAGGAAGGATGTTCTTGCTGTGGAGGGAGTGAGGCGAAGGTTTACCAGGCTGATTCCTGGGAGGGCGGGACTGTCATTCGAGGAGAGACTAAGTGGGTTCGGATTATATTCATTGGAGTTTAGAAAAGTGAGAGGGGATCTCATAGAAGCTTACAAAATTCTAACAGGATTAGACAGGGGAGATTCAGAAAGAATGTCCCCGATGGTGGGGGGGGGGGGGGGGGAGTCCAGAACTAGGGGTCATAGTTTGAGGGTCAGGGGTAAACCTTTTAGGACTGAGGTGAGGAGAAATGTCTTCACCCAGAGAGAGCGGTGAATCTGTGGAATTTACTACCACAGAAAGTAGTTGAGGCCTAAACGTTGTCATTTCGAGAAGGAATTAGATACAGCTCTTGGGGGTTAAAGGGATCGAGGGATATGGGGGGGGGGGGCGGTGGGATCAGGGTATGAAACTCGATGGTCAGCCATGATCATGATGAACGCGGAGCAGGCTCGAAGGGCCGAATGGCCTCCCCCTGCTTCTATTTTCTATATTTCTCTGTGATGCAGGACTCGCAGCCGCTCCCAGAACTAGTGCTTTGATAATGACCCAGGCACTATTTGTTGGTGATGTTGGCTGAGGGATGTGGGCCGGGATTCTCCCTTCTGGGGACCACGTCCCCACGCCGGCGGGAAAACCGGCGCCAAACCACTCCGGCGTCAACAGCCCCCGAAAGTAAGGAATTCTCCTTACTTTCGGGGGCTAGGTGGACGGCGGTGGGGTTGGCGCCGCTCCAGCCGGTGGCGAACGGACGGCGCGAGTTCGCGCATGCGTGGACCGCCCGGCGTATTTCCACGCATGCGCGGGGGGGTTCTCTTCTCCTTGCCGGCCCCCGGGCAATATGGCGGAGCCCGACAGGGGTCGGCGCGGAGGGTAGAAGTGCCCCCCACGGAACAAGCGCGCCCGCAGATCGGTGGGCCCCCATCGCGGGCCAGGCCACCGTGCGGGGCCCCCCCCCCCCCGGGGTCGGATCCCGTCCTCCCGCGCCCCACCCCCCCCCTCGAGGACCACCCCCGCACACTCACCCGCCAGGTCCCGCCGTGCGCGAGGTGAGTAATTTGCGCCAGCGGGACTGGCCGAAACAGGACGGCCGCTCGGCCCATCAGGACCCGGAGAATCACCGGGGGGGGGGGGGGGGCTGTCAACGGCCATCCCGCTGCTGCCCGAGAAACGGCGCCGGAGAATAGGGCAGTCGGGGCAGTGGGCGGGATTCCCCTCCCCTCCCCCCCAGCGATTCTCCGACCCTGCTTATTTAAAAAACGTATTTAAAAAAACGCCCACCTGACGCAGGCACCTCATTTTCAAGAAAAAAAAAAGTTTCGAGTACCCAACTCATTTTTTCCAATTGAGGGGCAGTTTAGCGTGACCAATCTACCGAGCCTGCGCATCGTTTGGGTTGTCGGGGCGAAACACACACAAATACGGGGAGAAAACGCAAACTCCACCTCATTCTAACACCTCCTGGGAGAAATGGGGCTCAGCATCCAGACAAGATGGCCGCCAATCTGGACAAGATGGCCGCCAATCCGGACAAGATGGCCGTCAATCTGGACAAGGTGGCCGTCAATCTGGACAAGATGGCCGCCAATCCGGACAAGATGGCCGCCAATCCGGACAAAGGTGGCTGACCTTCCAGACAAGTACAGGGCCGCACACCTCAGTTCCTCTTTGCGGGGCGGGGGGGGGAGGGTGAATTACTGCCACAGGCACCACATAAGCTCCGTAAATCTCCCCGTATTTGGCACGGCGTTATAACATTTAAAAACAGACAGGGCAGAGAAATTCCCAGAGACTCCCCGAACGGCCAGTGCTGAGGCGCTGTCTTTCTGGTGGAAGAGCGGCGGGCTGGGGGAGGGAGTGCCCCCCCAATGCCCCGGGGCCCCATATTTATCCCTCGCTCACCATCAGGAGAGAAAAAACAAGATGATCTGGGTAATTATCGCAACGCTGCCTGTGGGATCTTACTGTGCGCAGATCGGCCGCCGCGCGTCCCCCCCCCCCCTCCACCCTCCATTGCAGCAGTGACCACGCACCTCGGGAAAGTATTTTCCTCGGCTGCGAAGTGCCCCGAGGTGGCGAAAGGCGCGACCGAAATGCAGGCCTCTCTCGCTGGGCCTGAAGTCCCAGCTTCGTTTGTCCTTCCTCGCGATGCGGTCTCTATGGCGACGGGCATCCACGGAGGTCACGCCCCGAGACTGACGGATCAAAACCTTCCCCCCACCCCCACCACCAGCCCACCGGCAAACTGACCCGAGGTTCGGGGTCAGTACATATTCGGGGAACGAGGCCGATCGCCACCGGATTGGGACGGCATCAAACAGAGGGCCGTGGCCAGGTTGGAGATGGTTGGTCAGTCTCCCCGTCATTCGTGGCTGGAGTCTGCTCAGTTGCAAGGAACAGGAGTCGGGTTTACGCACATAATTCATATTGCGCTCCTATCCTCCACTGACTGCATTTTAACCCTGCTTCTATCGGGGGGGCAGTTGCTGTAGTTTTGGCCATAAGCTCCGTTTACAGAATTTACAGTGCAGGAGGAGCCCATTCGGCCCATCGAGTCTGCACCGGCCCTTGGAAAGAGCACCCCATTTAAGCCCACACTTTCACCCTATCCTGATAACCCAGTAACCCCACCTTACCTTTTTGGACACCAAGGGCAATTTATCATGGCCAATCCACCTAACCTGCACATCTTTGGACTGTGGGAGGAAACCGGAGCACCCGGAGGAAACCCACGCAGCCTCCACACAGACAGTGACCCAAGCCGGGAATCAAACACGAGACCCTGGAGCTGTGAAGCAACTGTGCTATCCACTGTGCTACCGTTTGCTGCCGATCGCTGCACAAATAGACTCTGTAGACCGTTTGCTGTAGATCGTTACTTAAATAGACTCTGTAGACTGTTTGCTGGAGTTAATACTTAAACAGACTCTCCAGACTGTTTGCTGCAGTTAATGCTGAAATTGACTCTGCAGACGGTTTGCTGTAGTTAATGCTTAAATAGACTCTGTGGACTGTTTGCAGTAGTTAATGCGTAAATAGACTCTGTAGACTCTTTGCTGGAGCTAATGCTTAAATGGACTCTGTGGACTGTTTGCTGTGGTTAATGCTTAAATAGACTCTGCAGTCTGTTTGCTGTAGTTAATGCTTAAATATCATGGTGCCGAGGACTCAGGTTCGATCCTGGGTCACTATCCGTGTGGAGCTTTCACATTCTCCACATATCTGGGTGGGTCTCACCCCCACAGCCCGAAGATGTGCAGGGTAGGTGGATTGGCCACGCTAAATTGCCCCTTAAAAAAAAGTTAACGCTTAAATAGACTCTGTAGACCGTTTGGTGCAGCTTCAATGCTTAAATAAACTCTGCAAATGGTTTGCTACAGGTTGCTGCTGTGGTCATGTGGGCCCTTTAAGGGGTCGGGTACGACTGACCATGTGACTGGCTCGGGGCCAATCCCAGCCAATGAGGAGTTTGTGCGGGGCCCTGGGAGCAGGGGCCCTGGGCAGTGTGGACCAGGGAGCTGAAGCGTGAAAACCTGTTGCATCGTATCTTGTTCCTGTTGTCTAACATCCTTTGCCTTTTTATCAATAAACCCCTTTGTCTATTTCTGGAAGCCCCGCCTGTGTATGTCTCGAGCCACCACAGCGGCGCAAATCGACATGGTTAACGGTTTGCTGGGAATCGCCACTCAAGTAGACTCTGTAGACTGTTTGACAGAAGCCTCGTCTCAGCACCAGCTCATTTGACGCGTCAATCGGCACTCTAGACCCAGTGGGAATAAACGTAGACTCCAGGAGGTCACAAAGTGCTTCGAGAAAATAGTACAGGCCAGACGAATAGATCACTCACCTTTCATCCTGCCCGCATTCTCCTCCTGCCACACCTTCCTCTCGTCACCCTCCTCGTCGCTCTCCTCAGCAAAGTCGTCCAGGTTTCCGATATCTGCCTGCTTCACGCTCATGAGGCTCGCGAGACTCTGCATGTCCTCGTCCCTGTGTGTGTGAGAAGTGGGGGGGGGGGTCGGGTGTTAACAGGGCAGCTCAGAGTGAGAAAACTCAAGCTAATGAAGAGGGAGGTAAGGGGGGCGACAAGGTAAGGCCACTCTGTACAATAGGCCACTCATTATAACTTTACTCCATATAACCCCAGAAGAGTGGCTTCGATTGGCGTGGGCCATGCGAGGCCCAAAGGGTACCCAGCAACTCTCAACTTAGATTCAGGTGGTTGTGAGTTTGGAACCTACTCCAGAGGTTTGAGCACAAAATCATGGCCAAATTCCCAGTCTCTGTACTGAGGGAGTGCTGCACTGTCAGAGGGTCAGTACTGAGGGAGTGCCGCACTGTCAGAGGGTCAGTACTGAGGGAGTGCTGCACTGTCAGAGGGTCAGTACTGAGGGAGTGCCGCACTGTCAGAGGGTCAGTACTGAGGGAGTGCTGCACTGTCAGAGGGTCAGTACTGAGGGAGTGCCGCACTGTCAGAGGGTCAGTACTGAGGGAGTGCTGCACTGTCAGAGGGTCAGTACTGAGGGAGTGCCGCACTGTCAGAGGGTCAGTACTGAGGGAGTGCAGCACTGTCAGAGGGTCAGTACTGAGGGAGTGCTGGGGGGGGGGGGTTTGGGAAGAGAAAGTCGGGAGGGCGTGCGTGACGCGAGATGGAGGCCGGGACGCGAGATGGAGGCCGGGACGCGAGATGGAGGCCTGGGATGCGAGATGGAGGCCGGGACGCGAGATGGAGGCCGGGACGCGAGATGGAGGCCGGGACGCGAGATGGAGGCCGGGACGCGAGATGGAGGCCGGGACGCGAGATGGAGGCCGGCACGCGAGATGGAGGCCGGCACGCGAGGTGGAGGCCGGGACGCGAGGTGGAGGCCGGGACGCGAGGTGGAGGCCGGGACGCGAGATGGAGGCCGGGACGCGAGATGGAGGCCTGGGACGCGAGATGGAGGCCTGGGACGCGAGATGGAGGCCGGGACACGAGATGGAGGCCGGGACGCGAGATGGAGGCCGGGACGCGAGTTGGAGGCCGGGACGCAAGATGGAGGCCTGGGACGCGAGATGGAGGCCGGGACGCGAGATGGACGCCGGGACGCGAGATGGAGGCCTGTGATGCGAGATGGAGGCCGGGACGCGAGATGGAGGCCGGGACGCAAGATGGAGGCCGGGACGCGAGATGGACGCCGGGACGCGAGATGGAGGCCGGGACGCGAGATGGAGGCCGGGACGCGAGTTGGAGGCCGGGACGCGAGTTGGAGGCCGGGACGCGAGATGGAGGCCGCGATGCCGAGACTCACGTGGCCCGTCCTTCGCGGAGGAAGACGCAGGAGAGCGAGAACTGTAGCGTGGCGCACACCACCTTGACGGACAGCGGCTTGAGCTTGAGCTTGACGTCGGTAACCGTGGGCATCGGGCTGGCGTATTTCTTCATATTGATGTCTGCCGACGCCAGCACCTTGCGGTGGCCTTTGCGTTCCTGTGGAGGAGGAGGGGGCGGAGTTTAGACCACCCACAAACCACCCGGATAATTCCCAAACTCCTCAGAGGGTCCCGTACTGAGGGAGTGCCGCACCGTCAGCGGGTGTGAGGCTAAGTGTTGACGCCGTTTCCCGTCAACTTGGCCTCAGGATCAGCAAGGCCTCCACGTCCCCGGAGTGACCCACGCCGATCCCCGGCGTCTGATGGGCGCTGCGGGAGTGGCTCCCTTCTCCGCGCCGGCCCCGACGCATGGCGCAGGGCAACAGGGGCTGCCGCGGAACAAAAGAGGACCCCCCGGCCCGAGAGGCCGGCCCGCCGATCGGTGGGCCCCGATCGCGGGTCAGGCCACAGCGGGAGCGATGCGATCCGTCAAACAAGGGGCCTTACGTTTTCGATGACAAACGTCCATTCCTTATCTTCGAATTCTTCAGCCAACGGATCCTGAAAAAGCAACAGAGAAAAATCAGGGACCCTCTCCAATTTCCAAGTCTCCCGGGGTTAACGTATTGGCCCCTGACCTTTCAGCTCTGGGGGTCAAAGGTGAGCCACACGAACATGCCACTGGATCCAGTGACTGAGACTGAGCTTGGCTTTGGGCAATCGAAGACCAGTCGCGAACGCCTGAGGATGCATAAATCCTAACTGCCCCGTTAGAATGAGGCGCACCAGGGATATGGAAAGCTACTCATCACACTGTAACGGTGGGAGGGGACAACTGAAGCCAAGAATATTGTTCGGGCCGTGTAGAGGGAGCTTTACTCTGTATCTAACCCCGTGCTGTACCTGTCCTGGGAGTGCTGGATGGGGACAGTGTAGAGGGAGCTTTACTCTGTATCTAACCCCGTGCTGTACCTATCCTGGGAGTGTTTGATGGGGACAGTGTAGAGGGAGCTTTACTCTGTATCTAACCCCGTGCTGTACCTGTCCTGGGAGTGTTTGATGGGGACAGTGTAGAGGGAGCTTTCCTCTGTATCTAACCCCGTGCTGTACCTGTCCTGGGAGTGTTTGATGGGGACAGTGTAGAGGGAGCTTTACTCTGTATCTAACCCCGTGCTGTACCTGTCCTGGGAGTGTTTGATGGGGACAGTGTAGAGGGAGCTTTACTCTGTATCTAACCCCGTGCTGTACCTGTCCTGGGAGTGTTTGATGGGGACAGTGTAGAGGGAGCTTTACTCTGTATCTAACCCCGTGCTGTACCTGTCCTGGGAGTGTTTGATGGGGACGGTGTAGAGGGAGCTTTACCCCGTATCTAACCCCGTGCTGTACCTGTCCTGGGAGTGTTTGATGGGGACAGTGTAGAGGGAGCTTTACTCTGTATCTAACCCCGTGCTGTACCTGTCCTGGGAGTGTTTGATGGGGACAGTGTAGAACATAGAACATAGAACATAGAACAAAGAACAATACAGCGCAGTACAGGCCCTTCGGCCCACGATGTTGCACCGAAACAAAAGCCATCTAACCTACACTATACCATTATCATCCATATGTTTATCCAATAAACTTTTAAATGCCCTCAATGTTGGCGAGTTCACTACTGTAGCAGGTAGGGCATTCCACGGCCTCACTACTCTTTGCGTAAAGAACCTACCTCTGACCTCTGTCCTATATCTATTACCCCTCAGTTTAAAGCTATGTCCCCTCGTGCCAGCCATTTCCATCCGCGGGAGAGGGCTCTCACTGTCCACCCTATCCAACCCCCTGATCATTTTGTATGCCTCTATTAAGTCTCCTCTTAACCTTCTTCTCTCCAATGAAAACAACCTCAAGTCCATCAGCCTTTCCTCATAAGATTTTCCCTCCATACCAGGCAACATCCTGGTAAATCTCCTCTGCACCCGCTCCAAAGCCTCCATGTCCTTCCTATAATGCGGTGACCAGAACTGTACGCAATACTCCAAATGCGGCCGTACCAGAGTTCTGTACAGCTGCAACATGACCTCCTGACTCCGGAACTCAATCCCTCTACCAATAAAGGCCAACACTCCATAGGCCTTCTTCACCACCCTATCAACCTGGGTGGCAACTTTCAGGGATCTATGTACATGGACACCTAGACCCCTCTGCTCATCCACACTTTCAAGTACTTTACCATTAGCCAAATATTCCACATTCCTGTTATTCCTTCCAAAGTGAATCACCTCACACTTCTCTACATTAAACTCCATTTGCCACCTCTCAGCCCAGCTCTGCAGCTTATCTATATCCCTCTGTAACCTGCTACATCCTTCCACACTATCGACAACACCACCGACTTTAGTATCGTCTGCAAATTTACTCACCCACCCTTCTGCGCCTTCCTCTTGGTCATTGATAAAAATGACAAACAGCAACGGCCCCAGAACAGATCCTTGTGGTACTCCACTTGTGACTGAACTCCATTCTGAACATGTCCCATCAACCACCACCCTCTGTCTTCTTTCAGCTAGCCAATTTCTGATCCACATCTCTAAATCACCCTCAATCCCCAGCCTCCGTATTTTCTGCAATAGCCTACCGTGGGGAACCTTATCAAACGCTTTGCTGAAATCCATATACACCACATCAACTGCTCTACCCTCGTCTACCTGTTCAGTCACCTTCTCAAAGAACTCGATAAGGTTTGTGAGGCATGACCTACACTTCACAAAGCCATGCTGACTATCCCTGATCATATTATTCCTATCTAGATGATTATAAATCTTGTCTCTTATAATCCCAGTAGAGGGAGCTTTACTCTGTATTTAACCCCGTGCTGTACCTGTCCTGGGAGTGTTTGACGGAGACAGTGTAGAGGGAGCTTTACTCTGTATCTAACCACGTTCTGTACCTGTCCTGGGAGTGTTTGATGGGGACAGTGTAGAGGGAGCTTCACTCTGTATCTGACCCCGTGCTGTATCTGTCAAGGGAGTGTTTGATGGGGACAGTGCAGAGGGAGTTTTACTCTGTATCTAACCCCGTGCTATACCTGTCCTGGGAGCGTTTGATGGGGACGGTGTAGAGGGAGCTTTACTCTGTATCTAACCCCGTGCTGTACCTGTCCTGGGAGTGTTTGATGGGGACAGTGTACATAGAACATAGAAAATACAGCACAGAACAGGCCCTTCGGCCCATGATGTTGTGCCGAACGTTTGTCCTAGATTAATCATAGATTATCATTGAATTTACAGTGCAGAAGGAGGCCATTCGGCCCTTTGAGTCTGCACCGGCTCTTGGAAAGAGCACCCTACCCAAACTCAACACCTTCACCCAACACCAAGGGCAATTTGGACATTAAGGGCAATTTATCATTGGCCAATTCACCTAACCCGCACATCTTTGGATTGTGGGAGGAAACCGGAGCACCTGGAGGAAACCCACGCAGACACGGGGAGGACGTGCAGACTCCGCACAGACAGTGACCCAAGCCGAAATCGAACCTGGGACCCTGGAGCTGTGAAGCAATTGTGCTATCCACAATGCTACCGTGCTGCCCTTGAGAACAAATAAATCTACACTATATCATTTAACCGTAATCCATGTACCTATCCAATAGCTGCTTGAAGGTCCCTAATGTTTCCGACTCAACTACTTCCACAGGCAGTGCATTCCATGCCCCCACTACTCTCTGGGTAAACAACCTACCTCTGATATCCCTCCTATATCTTCCACCTTTCACATTAAATTTATGTCCCCTTGTAATGGTTTGTTCCACCCGGGGAAAAAGTCTCTGACTGTCTACTCTATCTATTCCCCTGATCATCTTATAAACCTCTATCAAGTCGCCCCTCATCCTTCTCCGTTCTAATGAGAAAAGGCCTAGCACCCTCAACCTTTCCTCGTAAGACCTACTCTCCATTCCAGGCAACATCCTGGTAAATCTTCTTTGCACCTTTTCCAAAGCTTCCACACCCTTCCTAAAATGAGGCGACCAGAACTGTACACAGTACTCCAAATGTGGCCTTACCAAAGTTTTGTACAGCTGCATCATCACCTCACGGCTCTTAAATTCAATCCCTCTGTTAATGAACGCGAGCACACCATAGGCCTTCTTCACAGCTCTATCCACTTGAGTGGCAACTTTCAAAGATGTATGAACATAGACCCCAAGATCTCTCTGCTCCTCCACATTGCCAAGAACTCTACCGTTAACCCTGTATTCCGCATTCATATTTGTCCTTCCAAAATGGACAACCTCACACTTTTCAGTGTTAAACTCCATCTGCCACTTCTCAGCCCAGCTCTGCATCCTATCTATGTCACTTTGCAGCCGACAACAGCCCTCCTTACTATCCACAACTCCACCAATCTTCGTATCATCTGCAAATTTACTGACCCACCCTTCAACTCCCTCATCCAAGTCATTAATGAAAATCACAAACAGCAGAGGACCCAGAACTGATCCCTGCGGTACGCCACTGGTAACTGGGATCCAGGCTGAATATTTGCCATCCACCACCACTCTCTGACTTCTATCGGTTAGCCAGTTCGTTATCCAACTGGCCAAATTTCCCACTATCCCATGCCTCCTTACTTTCTGCATAAGCCTACCATGGGGAACTTTATCAAATGCCTTACTAAAATCCATGTACACTACATCCACTGCTTTACCTTCATCCACATGCTTGGTCACCTCCTCAAAGAATTCAATAAGATTTGTAAGGAAAGACCTACCCCTCACAAATCCGTGCTGACTATCCCTAATCAAGCAGTGTCTTTCCAGATGCTCAGAAATCCTATCCTTCAGTACCCTTTCCATTACTTTGCCTCCCACCGAAGTAAGACTAACTGGCCTGTAATTCCCAGGGTTATCCCTAGTCCCTTTTTTGAACAGGGGCACGACATTCGCCACTCTCCAATCCCCTGGTACCACCCCTGTTGACAGTGAGGACGAAAAGATCATTGCCAACGGCTCTGCAATTTCATCTCTTGCTTCCCATAGAATCCTTGGATATATCCCGTCAGGCCCGGGGGACTTGTCTATCCTCAAGTTTTTCAAAATGCCCAATACATCTTCCTTCCTAACAAGTATTTCCTCGAGCTTACCAATCTGTTTCACACTGTCCTCTCCAACAATATCGCCCCTCTCATTTGTAAATACAGAAGAAAAGTACTCGTTCAAGACCTCTCTTATCTCTTCAGACTCAATACACAATCTCCCGCTACTGTCCTTGATCGGACCTACCCTCGCTCTAGTCATTCTCATATTTCTCACATATGTGTAAAAGGCCTTGGGGTTTTCCTTGATCCTACCCGCCAAAGATTGTTCATGCCCTCTCTTAGCTCTCCTAATCCCTTTCTTCAGTTCCCTCCTGGCTATCTTGTATCCCTCCAATGCCCTGTCTGAACCTTGTTTCCTCAGCCTTACATAAGTCACCTT
The DNA here is from genome assembly GCF_047496885.1 of Scyliorhinus torazame. Taxonomy (NCBI): domain Eukaryota; kingdom Metazoa; phylum Chordata; class Chondrichthyes; order Carcharhiniformes; family Scyliorhinidae; genus Scyliorhinus; species Scyliorhinus torazame. The sequence continues at coordinate 21,401,681 of NC_092730.1, read as the reverse complement.
TTTCCTCTTAACAAGACATTCAACCTCTCTTGTCAACCATGGTTCCCTCACTCGACCATCTCTTCCCTGCCTGACAGGGACATACATATCAAGGACACGTAGCACCTGTTCCTTGAACAAGTTCCACATTTCACTTGTGTCCTTCCCTGCCAGCCTATGTTCCTAACTTATGCACTTAAATTCTTGTCTGACAACATCGTATTTACCCTTCCCCCAATTGTAAACCTTGCCCTGTTGCACGTACCTATCCCTCTCCATTACTAAAGTGAAAGTCACAGAATTGTGGTCACTATCTCCAAAATGCTCCCCCACTAACAAATCTATCACTTGCCCTGTCTCATTACCCAGTACTAAATCCAATATTGCCCCTCCTCTGGTCGGACAATCTACATACTGTGTTAGAAAAGCTTCCTGGACACACTGCACAAACATCACCCCATCCAAACTATTTGATCTAAAGAGTTTCCACTCAATATTTGGGAAGTTAAAGTCGCCCATGACTACTACCCTATGACTTCTGCACCTTTCCAAAATCTGTTTCCCAATCTGTTCCTCCACATCTCTGCTACTATTGGGGGGCCTATAGAAAACTCCTAACAAGGTGACTGCTCCTTTCCTATTTCTGACTTCAACCCATACTACCTCAGTAGGCTGATACTCCTCGAACTGCCTTTCTGCAGCTGTTATACTATCTCTAATTAATAATGCCACCCCCCCACTTCTTTTACCACCCTCCCTAATCTTATTGAAACATCTATAACCAGGGACCTCCAACAACCATTTCTGCCCCTCTTCTATCCAAGTTTCCGTGATGGCCACCACATCGTAGTCCCAAGTACCGATCCATGCCTTAAGTTCACCCACCTTATTCCTGATGCTTCTTGCGTTGAAGTATACACACTTCAACCCCTCTCCGTGCCTGCAAGTACTCTCCTTTGTCAGTGTTCCCTTCCCCACTGCCTCATTACACGCTTTGGCGTCCTGAATATCGGCTACCTTAGTTGCTGGACTACAAATCCGGTTCTCATTCCCCTGCCAAATTAGTTTAAACCCTCCCGAAGAGTACTAGAAAACCTCCCTCCCAGGATATTGGTGCCCCTCTGGTTCAGATGCAACCCGTCCTGCTTGTACAGGTCCCACCTTCCCCAGAATGCGCTCCAATTATCCAAATACCTGAAGCCCTCCCTCCTACACCATTCCTGCAGCCACGTGTTCAACTGCACTCTCTCCCTATTCCTAGCCTCGCTATCACGTGGCACCGGCAACAAACCAGAGATGACAACTCTGTCTGTCCTGGCTTTTAACTTCCAGCCTAACTCCCTAAACTTGTTTATTACCTCCACACCCCTTTTCCTACCTATGTCGTTGGTACCAATGTGCACCACGACTTCTGGCTGCTCACCCTCCCCCTTAAGGATCCTGAAGACACGATCCGAGACATCCCTGGCCCTGGTACCCGGGAGGCAACATACCTTCCGGGAGTCTCGCTCGCGACCACAGAATCTCCTATCTATTCCCCTAACCATTGAATCTCCTACAACTATTGCTTTTCTATTCTCCCCCCTTCCCTTCTGAGCCCCAGAGCCAGACTCAGTGCCAGAGACCTGGCCGCTAGGGCCTTCCCCCGGTAGGTCATCCCCCCCAACAGCATCCAAAACGGTATACTTGTTTTGAAGGGGAACGGCCACGAGGGATCCCTGCACTTTCTGCCTGTTTGTTATTTTCCCCCTGACTGTAACCCAGCTATTCTTGTCCTGTACCTTGGGTGTGGTTACCTCCTTGTAACTCTTCTCAATCACCCCCTCTGCCTCCCGGATGATCCGAAGTTCATCCAGCTTCAGCTCCAGTTCCCTAACACGGTCTTTGAGGAGCTGAAGTTGGGTGCACTTCCCGCAGGTATAGTCAATGGGGACACCGGTGGTATCCCTCACCACCCACATCCTACAGGAGGAGCATGTAATTGGCCTAGCCTCCATCCCTTCTTACCTGACAGAATATAGCTGCCCTGTGGACTAATTAGATCTCCGCCCTCCGACCCTGCTCCCAGTCAGCTACACTTTCTGTAAACTCCTGGCTCACTTCGCACTCTTTGCGGAAATGTCGGAAACAAAATGAAAGGAGCGCCTTACTCCCTCCTCACCTAACTCCCTCGGTCACCAAACTCTCACTATCGCACTCGAATGCACCAAATCCAGCACTCAGTGCAAACCTGTAGAGGGAGCTTTACTCTGTATCTAACCCCGTGCTGTACCTGTCCTGGGAATGTTTGATGGGGACAGTGTAGAGGGGGCTTTACTCTGTATCTAACCCCGTGCTGCACCTGTCCTGGGAGTGTTTGATGGGGACAGTGTAGAGGGAGCTTTACTCTGTATCTAACCCCGTGCTGTACCTGTGCTGGGAATATTTGACGGGGACAGTGTAGAGGGAGCTTTACTCTGTATCTAACCCCGTGCTGTACCTCTCCTGGGAGTGTTTGATGGGGGACAGTGTAGAGGGAGCTTTACTCTGTATCTAACTCCGTGCTGTACCTGTCCTGGGAGTGTTTGATGGGGACAGTGTAGAGGGAGCTTTACTCTGTATCTAATCCCGTGCTGTACCTGTCCTGGGAGTGTTTGATGGGGACAGTGTAGAGGGAGCTTTACTCTGTATCTAACCCCGTGCTGTACCTGTCCTGGGAGTGTTTGATGGGGACAGTGTAGAGGGAGCTTTACTCTGTATCTAACCCCGTGCTGTACCTGTCCTGGGAGTGTTTGATGGGGACAGTGCAGAGGGAGCTTTACTCTGTATCTAACCCCGTGCTGTACCTGTCCTGGGAGTGTTTGATGGGGACAGTGTAGAGGGAGCTTTACTCTGTATCTAACCCCGTGCTGTACCTGTCCTGGGAGTGTTTGATGGGGACAGTGTAGTGGGAGCTTTACTCTGTATCTAACCCCATGCTGTACCTGTCCTGGGAGTGTTTGATGGGGACAGTGTAGAGGGAGCTTTACTCTGTATCTAACCCCATGCTGTACCTGTCCTGGGAGTGTTTGATGGGGACAGTGTAGAGGGAGCTTTACTCTGTATCTAACCCCGTGCTGTACCTGTTCTGGGAGTGTTTGATGGGGACAGTGTAGAGGGAGCTTTACTCTGTATCTAACCCCATGCTGTACCTGTCCTGGGAGTGTTTGATGGGGACAGTGTGGAGGGATCTTTACTCTGTATCTAACCCCGTGCTGTACCTGTCCTGGGAGTGTTTGATGGGTACAGTGTGGAGGGATCTTTACTCTGTATCTAACCCCGTGCTGTACCTGTCCTGGGAGTGTTTGATGGGGGCAGTGTAGAGTGAGCTTTACGCTGTATCTAACCCCGTGCTGTACCTGTCCTGGGAGTGTTTGATGGGGACAGTGTAGAGGGAGCTTTACTCTGTATCTAACCCCGTGCTGCACCTGTCCTGGGAGTGTTTGATGGGGACAGTGTAGAGGGAGCTTTACTCTGTATCTAACCCCGTGCTGTACCTGTGCTGGGAATATTTGACGGGGACAGTGTAGAGGGAGCTTTACTCTGTATCTAACCCCGTGCTGTACCTCTCCTGGGAGTGTTTGATGGGGGACAGTGTAGAGGGAGCTTTACTCTGTATCTAACTCCGTGCTGTACCTGTCCTGGGAGTGTTTGATGGGGACAGTGTAGAGGGAGCTTTACTCTGTATCTAACCCCGTGCTGTACCTGTCCTGGGAGTGTTTGATGGGGACAGTGTAGAGGGAGCTTTACTCTGTATCTAACCCCGTGCTGTACCTGTCCTGGGAGTGTTTGATGGGGACAGTGTAGAGGGAGCTTTACTCTGTATCTAACCCCGTGCTGTACCTGTCCTGGGAGTGTTTGATGGGGACAGTGCAGAGGGAGCTTTGCTCTGTATCTAACCCCGTGCTGTACCTGTCCTGGGAGTGTTTGATGGGGACAGTGTAGAGGGAGCTTTACTCTGTATCTAACCCCGTGCTGTACCTGTCCTGGGAGTGTTTGATGGGGACAGTGTAGTGGGAGCTTTACTCTGTATCTAACCCCATGCTGTACCTGTCCTGGGAGTGTTTGATGGGGACAGTGTAGAGGGAGCTTTACTCTGTATCTAACCCCATGCTGTACCTGTCCTGGGAGTGTTTGATGGGGACAGTGTAGAGGGAGCTTTACTCTGTATCTAACCCCGTGCTGTACCTGTTCTGGGAGTGTTTGATGGGGACAGTGTAGAGGGAGCTTTACTCTGTATCTAACCCCATGCTGTACCTGTCCTGGGAGTGTTTGATGGGGACAGTGTGGAGGGATCTTTACTCTGTATCTAACCCCGTGCTGTACCTGTCCTGGGAGTGTTTGATGGGTACAGTGTGGAGGGATCTTTACTCTGTATCTAACCCCGTGCTGTACCTGTCCTGGGAGTGTTTGATGGGGGCAGTGTAGAGTGAGCTTTACGCTGTATCTAACCCCGTGCTGTACCTGTCCTGGGAGTGTTTGATGGGGACAGTGTAGAGGGAGCTTTACTCTGTATCTAACCCCGTGCTGTACCTGTCAAGGGAGTGTTTAATGGGGACAGTGCAGAGGGAGCTTTACTCTGTATCTAACCCCGTGCTGTACCTGTCCTGGGAGTGTTTGATGGGGACAGTGTAGAGGGAGCTTTACTCTGTATCTAACCCAGTGTTGTACCTGTCCTGGGAGTGTTCAATGGGGACAGTGCAGAGGGAGCTTTACTCTGTATCTAACCCCGTGCTGTACCTGTCCTGGGAGTGTTTGATGGGGACAGTGTCGAGGGAGCTTTACTCTGTGTCTAACCCAGTGTTGTACCTGTCTTGGGAGTGTTTAATGGGGACAGTGCAGAGGGAGCTTTACTCTGTATCTAACCCCGTGCAGTACCTGTCCTGGGAGTGTTTGATGGGGACAGTGTAGAGGGAGCTTTACTCTGTATCCAACCCCGTGCTGTTACCTGTCCTGGGAGTGTTTGATGGGGACAGTGTAGAGGGAGCTTTACTCTGTATCTAACCCCGTGCTGTACCTGTCCTGGGAGTGTTTGATGGGGACAGTGTGGACGGAGCTTTACTCTGTATCTAACCCCGTGCTGTACCTGTACTGGGAGTGTTTGATGGGGACAGTGTAGAGGGAGCTTTACTCTGTATCTAACCCCGTGCTGTACCTGTCCTGGGAGTGTTTGATGGGGACACTGTAGAGGGAGCTTTACTCTGTATCCAACCCCGTGCTGTACCTGTCCTGGGAGTGTTTGATGGGGACAGTGTAGAGGGAGCTTTACTCTGTATCTAACCCCGTGCTGTACCTGTCCTGGGAGTGTTTGATGGGGACAGTGTGGAGGGAGCTTTACTCTGTATCTAACCCCGTGCTATACCTGTACTGGGAGTGTTTGATGGGGACAGTGTAGAGGGAGCTTTACTCTGTATCTAACCCCGTGCTGTACCTGTCCTGGGAGTGTTTGATGGGGACAGTGCAGAGGGAGCTTTACTCTGTATCTAACCCCGTGCTGTACCTGTCCTGGGAGTGTTTGATGGGGACAGTGTAGAGGGAGCTTTACTCTGTATCTAACTCCGTGCTGTACCTGTCCTGGGAGTGTTTGATGGGGACAGTGTAGTGGGAGCTTTACTCTGTATCTAACCCCATGCTGTACCTGTCCTGGGAGTGTTTGATGGGGACAGTGTAGAGGGAGCTTTACTCTGTATCTAACCCCATGCTGTACCTGTCCTGGGAGTGTTTGATGGGGACAGTGTAGAGGGAGCTTTACTCTGTATCTAACCCCGTGCTGTACCTGTTCTGGGAGTGTTTGATGGGTACAGTGTGGAGGGATCTTTACTCTGTATCTAACCCCGTGCTGTACCTGTCCTGGGAGTGTTTGATGGGGGCAGTGTGGAGGGATCTTTACTCTGTATCTAACCCCTTGCTGTACCTGTCCTGGGAGTGTTTGATGGGGGCAGTGTAGAGTGAGCTTTACGCTGTATCTAACCCCGTGCTGTACCTGTCCTGGGAGTGTTTGATGGGGACAGTGTAGAGGGAGTTTTACTCTGTATCTAACCCCGTGCTGTACCTGTCCTGGGAGTGTTTAATGGGGACAGTGCAGAGGGAGCTTTACTCTGTATCTAACCCCATGCTGTACCTGTCCTGGGAGTGTTTGATGGGGACAGTGTAGAGGGAGCTTTACTCTGTATCTAACCCCATGCTGTACCTGTCCTGGGAGTGTTTGATGGGGACAGTGTAGAGGGAGCTTTACTCTGTATCTAACCCCGTGCTGTACCTGTTCTGGGAGTGTTTGATGGGTACAGTGTGGAGGGATCTTTACTCTGTATCTAACCCCGTGCTGTACCTGTCCTGGGAGTGTTTGATGGGGGCAGTGTGGAGGGATCTTTACTCTGTATCTAACCCCGTGCTGTACCTGTCCTGGGAGTGTTTGATGGGGGCAGTGTAGAGTGAGCTTTACGCTGTATCTAACCCCGTGCTGTACCTGTCCTGGGAGTGTTTGATGGGGACAGCGTAGAGGGAGCTTTACTCTGTATCTAACCCCATGCTGTACCTGTCCTGGGAGTGTTTAATGGGGACAGTGCAGAGGGAGCTTTACTCTGCATCTAACCCCGTGCTGTACCTGTCCTGGGAGTGTTTGATGGGGACAGTGTAGAGGGAGCTTTACTCTGTATCTAACCCAGTGTTGTACCTGTCCTGGGAGTGTTCAATGGGGACAGTGCAGAGGGAGCTTTACTCTGTATCTAACCCCGTGCTGTACCTGTCCTGGGAGTGTTTGATGGGGACAGTGTCGAGGGAGCTTTACTCTGTGTCTAACCCAGTGTTGTACCTGTCCTGGGAGTGTTTAATGGGGACAGTGCAGAGGGAGCTTTACTCTGTATCTAACCCCGTGCAGTACCTGTCCTGGGAGTGTTTGATGGGGACAGTGTAGAGGGAGCTTTACTCTGTATCCAACCCCGTGCTGTACCTGTCCTGGGAGTGTTTGATGGGGACAGTGTAGAGGGAGCTTTACTCTGTATCTAACCCCGTGCTGTACCTGTCCTGGGAGTGTTTGATGGGGGCAGTGTGGAGGGAGCTTTACTCTGTATCTAACCCCGTGCTGTACCTGTCCTGGGAGTGTTTGATGGGGACAGTGTAGAGGGAGCTTTACTCTGTATCTAACTCCGTGCTGTACCTGTCCGGGGAGTGTTTGATGGGGACAGTGTAGAGGGAGCTTTACTCTGTATCTAACCCCGTGCAGTACCTGTCCTGGGAGTGTTTGATGGGGACAGTGTAGAGGGAGCTTTACTCTGTATCTAACGCCGTGCTGTACCTGTCCTGGGAGTGTTTGATGGGGACAGTGTGGAGGGAGCTTTACTCTGTATCTAACCCCGTGCTGTACCTGTCCTAGGAGTGTTTGATGGGGACAGTGTAGAGGGAGCTTTACTCTGTATCTAACCCCGTGCTGTACCTGTCCTGGGAGTGTTTGATGGGGACAGTGTAGAGGGAGCTTTACTCTGTATCTAACCCCGTGCTGTACCTGGATCTTCCTGCCCCCAGAAGCATCTGGGATAGTGTTCCTATTTTGTTCTTTTCGAGGAGACCCACAGAACTGTCCAGAAACTGCCTGGCCCGCAAGGAGGTTGGAAACAAAACTCTGCTCTGTTTATAGACAGATATCCTGCACATACCGCCTGAGCTGTAACTAATTGGTGGGAGGGATTTTAACTGGAGGATTTAAAGGTTTTGGAGCAGGTGGGACAGTGGTTACAGCGAGAGCAAGAGAGAGCGAATGAGCGAGAGCGAGTTCTACAGCAGAGCAGCGAGAGAGAGCGAATGAGCGAGAGCGAGGGTGAGAGCGAGTTCTACAGCAGAGCAGCGAGAGAGAGCGAACGAGCGAGAGCGAGGGTGAGAGCGAGTTCTACAGCAGAGCAGCGAGAGAGAGCGAATGAGCGAGAGCGAGCGTGAGAGCGAGTTCTACAGCAGAGCAGCGAGAGAGAGCGAACGAGCGAGAGCGAGCGTGAGAGCGAGTTCTACAGCAGAGCAGCGAGAGAGAGCGAATGAGCGAGAGCGAGGGTGAGAGCGAGTTCTACAGCAGAGCAGCGAGAGAGAGCGAATGAGCGAGAGCGAGCGTGAGAGCGAGTTCTACAGCAGAGCAGCGAGAGAGAGCGAACGAGCGAGAGCGAGCGTGAGAGCGAGTTCTACAGCAGAGCAGCGAGAGAGAGCGAATGAGCGAGAGCGAGGGTGAGAGCGAGTTCTACAGCATAGCAGCGAGAGAGAGCGAATGAGTGAGAGCGAGCGTGAGAGCGAGTTCTACAGCAGAGCAGCGAGAGAGAGCGAATGAGCGAGAGCGAGGGTGAGAGCGAGTTCTACAGCATAGCAGCGAGAGAGAGCGAATGAGTGAGAGCGAGCGTGAGAGCGAGTTCTACAGCAGAGCAGCGAGAGAGAGTGAATGAGCGAGAGCGAGGGTGAGAGCGAGTTCTACAGCATAGCAGCGAGAGAAAGCGAATGAGCAAGAGCGAGTTCTACAGCAGAGCAGCGAGAGAGAGCGAATGAGCGAGAGCGAGCGTGAGAGCGAGTTCTACAGCAGAGCAGCGAGAGAGAGCGAATGAGTGAGAGCGAGCGTGAGAGCGAGTTCTACAGCAGAGCAGCGAGAGAGAGCGAATGAGCGAGAGCGAGCGTGAGAGCGAGTTCTACAGCAGAGCAGCGAGAGAGAGCGAATGAGCGAGAGCGAGGGTGAGAGCGAGTTCTACAGCACAGCAGCGAGGGAGAGCGAATGAGTGAGAGCGAGCGTGAGAGCGAGTTCTACAGCAGAGCAGCGAGAGAGAGCGAATGAGCGAGAGCGAGGGTGAGAGCGAGTTCTACAGCATAGCAGCGAGAGAAAGCGAATGAGCGAGAGCGAGGGTGAGAGCGAGTTCTACAGCATAGCAGCGAGAGAGAGCGAATGAGCGAGAACGCAGTTGAACGCTAATTTCCCTAAAGTTCGATGCTTTCCATAATTTTAGTTCATCGTGGATGGCGACTCATAGAATCCCTACTTGGCAGAATCAGGCCGTTCGGCCCATCGAGTCCGGCCCGACCCTCCGAAAGAGCACACGACCCGCGTCCGCTCCTCCGTCCACCCCGTCCTATCCCTGTGCCCCGTAACCCAACCTGCACACCCAGGGGCCATTATTAGCGCGGCCAATCCACCGGGCCGGCAGATCTTTGGACTGCGGGAGGAAACCGGAGCACCCGGAGGAAACCCACGCAGACACGGGGAGAACGCGCAGACTCCACACCGAGAGTCACCCGAGGCCGGAATCAAACCCGGGTCCCTGGCGCTGTGGGGCTGCGGTGCTAACCACTGTGATCCCGCACCGCCCTCTCCTTAGAATCCTCGCCTGAGAATATACGTATTCTGGAATATACCCTTCACTGCCTGCTACTGATTCTTCACTGATCTCTCCTCGGGCCTAGTATCCCAGTTAGCCTCAACTTCCATGCACACACAGTTGTCCTTGTTTAAGTTTCATCCACTAGTCCCAGACCCACTCTTCTCCCCTTCAAAACGGAAGCGACATTCAATCACCTTGCAGGCGTGGGTTGTACGTTAGCTGCGTACCTTGTAGAGGGTGACCGAGATGTCAACGTTCTCCGGCACCGGCCACAGTACCATTCCCCGGTACGGATTCTTAATCCCCGGCTGCCAGCTGTGCGGCTGCAAGAGGTCAGGACAAACGGAATTATTGAAAAGACACATAGCAGAGAACACTTCACCCGGCTTTTCTCCCAACAGGCATCTGGGGCGAGATTCTCCGCTGGGTCGGAGAATGGCCGGGGGCTGGCGTGAATCCCGCCCCCGCCGGTTGCCGAATTCTCCGGCATCGGATATTCGGCGGGGGCGGGAATCGCGCCGCGCCGGTTGGCGGGCCCCCCCCCCCCCCGGCGATTCTCCGGCCCGCGATGGGCCGAAGTCCCGCTGCTGGAATGCCTGTCCCGCCGGCGTGGATTAAACCACCTCTCTTCCCGGCGGGACAAGGCGGCGCGGGCGGGTTCCAGGGTCCTGGAGGGGGGGGGGGTAGATCTGGCCCCGGGGGGGGCGGGTGCCCCCACGGTGGCCTGGCCCGCGATCGGGGCCCACCGATCCGCGGGCGGGCCTGTGCCGTGGGGGCACTCTTTTCCTTCCGCCTTCGCCACGGTCTCCACCATGGCGGAGGCGGAAGAGACCCCCTCTGCTGCGCATGCACGGGGATGCCGTGAGCGGCCGCTGACGCTCCCGCGCATGCGCCGCCCGGCAAAGTCATTTCCCGCCAGCCGGCGGGGCGGAAATCAGTCCGGCGCGGGCCTAGCCCCTCAAGGTGAGGGCTCAGCCCCTCAAGATGCGGAGGATTCCGCACCTTTGGGGCGGCACGATGCCCGACTGATTCGCGCCGTTTTTTGCGCCGGTTGGCGGACATCGCGCCGATTACGGAGAATTTTGCCCCAGATCTACAGAAGGAAGCCATTTGGCCCATCCGCTCCGTGCCGGCCCACACAAGCCTCCTCCCACCCAACCCTTCATCTCCCCCCATCACCCTATCCTTCTATTCCTCTCTCCCTTGTGTATTTATCCAGCCCCCCCCTTAAATGTATCAACACTATTCACCTCAAGCAATCCCAATGTGAGCGAGTCCCACATTCTCCCCCACTCCCTGTGGGAGCGAGTCCCACATTCTCCCCACTCCCTGTGGGAACGAGTCCCACATTCTCCCCACTTCCTTTGGGAGCGAGTCCCACATTCTCCCCACTCCCTGTGGAAGCGAGTCCCACATTCTCCCCACTCCCTGTGGGAGCGAGTCCCACATTCTCCCCACTCCCTGTGGGAGCGAGTCCCACATTCTCCCCACTCCCCGTGGGAGCGAGTCCCACATTCTCCCCACTCCCCGTGAGAGCGAGTTCCACATTCTCCCTCACTCCCCGTGGGAGCGAGTCCCACATTCTCCCCACTCCCTGTGGGAGCGAGTCCCACATTCTCCCCACTCCCCGTGGGAGCGAGTCCCACATTCTCCCCCACTCCCTGTGGGAGCGAGTTCCACATTCTCCCCCACTCCCTGTGGGAGCGAGTCCCACATTCTCCCCACTCCCCGTGAGAGCGAGTCCCACATTCTCCCCACTCCCCTGTGGGAGCAAGTCCCACATTCTCCCCCACTCCCTGTGGGAGCGAGTTCCACATTCTCCCCCACTCCCTGTGGGAGCGAGTCCCGCATTCTCCCCACTCCCTGTGGGAGCGAGATCCACATTCTCCCCCACTCCCCGTGGGAGCGAGTCCCACATTCTCCCCACTCCCTGTAAGAGTGAGTCCCACATTCTCCCCACTCCCTGTAGGAGCGAGTCCCACATTCTCCCCACTCCCTGCGGGAGCGAGTCCCACATTCTCCCCACTCCCTGTGGGAGCGAGTTCCACTTTCTCCCCACTCCCTGTGGGAGCGAGTCCCACGTTCTCCCCACTCCCTGTAAGAGTGAGTCCCACATTCTCCCCACTCCCTGTAGGAGCGAGTCCCACATTCTCCCCACTCCCTGCGGGAGCGAGTCCCACATTCTCCCCACTCCCTGTGGGAGCGAATTCCACTTTCTCCCCACTCCCTGTGGGAGCGAGTCCCACATTCTCCCCTACTCCCCGTGGGAGCGAGTCCCACATTCTCCCCACTCCCTGTGGGAGCGAGTCCCACATTCTCCCCACTCCCCGTGGGAGCGAGTCCCACATTCTCCCCACTCCCCGTGGGAGCGAGTCCCGCATTCTCCCCACTCCCTGTGGGAGCGAGTCCCACATTCTCCCCCACTCCCCGTGGGAGGGAGTCCCACATTCTCCCCACGCCCCGTGGGAGCGAGTCCCACATTCTCCCCCACTCCCCGTGGGAGCGAGTTCCACATTCTCCCCCACTCCCCGTGGGAGCGAGTCCCACATTCTCCCCACTCCCTGTGGGAGCGAGTCCCACATTCTCCCCACTCCCCGTGGGAGCGAGTCCCGCATTCTCCCCACTCCCTGTGGGAGCGAGTCCCGCATTCTCCCCACTCCCTGTGGGAGCGAGTCCCACATTCTCCCCACTCCCTGAGGGAGTTAGTCCCACATTCTCCCCCACTCCCTGTGGGAGCGAGTTCCACATTCTCCCCACTCCCTGGTGGGAGCGAGTCCCACATTTTCCCCCACTCCCCTGTGGGAGCGAGTCCCACATTCTCCCCACTCCCTGAGGGAGTTAGTCCCACATTCTCCCCCACTCCCTGTGGGAGCGAGTCCCACATTCTCCCCCACTCCCCTGTGGGAGCGAGTCCCGCATTCTCCCCACTCCCTGTGGGAGCGAGTTCCACATTCTCCCCCACTCCCTGTGGGAGCGAGTCCCACATTCTCCCCACTCCCTGTGGGAGCGAGTCCCACATTCTCCCCACTCCCTGTGGGAGCGAGTCCCACATTCTCCCCCACTCCCTGTGGGAGCGAGTCCCACATTCTCCCCACTTCCTGTGGGAGCGAGTTCCACATTCTCCCCCACTCCCCGTGGGAGCGGGTTCCACATTCTCCCCCACTCCCTGTGGGAGCGAGTCCCACATTCTCCCCCACTCCCTGTGGGAGCGAGTCCCACATTCTCCCCTACTCCCCGTGGGAGCGAGTCCCACATTCTCCCCTACTCCCCGTGGGAGCGAGTTCCACATTCTCCCCACTCCCTGTGGGAGCGAGTCCCACATTCTCCCCACTCCCTGTGGGAGTGTGTGTGAGAGTGTGAGTGTGAGAGTGTCTGAGCGTGTGTGTGAGAGGGTGTGTGTGAGAGTGAGAGTGTGAGTCTGAGAGTGTGTGTGTGAGTGTGAGAGTGTGTGTGAGTGTGAGTGTGAGAGTGTCTGAGAGTGTGTGTGAGAGTGTGTGAGGGTGTGTGAGGGTGTGTGTGAGTGTGAGTGTGAGAGCGTCTGAGAGTGTGTTTGAGTGTGTGTGAGAGTGTGTGTGAGAGGGTGTGTGTGAGTGTGTGTGAGGGTGTGTGTGAGAGGGTGTGTGTGAGAGTGAGAGTGTGAGTGTGAGAGTGTCTGGGAGTGTGTGTGTGTGAGTGTGAATGTGAGAGTGTGTGTGAGTGTGAGTGTGAGTGGGTCTGAGAATGTGTGTGTGAGTGTGAGTGAGAGTGTCTGAGAGTGTGTGTGTGAGAGTGTCTGAGAGTGTGTGTGTGAGAGTGTGTGTGTGAGTGTGTGTGAGAGAGAGTGTGTGTGTGAGAGAGGGTGTGTGTGAGAGAGTGTGTGTGTGGGAGAGTGTGTGTGAGAGTGTGTGTGAGAGTGTGTGAGGGTGTGTGCGAGAGTGTGTGTGTGAGAGTGTGTGTGTGAGTGTGTGTGAGGGTGTGTCTGAGAGTGTGTGTGTGATTGTGAGAGTGTGTGTGAGTGTGAGAGTGTCTGAGAGTGTGTGTGTGAGAGTGTGTGTGTGAGAGTGAGAGTGTGAGTGTGAGAGTGTCTGGGAGTGTGAGTGTGAGAGTGTGTGTGAGTGTGAGTGTTTCTGAGAGTGTGTGTGTGAGTGTGAGTGAGAGTGTCTGAGAGTGTGTGTGTGAGAGTGTGTGTGTGAGTGTGTGTGAGAGAGAGTGTGTGTGTGAGTGTGTGTGAGAGAGAGTGTGTGTGAGAGAGTGTGTGTGAGAGAGTGTGTGTGTGGGGGAGTGTGTGTGAGAGTGTGTGTGAGTGTGTGTGAGAGTGTGTGAGGGTGTGTGCGAGAGTGTGTGTGTGAGAGTGTGTGTGTGAAAGTGTGTGAGGGTGTGTCTGAGAGTGTGTGTGATTGTGAGTGAGAGTGTCTGAGAGTGTGTGTGTGAGAGTGTGTGTGTGAGAGTGTGTGTGTGAGTGTGTGTGAGAGAGAGTGTGTGTGTGAGTGTGTGTGAGAGAGAGTGTGTGTGAGAGAGTGTGTGTGTGGGAGAGTGTGTGTGAGAGTGTGTGTGTGAGTGTGTGTGAGAGTGTGTGAGGGTGTGTGCGAGAGTGTGTGTGAGAGTGTGTGTGTGAGTGTGTGTGAGGGTGTGTCTGAGAGTGTGTGTGTGATTGTGAGAGTGTCTGGGAGTGTGTGTGTGTGAGTGTGAGTGTGAGAGTGTGTGTGAGTGTGAGTGTGTCTGAGAGTGTGTGTGTGAGTGAGAGTGTCTGAGAGTGTGTGTGTGAGAGTGTCTGAGAGTGTGTGTGTGAGAGTGTGTGTGTGAGTGTGTGTGAGAGACAGTGTGTGTGTGAGTGTGTGTGAGAGACAGTGTGTGTGTGAGTGTGTGTGAGTGTGTGTGAGAGAGAGTGTGTGTGAGAGAGTGTGTGTGTGGGAGAGCGTCTGTGAGAGTGTGTGTGTGAGTGTGTGTGAGAGTGTGTGAGGGTGTGTGCGAGTTCCACATTCTCCCCCACTCCCTGTGGGAGCGAGTTCCACATTCTCCCCCACTCCCTGTGGGAGCGAGTCCCACATTCTCCCCACTCCCTGTGGGAGCGAGTCCCACACTCTCCCCCACTCCCTGTGGGAGCGAGTCCCACATTTTCCCCCACTCCCCTGTGGGAGCGAGTCCCACATTCTCCCCACTCCCTGAGGGAGTTAGTCCCACATTCTCCCCCACTCCCTGTGGGAGCGAGTCCCACATTCTCCCCCACTCCCCTGTGGGAGCGAGTCCCACACTCTCCCCCACTCCCCGTGGGAGCGAGTCCCACATTCTCCCCACTCCCTGTGGGAGCGAGTTCCACATTCTCCCCCACTTCCTGTGGGAGCGAGTCCCACATTCTCCCCCACTCCCTGTGGGAGCGAGTCCCACATTCTCCCCCACTCCCTGTGGGAGCGAGTCCCACATTCTCCCCTACTCCCCGTGGGAGCGAGTCCCACATTCTCCCCTACTCCCCGTGGGAGCGAGTTCCACATTCTCCCCACTCCCTGTGGGAGCGAGTCCCACATTCTCCCCACTCCCTGTGGGAGTGTGTGTGAGAGTGTGAGTGTGAGAGTGTCTGAGCGTGTGTGTGAGAGGGTGTGTGTGAGAGTGAGAGTGTGAGTCTGAGAGTGTGTGTGTGAGTGTGAGAGTGTGTGTGAGTGTGAGTGTGAGAGTGTCTGAGAGTGTGTGTGAGAGTGTGTGAGGGTGTGTGAGGGTGTGTGTGAGTGTGAGTGTGAGAGCGTCTGAGAGTGTGTTTGAGTGTGTGTGAGAGTGTGTGTGAGAGGGTGTGTGTGAGTGTGTGTGAGGGTGTGTGTGAGAGGGTGTGTGTGAGAGTGAGAGTGTGAGTGTGAGAGTGTCTGGGAGTGTGTGTGTGTGAGTGTGAATGTGAGAGTGTGTGTGAGTGTGAGTGTGAGTGGGTCTGAGAATGTGTGTGTGAGTGTGAGTGAGAGTGTCTGAGAGTGTGTGTGTGAGAGTGTCTGAGAGTGTGTGTGTGAGAGTGTGTGTGTGAGTGTGTGTGAGAGAGAGTGTGTGTGTGAGAGAGGGTGTGTGTGAGAGAGTGTGTGTGTGGGAGAGTGTGTGTGAGAGTGTGTGTGAGAGTGTGTGAGGGTGTGTGCGAGAGTGTGTGTGTGAGAGTGTGTGTGTGAGTGTGTGTGAGGGTGTGTCTGAGAGTGTGTGTGTGATTGTGAGAGTGTGTGTGAGAGTGTCTGAGAGTGTGTGTGTGAGAGTGTGTGTGTGAGAGTGAGAGTGTGAGTGTGAGAGTGTCTGGGAGTGTGAGTGTGAGAGTGTGTGTGAGTGTGAGTGTTTCTGAGAGTGTGTGTGTGAGTGTGAGTGAGAGTGTCTGAGAGTGTGTGTGTGAGAGTGTGTGTGTGAGTGTGTGTGAGAGAGAGTGTGTGTGTGAGTGTGTGTGAGAGAGAGTGTGTGTGAGAGAGTGTGTGTGAGAGAGTGTGTGTGTGGGAGAGTGTGTGTGAGAGTGTGTGTGAGTGTGTGTGAGAGTGTGTGAGGGTGTGTGCGAGAGTGTGTGTGTGAGAGTGTGTGTGTGAAAGTGTGTGAGGGTGTGTCTGAGAGTGTGTGTGATTGTGAGTGAGAGTGTCTGAGAGTGTGTGTGTGAGAGTGTGTGTGTGAGAGTGTGTGTGTGAGTGTGTGTGAGAGAGAGTGTGTGTGTGAGTGTGTGTGAGAGAGAGTGTGTGTGAGAGAGTGTGTGTGTGGGAGAGTGTGTGTGAGAGTGTGTGTGTGAGTGTGTGTGAGAGTGTGTGAGGGTGTGTGCGAGAGTGTGTGTGAGAGTGTGTGTGTGAGTGTGTGTGAGGGTGTGTCTGAGAGTGTGTGTGTGATTGTGAGAGTGTCTGGGAGTGTGTGTGTGTGAGTGTGAGTGTGAGAGTGTGTGTGAGTGTGAGTGTGTCTGAGAGTGTGTGTGTGAGTGAGAGTGTCTGAGAGTGTGTGTGTGAGAGTGTCTGAGAGTGTGTGTGTGAGAGTGTGTGTGTGAGTGTGTGTGAGAGACAGTGTGTGTGTGAGTGTGTGTGAGTGTGTGTGAGAGAGAGTGTGTGTGAGAGAGTGTGTGTGTGGGAGAGCGTCTGTGAGAGTGTGTGTGTGAGTGTGTGTGAGAGTGTGTGAGGGTGTGTGCGAGTTCCACATTCTCCCCCACTCCCTGTGGGAGCGAGTTCCACATTCTCCCCCACTCCCTGTGGGAGCGAGTCCCACATTTTCCCCCACTCCCCTGTGGGAGCGAGTCCCACATTCTCCCCACTCCCTGAGGGAGTTAGTCCCACATTTTCCCCCACTCCCTGTGGGAGCGAGTCCCACATTCTCCCCCACTCCCCTGTGGGAGCGAGTCCCACACTCTCCCCCACTCCCCGTGGGAGCGAGTCCCACATTCTCCCCACTCCCTGTGGGAGCGAGTTCCACATTCTCCCCCACTTCCTGTGGGAGCGAGTCCCACATTCTCCCCCACTCCCTGTGGGAGCGAGTCCCACATTCTCCCCCACTCCCTGTGGGAGCGAGTCCCACATTCTCCCCTACTCCCCGTGGGAGCGAGTCCCACATTCTCCCCACTCCCTGTGGGAGCGAGTCCCACATTCTCCCCACTCCCTGTGGGAGTGTGTGTGAGAGTGTGAGTGTGAGAGTGTCTGAGCGTGTGTGTGAGAGGGTGTGTGTGAGAGTGAGAGTGTGAGTCTGAGAGTGTGTGTGTGAGTGTGAGAGTGTGTGTGAGTGTGAGTGTGAGAGTGTCTGAGAGTGTGTGTGAGAGTGTGTGAGGGTGTGTGAGGGTGTGTGTGAGTGTGAGAGCGTCTGAGAGTGTGTTTGAGTGTGTGTGAGAGTGTGTGTGAGAGGGTGTGTGTGAGTGTGTGTGAGGGTGTGTGTGAGAGGGTGTGTGTGAGAGTGAGAGTGTGAGTGTGAGAGTGTCTGGGAGTGTGTGTGTGTGAGTGTGAATGTGAGAGTGTGTGTGAGTGTGAGTGTGAGTGGGTCTGAGAATGTGTGTGTGAGTGTGAGTGAGAGTGTCTGAGAGTGTGTGTGTGAGAGTGTCTGAGAGTGTGTGTGTGAGAGTGTGTGTGTGAGTGTGTGTGAGAGAGAGTGTGTGTGTGAGTGTGTGTGAGAGAGAGTGTGTGTGAGAGAGTGTGTGTGTGGGAGAGCGTCTGTGAGAGTGTGTGTGTGAGTGTGTGTGAGAGTGTGTGAGGGTGTGTGCGAGTTCCACATTCTCCCCCACTCCCTGTGGGAGCGAGTTCCACATTCTCCCCCACTCCC